>NW_024424341.1:14547772-14584865 GCF_017311325.1 Ursus maritimus
GTTCCAGCTCGGGGCAGGACTCAGGCGGCACCGGGGGATGCCCGGAGGACGCGATTCCCCCTGTGCATACGGCCACCGCTCCCCACCGCTCTCCGGGCCTCTGGGTGGGGGATGCCTCCTCCTCCTCCGGACCTGTGGGAGAACACAAGTTAGTAGGCCGTGGCCCCCATTGTCCATACCCATAGCTCAGGCATAGGAAGGGCAAACGGGCAAAGGAAGCGTAATGGGCAAAGCGGGAGGAAGCCGTCTGCCCAGGAAAGCCCCAGTGAGGCTGTAGTGGTGACGTGGGCCTGTAACCGCTTCCTCGCTGGCCTCCAGACACCCCCTGCAGTCCCTTCACCCTGCACCCAAGGCAGCGGATCTGAAGCCTTGATCTGCATCCCTGACCTTCAAGTCCCATGTCACCCAGTGAATGACTTGTACTACTCCCCATCTCCACCCCAAGTGCAACATGCTTGCACGCTGGCATTACTGCCAGGACTCCCTCCCTGCCTCTTCCCGCACTGGGCTAACTCTTCTCAGCCTTAACATTTATCTGAGTTATCACCTCCTCCTAGAAGTCCTCAGGACCACATCAGGCCAGGTGGCCTGTCCTGCCTCTGTCTCCATCACTAGTGCTAACCAACCTCGCCTACATTCATCTGTGCCCCGCCTGTGCCCCATCCTCACCCCAGGCTGTGAGTTTGCTGAGGACTGGGGCTGGCTCTTGGCCACTGTTTCCGTCACCAATGATGCCATGCGGAGCACTTGTGGGAGTCCGACTAAGGCCAGGCGCCACAGTCTGATGTGAGCGATCTCATTTATTCCTCTCAGTAGACTCAAGGGAAATGGCTCCCATTGCCCAGAGGAAAAGGAGGCTGGAAAGGTTCAAGCCCAGATTTGACTCCAGGTACAGTATCTGGAGCCCAACTGCGAACACCGGGAAGGGTGTGGTGAAAGCAACACAAGCTCTGGTGTGAGGATGGAAATAAGCGAGTCAGATGGTGGGGGTGTAGCCTGGTGAAGAGTCCACTGCCGGGCTCTGTTATTCTGGGCCACATCACTTTAAAAGAAGTGAGACCCATGTCCTTCTCCTCTCTGTCCCCAACCTGTCACCCTCTCCATGGTGGTCTTGCACTGACCCTCACCAGCAGCCCCTTGGGACGTCATGCTCTCCCTCCCCATTCAGCTGGGCCTGTCCTACAGATCCTCCCCAGGCCCCTCTGCCCCAGCACGGCCAGCTCTTCTCTGTAGTGCACCGCTGGTGGGGCTCTCACCAGCACCACAGCCAAGTGCCTCAAGCACTGGCTGCTCCCACCTGCCCGGCCAACCAGCTCTGTCCTCCCCACCCTCCTCCCACCTCTAACCCCTCACTCTCAGCAGGTGGTCTAATGGCAGAGTTCACATCGAAAAGGAAGCCATCAGATGGGCGGGACTCCAGGTCTTGCCCAAGGCCCATGGCCCTCCTCTCTGCCCCTAAGAGGCTGGAAGGGCTCTCCCTCTCTCCAGCCCAGGCTGAGCTCCAGAACCCCACCCCCACCACACTCCATCAGCTGTTCCTCTCAGAAACTCAGACTCAGCCTGGTCAAACTGGAACTCACTCCATTCCCTCCGACAAGCAGCTCCTCCTTCTGGATGCCCCACTGGGAGAAGAGCACTTCTACTCCTTCATGCTGTGGAGGACATTCTGGAATCTGCTTTCTCCGCACCCCCCCTCCTGCCACCTCCAAGTCCTGTCCATCTCTCTGCCACACATCACAAGGAGCTATCTGCCCTCCTCCTACACTGCCACTCACCTGTCAAGGCCACGCCATCGCCTCCCACCTGGGCCACGCAGCCACTACCTCCCTGCCCTGTCCCGGGAAGCTGTGCCTCCTTCAAATCCATTCTGAACAGCAGCAGCCAGAGGGAGTTTTTAAAAATGCCAACCTGATCATGCCAGAGCCACCCCTTCGTTGTCAGCGATAGCACGTAGGCTCTCTGAGCGTCAAGTCAAGCTCATGCTCTCTAGAGTCCAACTCCAAAACTTCTTCAATCCCAAAAGGAGCTACAGCCCCGATCTCACCACCTGTTCACTGTCCCGAGGGCCCACCCCAGCCCCTCTCTCCCTGCCCAGCTCCGGTTCCAAGGCCTAACCTTGCCCTGGCCAATGCCTTGGCGCCCCAGCCCCTCTCCTCCTCTCTCGGGCACGCCCAACCCAGGCTCCACTGCTACCTGTGTCCCCTGTCCAAGCAGGCATGGCAGGTTTTCCACCATGTGGACAGGCATCGGGACATAGCGTCTCAGTGCTGTCCAGGATCCTACTGTATCTCTAGTCTGTTTGCCTCCACCAGGTATCAGTCTAGAGCTCAGCTCAGTCAGCAACCTCATGGGAAGTCATTGCCCCTTTTCGGGCCTCAGTTTCTCCACCTGTGAGAATGAGGGTGGGGTGGGGGTGAGGAGACCAGTGCGCTTGATCAAGGGGCCTTCAGAGTCACGTGGACACTTGTTTAAAATGCAGTTCCTGGGTAACTGCGACTCACGGTCAGTAGGCATGGGGCTGGAATTTGCATTTTAATAGTCAAGCTGGGGACACTTGAGTATTTGGTGATGCCTTGTCACCATCCAGAGTTTCATCGATCAAACATGTATGTCTCAACACTAATGACACACTCAGAGACAAAGTCACACCCAGACACGGCCCCAGAGGGTAGGTTCAGTTTCGTATACACTGACTCCCTGGCAGGCTGCATGCCTTCTGACTCAGTCTCCCCACCTGTGCGATGAGGTGGCTGGCCCAGACGCACATCTGCATTCAGACATCTTTGCACACCGCGCACATCTGCAGACACAAGGCAATCCCACACACGTAGCTCAGATCGGGCACGGGCAGGCACCGTCCACCGGCGGACCACACGCTACACAGCGGTGCGGATGGAGAGGTGCTCACCGGAGAGCGGACAGTCACAGAGCGCAGAGCCGACACCGACCACGGGACGGATACACAGAGACTGTCAGACACTCAGCCCTGAGACAAACACGGACACACCGCAAGCGGGCACTCCCTCCTCCTCTCCCCCATTTTCCTGGCCCAGCTCCATGAGGAGCGGCTCTTGGAAAAAGAAAAACAATGGCGCCTGAGGGGAGGGAGGAGGCAGGAAATCCCAGTGCCAGCCCGCACCGCCACAGCTGTGCTGGTTCTGGGGAGTGGTGGAAATCCTCCAGGCTCTGTCCTGCTGGGCCCTCCCGGCCTCCCTAAACAGAGAGGGTGGCAGGGGAGGGGCCACTGCATCATCTCTCGCCTCTGGGAGCGCCGGGCCTGGCATGGGGCTCAGCGGGGTGGGAGGCGGGCTCCTTCCAGGAATCTCAACCTGTTGGCAGGGGCAGGGGGCGCCACCGGCCCCTAATGGCTTCAGGCGCCCCGCTAAAGAGCGAGTGGGCTCCAGACTCAGCTCCTGTTGCCCTTCTCAGCGGCCTGGCCCAGTCCCTCCGGAGGCTGGGGAAGGAGGGAGGAGAGCAGGGAAAGAGAGAATGGACAGCCCTGCGCCCTCGTGGCTCAATGTCCCCTGGAGGCTGTGTGTGCACACGTGGGGGAAGGTATGGAGATCCCAAAGTTGGTTTTCTCTGGAAGCCCACTCCCCAGCACACCAGGAACCCTGCACCCCGTGTAGACTCAGGGCAGCCAGACCCTGCCTACGGCGCCCCTCACCCGCTCCACCGCCACATAACACAGTCTGGGGACACACACTCACACATAGCCCTAGTGGACACATTCACTGAGAGTCCTCTAACACAGAAGCTCAGCTCACAGTTACAGAGAGCAGGCTCTGGCACACTGCCGTCTCTCCCACAGGCTCAGTGCCTTCTTCTCATAGGGTGTGTGTTTTTGTGTGTGGGGTGGCCTCCTGATTCCCCTAGAGTGTTACCACCCTAAGCAGGTCAGGGAAGGATCAGCAACCATGAGGCCCCAGGGCGCACACACCCCCATCCTCCCCTCTCCTGCCTCCCACCAGCCAGACGGTTCTATTCCGCTTTAATCCTCAGGGGTTTCTGCAGCAGGCTGTTCCCCAGCTTTAATCCTCAGGGTTTCTGCTCAGGCTGTTCCCCAACTCGGAATGCCACCCTCTCCCTCCGGACTCTGAAACCCCCCACCACCTCCAGGAAATGCCTTGATCTGCTCCACGGGAGCACTAGCCCTGAGCAGTCACGGCGGCCAGATCTGGCCAGATGCCCTCCTCTTGCTACACACGCTTCTGACCCAGGTGGGACACTTGTGTCACCCACAGCTTCTAGGACAGGCCTTGGATACAGACTTTGCTTAAAGCCCTAGCAGAAGGCAAGATGACCTTGCCTACCTTATTTGGGCAGTCCCCACATGGGACTCAGAGCTCTTGAACCAGTCCCACAGCCATCCTCGTTGTGCCAGGCAGCTGCTGGCCCACTCTAGGACAGAACTAAGAATGTTCTGATCCCATATACGCGAGCTGAGACCCTCATCCACTTTGTCCACAGAAAGTGACCACTGTTTCCCACTGCTTGTGGAACTGTTTAGAAGTCTCTCCCTCCTTCTTTTCTCCATCAGCAACTCCTACACATCCTTCAAGACCCTCTTCTGGGAGGCTCTCTGACTTCACACAGAGTGAGCCAGTGTTCCAGCACTGGCCCTCCTTTCTTCAGCAGTAGTCACGAGGAAATCTCGGTCTCTCTGGTTGTTAGCACGGGCCCAGCATACAGCTAGATGCTGCATAAATGCTTTTCTAGGCTGATGGATAGAAGATGGACAGTTAGGTCCCAGTGAAGAAGGAAGATTGAGGTATCCTAAGGATAAGCAGTTATTTTGTGGCCAGGCTCCGAAGCAGGCAGGTGTCTGGAAACTGTCTGTGGCTAGGTCAAAGTCAGAGGGTCATCTCATGGCCAGGTCGGGATCAGTCCTCTTACCTGAGGTAGCCTAAGCGCTATTGTTTTGTCCTAGCATGTTTAGATGACTCTCATATCTGGTGAGAGAGAGTGAGCAATGCTGAAGGCTGGATGGGGGCCAGCTGAGGGGTTTGGGGGTTGCCCGGTGGCCCAACTCTTCCCTCAAACTCAGAACCCTCTGTCCTTCCAGAACCTTTCAGGTGGCTCTGGAGCTGCCTATGGCCACAGGCCTGGCTGTGGGCAGGAGCAGAAAGCCCAGCCCGGAACCGCACGAGGACAGCCTGATTGGATAAATGCAGGGGTCCAAGGCTGGTCAGCCCACAAACTGTGGGCACCTGTCCCTGAGACCTGCTGCCTGAGCTTCAGCCACTGGATCACCAGGAGAGAGGACTGAGAGGAAGGAAGGAGGAAGCAGGGCCTCCAGGCTAGACTTGACTCCCTGCCGGGTGAGCCACTCTGGCCTGTCCCAGGTATCCCCATCTCAGACTGAGGAGCCACAAAGATGTCCTAGATCACATTCAGAACTCCGTTCTTCATAATGGAGCCAAAGCCCAGTGGAGCAGCTGCTTCCACATCCACACAGAGGACCAGCAGCAAAGTAGGGGTGACCTGAGGGGTAGGGCTGGAGTGCTGGGATTGGATGCCCCCTTCCTAGTTTATGTCCACCTTAAGGGCATGATGCCCCTGGGAACATTTACAAGACGGGGTCCTAGTGCTGGGATTGGATGCCCCCCTTCCTAGTTTATGTCCACCTTAAGGGCATGATGCCCCTGGGAACGATTTACAAGACGGGGTCCTCGGGCATCAGGCCAAGTGGCCATGGCAGCTGGTATGGGAGAGAGTGAGTGCCTTGAAGGCACTTGAACTATTCTCTCTGGTAGAAGGGTCATCCACCCAGTCCCTGCTCTGCCACTGATGGGCTGTGTGATTATCTGCAACTTTCTGCCCTGTCTGGGCCTGTTCCTATGCCTTCCATGGGGAGGGCACTACCAAGATTCTAAAGCTCTGTCCAACAAGTGGGCAGACCCTGTGAACCTGAAGCAGCGAACCAACCAACCCCCATACAGGTCTGTACAACCCACGCTTAAGATACAGAAGCAGGAGCCCCGGGCGGAGAACGGACTTGCCAGCTATCATCCATTGGCACCATCAGAACGGTGAGGCAACTGAGGCCTCCATTCTCCCGCACTGAGCCATCGCTCTAACTGACCCAGCTCCTTCCAGAAATTCGCTTTCTGCCCTCCCACGCCAGAAGTCGCGTCGGCCCTCATTTCCTCGCCCCCTCCCCAGACGCCCAGGTCCGGCAAAAGACGCCCCGCTCCCTCTAGCGGCTGGCGGAGGGCAGAGCTCTCGGGCCCGCGCTCGTCCCGCCCACCCCGCGCGCGGCCTCATTGGCGGCCACCGCGGGCGGGGCGGCGGCGCCGTGCTCCGGTGGCTCTGCGCCCGTCCACCGCACTCGCCATGTGACCACGTTGGGTCCCCGGGAGATTCAAATTCGCCCCCGCCCGCCGCCCCCTCCCGTCCGGTCCGGGCCCGCAGCATTCCGAAGGCGGCCCTGCCCTCCCCCCCAACACCGGCAGCCCCTCCACACCCGAGGTCCCGGGCCCCGGGAGGTGGGGGGAGCCCGGGAAGGGGGCTAGAAGTTCTGCTCGGAGTTTGGGGGTTGCTGCGGACGCTGCGCCCCTGTCCTCCAGCACGCCCCCAACTTAACCCTTTCCCTCCGCGGAAGGTTCGCCGTCTGGATGGATTCGAGGACGCAGTGGCTTGCCGCCCCTGCGCACGCCCCGCTCACCTCGCCGGGACCCGCGGGCTCGACGTCCGACTCCCGCCGCGGCTGGGCGGGCGGGCACGGGGCTTTGCTGCGGCCGCCGCCTGGAGGCCGAGGGAGGCCGCCGAGTCTCCTCCTCCTCCCGGGGAGGGGAGGAAAGGAGACGGCGGGGCGGGCAGTGGGCCCCGGCCGGAGCGGCCCCCAGTGTGACCCGGCCGCCGAGTTGCTGGGGTGGGACGCACCTGACTCCGGGGGCGAGGGGGCGCAGGCCGGGAGCGGAGGCTCTGCTGGAGGCGAGCGGACTCGGACAGGCCCCACCCCGCTGGGGGCCGAGGGTGGGGGACGGAAGGCAGGGTCTGGGGGCCCCGCGGGGTTCGGCTTTCCACCTCCGGTTTCCCGAGCGCCACGACGCACTAGGCGCCCTGCAGCAGAGGGGCACGCCTGTCCTGGAGGCTCCGTGGGGAGCGCTGACCGAGTGTCACTTTTGTTACCTGCCTCCTTCTAGTGCCGGCTCTGCCGCCGGGCGGCCGCGGAGCAGCGAGGCTCTGCCGTCACCGGGCCTCCAGTTTCCCTTTGTACCACAGAAGGGTTCACCAGATCGCCTCACGCGTGTAGAGAAGCGTAGTGGGGGCACTTGGCCCGCCCGGCGGAGCTTTTCTCCGAGGTGCCTCGGTGCTTCCTGCAGCGACAGGGCCGGCTGGCGGGCCCCAAGCAATTACCGCGCGGCGCTCTAGCGTGCGCCCTGCGGCGGTGGGGCTTCCTCTGCCCGCGGGCGGGAGAGGCGGTCGGGCGCCTCTCCTCGCCGGATCCTGTACCTGCAAGGCGACTGCGGTGAATCCTTTTTTTTTTTTTTTTAAACTAGTTTCCGCACCCACCGTGCGGCTTGAACTCAGGACCCTGCGATTGAGAGGCGCAGACTTCACCGCCAGAGACAGCCAGGCGCCCCTGCGGTGAATCCTTCTAAAAAGATAACCAAAACTTCACAGAGATTGTGAGGGGAACCACACGAGTCCCCAGCCTTGAGACTTTGCCTTGAAAAGGAAACTAAAAGTGCTGAAAAGAAAATAGCTTTAGCTCATGATTAACACTTATTTAGATTGTGATTGCAACCGGGCAGACGTCAGAAGAATCGTCTCTTGACAGAAAGAGGGTCATTTTGGCAAATCTATTAGAGTGTCACGCGCAAGGGTCACTCGGAATCCTTTGGTGGTCACGCAGTTCTTTTTTTTTTTTTAAGATTTTATTTATTTATTTGACAGAGAGACAGCCAGTGAGAGAGGGAACACAAGCAGGGGGAGTGGGAGAGGAAGAAGCAGGCTCATAGCGGAGGAGCCTGACGTGGGGCTCGATCCCACAACGCTGGGATCACGCCCTGAGCTGAAGGCAGACGCTTAACCACTGTGCCACCCAGCTCAAGCAGTTCTATCTGGAAGCACTCGGTCATTTCTCCCTAAGTGATGTTCTCTTCCTCTGTGGTCATCTGCGGCGCTTCGTTTGTACCGTGTCACATCAGCTTCGTGAAACCGCACACTTTTTGCAAGATTTGCAGTTCGCTTGTCAGTTCGTTTGCTTCTGATTTGCATGGTTAAACCCTGATAGCATCTGATGGAGGCCGATTTGGGTGGGGGCATGTGGTGAAGGAGAGGGAACTACTCTGAGTATTGCAAGGGAGGTCTTTGCTTTCTGTGTATCTCGGGCCCGTGAGAGGCAGATATTGAGGACTCAGAGGACAGGGACTCCCCGTTCTAAAGCTGAGGAAAGGCTCAGGGGGGCTTTTGGCTCAGACTTACCTAAAGTCCCATGGCTGGTAAGGACAGCAATGGGCCAAGAGTCCCTGGTTCTTTCCCAGAGCTTCTGGAGGCAGCTGGAGGGTGGAGAAGGTTGGGGAGTCAGCGGTGAACCTAAGCTCCAGATTGAACGTCACAATTGGGCCCTTTCTCTTAAGACAGAAAGTAGTTCTAGGAATGTCCCTTGCAGCAGGAGGGGGAGATCCCACCAGTCATGGAACCAAGATGGTACAGACCAGAGGCTTGGCAGTTCATAGGAATTATCTCAGTTTTCAGCTACCCCACCAGCTTTCAGTGAGAAAAGCGAGAATCAGAAGTCAAGTGACAGTCCCGGGGTCACAAAGCCAGAAGGTCTGAGAGCCCAGATCTGACTCAATGTTACCATTGTCACCACTGTTCCTGAACCCACACGCCCAGACAGCCCACTGGTGTCAGCCTCCTGGCGGCCCTCGGAAGGGGTTCCTTCCCCAGCTCAGCCCAGTGGGGTTTTCGATGGAGGACTGTGTTGGTATTTCCCACATTCCAGCAGTTCTGTCTGGTACCCCTGCTGCACTTTTTTCCATCAACTCCTAGCATGTTTCCTGTGCATTGTTCCCATGTTTTAGGATGTACAGGTATTTTAGGGTAAGTAGAAAAGTGGCATTGGTTGCCATAGATAGAAGAAAATCATAAAAATAAATGCCACGGCAGTTAGAGCTAGCTAGCAACTTGCTCTTTGTTAAATAGGGACATAATTGTACACCTTTCACAAGAGCCAAAAGGTGAATGGATAAATGGATAAATGAAATTGGTCTAGCTGTACATTCAAAGAAATATTATTCAGCCTTAAAAAGGAGGGAAAGGCTGATCCATGCGAAGTGAAATAAGCCAGTCACAGAAGGACAAATATTGGGTGATTCCACTTCTATAAGGTTCCTAGTGATCAAATTCTTAGAGACGGAGTGGAATGGTGGCTGCCAGGGGCTGTCGGGAGGGGTGGGGTGGGGAGGGAAGTTGCTACTTAATGGGGACAGAGTTTCCGTCTGGGAAGGTGGAAAAGTTCTGGAGGTGGATGGTGGCGATGGCTGCATAGCAATGTGAATGTAGGCCATTGAACTGTACACTTAAAAAATGGTTAAAATGGTAAATTTTATGTATATTTTTCTACAATAAAAAATCATTAAAAATCAGATCTCTAGTTGTCTGCATCCAATAAAAGGTTGAAGAATGAAAAAAATAAAGACACAGGGTAGTGGGAGAGAGCAGTTAGAGAAAATTTAGCTCTCAGTGGAGGCTTCTGGATGCAACCAGGACTGAAAAATACTGAAAAGTAAATGAGTTTTTCACGGTGCGACTCAGTTTCTGTCACAACTTATCGGGGGTTCCCGTTACCGTCCTCTCACCGGTCACAGGGTGAGTAGCCCCTCGGGGAGAGACACGTCACTGGGGATGGAGTGTGGCTATCCCAGAGTGGGGGGTGATAGGTGGCCTGCTGCCCTCCTCCCTGCCTGGGGTGCTGCAGAGGGACTGGCATGTTTCTAAAGCTGAAGCATCTGGAATGTTTCATAGGGGAGTTGGAGACAGAGCAGCCTTCTCTGGTGAAGCAGGACTGGAGCTGCCCCCCGAGCCCCCGAGGAATGGAGAAGGGCTGGGGTCCTGCCCAGCACATGTGTGTGTCCCAGCTGGTACAGAGCAGGGAGGTGGGTGGGAATGGCAAGCTCCTCCAGAGCTGGGTGGACACAGAAGCTGGATGGGGCTGGTCCAGGAAGGCAATGAAGGCGATAGGGAACCACTGCTGGCTTTCGAGCCGGGGAGTGTCTTGGCAGTGATTTCCAGGGTCTGGAGAGCAGGGTGAGGCAAAACCAGCACTCCACCAGAGGCAAGGCATAGCGAGGCTGGCACAGATCCCGGGTGGAAAATAGAGGGGCTTCGGGATGCGCGGGGCCTCCTCCTGAGCCCTGAAAGCAGCCGCCTGGGTTCACAAACAGCATGAGGAGGAAGACTGCTGGTGTCGTAACTCTAGAGGTGGCTGGGAGACCTCAGAAGGAAGGGCTTGGAGGTCATGGTCTGGGTCATGGCGACAGAAAACCAAAGTGCAGAGAAAGGCAAGGGCTTGCCCGAGTCATCCAGCAGGAGTTTAGGCGAGGGGTCGGGTCACAGGTGCACAGGTGTCCCTGGATAGCCATGGCATTGCCTCAGCGGTGGTGGGCCTGTGCTCCCCCCAAATCTCCCTGTCCTCCGAGGCGCAGCTCTCTTCCCCCTTCCCACAGAGGCCTGAGCTACCACCTGGGGGTGCGCTTGGGTCAGCCCCAGAAGGCCCCCCCATCTCACCCCGGGGGTAGGAAAGTACATTCCTGAGTTGGAGTTTTCCCAGGGAGTTTGGCTGAGAGAAAGAGAGAGCACCCTGCCCCCCACCAGCACACACAGACACCTCCCCTTCCCCTCGGGGTGCTGCAGAGGAAGTAGCCGGAGCAGGACAGGCTGACCGGCCGTCCAGCCACAGTCTGGCCACATCTTCTGAGCTCTCTGTTCCCAGCGGGGCCTTTCCACAGCTGCGAAACATGCTTCTGGTGACTTTGCAGCATTACCTCTCATAAGCGCCGTGCTACACCCTGAGGTCGTACTGTCTTATCTCCATTTTAGAGGGGAAACTGAGGTTCAGAGAGTTTCAGTCACTTGCCCAAAGTCCCCAGCCCGTAAATGGCAGGCCTGGGATTTGAGGCCAGGCAGTCAGACCCGGCCCTTGCCCGAGGTCGTGGCTATCTCAGTCTCATTGATTGTCAGGTCAAACAGGGATCAGTCTCCCTTTTTCTGAAGGTGGGGAAACTGAGGCTAAGGAGGTCAGAGGGGAGGTGGGCCTTGAAACCTTGCCAGGTGCCCCGTGGGCCAGCCCTCCCCCCTCTCCCCACTGACACCAAGCACCTCTGCAAGGTGCAGCCACCCCCAGGAAGTGCTGCAGGCATGGGGGAAGGCGTGGTGAGAGCAAGGGGTGCCCTGAGACCAGCTACCAGCACAGAGGAAGCAAAAAGGCCGCTGACGGGAAAGAAGAAGTGAAGTGGGAGCGTGGTGTGGCGAGCAGGCGCGGGTGCTGGGTGAAGAGAGCAGGGGAGGGCTGAGGGCCGGGGCTGAGCCGTGCAGAGGCGGCCCCAGCACACACATCGAACTTCCCTTTCTTTCTGCAGACAGAACGGTGGCAGCGGACGGCAGCGGCTCTCCAGGTCAGCCCCGCGGGGCGGCTCTATTCCCGGCTCCCCCAGCGCTCTGTCTTCATCTGCCAGGTCCCCCGCAGGCACCGGGCGTGTTCCTGCCCTGGTGGGCCCAGAACTGGGGACATCGTGGGGGCAGCCAGCTGGGGACCCACCCTCATTCCCTTCCCTCTCTGGGGGCAACTCCAAAATCTCTGGGAATGTAAAAGTCTATCTATCTACCTACCTATCGATCGATCATCTATCTCTCAACTATCTATCTATCTATCTATCTACTTATCTATTATTTATCTATCTATTTATCTATTTTTTTAAGATTGTATTTAGTGATTTGAGAGAGAGAGAACATGAGTGGGGTGGGGGGGAAGGGCAGAGGAAGAGGGAGAAGCAGACTCCCCACCGAGCAGGGAGCCTGCCATGGGACTCCATCCCAGCACCCCAGGATCATGACCTGAGCTGAAGGCAGTTGTTTAACTCACTGAGCCAGCCAGGCTCCTCTCTATTTCTTTAAAGAGCAATTTAAATTAAGGAGTGGTTAGACACTGGGTTCAAATCCTAACTCCCCATCACGGCCTAGGGCGAGTTATAAGACTTTTCTGGATTTCAGTTTCCTCATCGGTAAAATGGGGTTCATCTGATGACCTGTACCTTGGATGACATGGGGGAGGGCCTGCACGAAGTCTGTAGTGGGCAAATGCGAGCAGGTGGCATTCCTCTCACAGTGACCTGGACTGGAGCCTGGGGACAGGATGTCTCAGGGAAATGGCTCTGGTGCTGGCTTGGTCACAGACTCCGTGTTGGGCCTTGGCATGGCCTCCCTTTCCCTGCCTGTAAAATGGGGCAAAGAATGGTACTTGTCAGGGCTTTGCTGCAGAGACCACGGGTTCGCTCCTCTCCCAGGCCAGGGCGAGGCGAGCGGCGGGAGCTTCAGCCTGTGCTGGCCAGGGTGGCAGCTTGGGAGGGGCAGAGGGGCCGCGTACAGGGGTGTGACTGGCTCAACAGGCCTGGTGCTTTCGGAAATAGGGGGGCTGCCGGGGGGCAGGTGCATGGTCAGTCCCGGGGAAGAAGGCAGGGGGTCCCAAGTCTTATGCTCAGATACATCTCTGGCTGGGACTTTGGGTCAGAGCCCTAAGCTTGCAGCGAGGCTTGTGGAAATGTCTCTGAGTCTCTCTCCCTGGGAAGTAGGTCTTCTTGGCCTCATTTTATGGACGAGAAACACTGAAGCATGGAGAAGTGGACTTATTGCCTAATGCCACGGCCCAGGCACTGAATACTGGAGCTGGTTATCAAATACGCATCTTTCAAAGGCTCTGGTCGGCCCTCTGCATGTTTCCCCATTTCTCTGTCAGCCTAGGTAGAGTCTTACTCATCCGTAGAGCGACTCAGCCACCCAACCATCGTGAGGAGGCTGCAGTACACGGCGTGGGGAGAGCACTTGACTTGGAGTCTGGAGCTCTGGGTTTGAGTCCCAGCTTGACCTGCCGTAACCCCAGGCAAACTCTCGTGCGGTTTCCAGTTTCCCCACGATCCACTGGAACCAACTTGGTCATCAGGTAAGGGAGTTCTGTTTCCCAGGGAGCCCCAGGTAATGAGTTGCAGGGTGGATGGTGAGAGGGGTGCGCTTGTGGGGTGGCAATGCACCCGGTGGCCTCTCTGAAGGGCTCAGAGAGGGGTGCTAGAAGTCTCAAGCAGAAGTGAGGATTGTGGTTTGCCCCTGGGAAAGGGAGTGGAAACCACAGCTATTTGGGGGTACTTGGAGGTGGTGTCACTTCTCCTTCGGCCTTGATTTCTCCAGCTGGTCGTGGGGTTAGGCCCCTCTTCCCTCTGTAGACACAGAGCAGGGTAGCCAAGGGTCTGGGGCCCAGGCCTTACGGTCCAGACCCTGGATGTCAAATCCACATTATGGTCTGGACCTCAGTTTCCGCATTCGCACAGCGAGGGGGTGGACAAGATGACCCAAGATCTGGTCTGCACTATGGGGCCCTCAGTCTTCTCATCTGAAATGTTTCAAATTGTTTCATTCAGCATTTCCTTTCTCTCCTCAAATCTTTTCCCTCCTCTCTTCTCTGAGGTTCTGAGAATTGCCCAAGGTAACAGCCAAATAAATAACCAAGTGGCCCAAATGGGATAAGAAGCCAACACTCTAGGACCCCAACCGAAGTCTTTATTTGCTCTCGCTCTTTTTAAAAGATTTATTTATTTGAGAGAAAGAGAGAGAGGGGGAGGGAGGGAGGGAGGTGTGGGGGAGGGGCAGAGAGAGAACCTGAAGCAGACTCTGCACTGAGCACGTAGCCTGACCAGGGCTCAATCCCACAACCCTGAGATCATGAACTGAGCGGAAACCAAGAGTCAGATGCTTAACTGACTGAGCCACTCAGGAGCCCTTCTATTCTCTTTTCAAGTGAACACATATGTTAATAAATAATGTTAAGATAAATGGGTGGGACCACCCGGAAAAAAACATCGCATCCCCATCTCATACTCCCGGATCGATGCAAATGGACGAGGGGTTCCAGTGTGAACAATGAAACCTCAAAAGTCCTAGGAGAAACTTAGGAGAATTCCTTTGTAATTGGAGCGGGGAAGGCCCTTCTAGCTATGACTGAAAATCCAGAAGCCAAAAGAGAAAAATACTGGTAATTCTGATTACACAAAAATGATACACATAGAGAAAGACTTCTACATGGCAAAAGGACCATATGTGATGTTCAAAGGCAGATGATAAACTAGGAAACATAGTTGCAACTCACATAATAGACAACGAGCTGATTTCCCTATTATGTAAAGGGTTTCAAGACTAAGCAAGAGTCGAACTCAAAATAAAAATGGGCCGACGGTGAACCGGCACATGTGGGAAATGTTGTCAGAACAGCTGCGCTGTGGGAAGGAACTGAAGACCGGAACCCGCACAGCCAGCTGTCTGAAGCACCTGCCGTGTTAGTCAGTGCCTATCCGTCCAGCGGTAGACTATGCAGCTGGAAAAGGAAAAGTGGAAACTCTAGGTACTGCTACAGAAAGTTCCCCAAGATGTGTTTTCAAGCCAAAATAGCGAACTGCGCAACAGTAGGAGCGTGCTACCTTTTTTTTTTTTTAAATAAAAGTTGAGGAGAACCATATATGCTTCTATTCTGCGGGGACTTGGGAAGATTCACGAAACACGAATAGCAGAAGTTACCTGGGGTGACTGACTGGGAAGGGAGTGGTTGGGCGGCACAGGAGACAGGGATACTTTGCATTTTATGCCTTTGTGGACTTATTCATTGTTTGGATTTGAAAGATGCAAATTTCTGAACTATCCGAAGAGCAGGGGCGCCTGGGGGGCTCAGCGGGTCAAGCATCTGAGTCTTGATCCCCAGCCCAGGTCTCCGTCTCAGGGTCGCAAGTTCGAGCCTTGTGGTGGGCTCCAGGCTGGGTGTGGAGCCACCTTAAAAACCAAAAAGCAGCAACAACTATCCGAAGAGTGACTAAAACTCGAGAGAAACGCGTAACTATACTGTGTGGGGTAACGTTAGGAAATCTGGGCACCCAAAACAGTAGGCCCCGAACCTCACCGCCCAGAACTGACCGCCGTGTCTTTCAGAGCTTATGTACATAAGAAATGTGACTTTTACAAGGACTGGATTCCATTGCTTTGCAACACGTTTTTTGTTTCTCATAAACAACAGGCCGCCACTCTGTTTTCCATAACGCTAGTCATTTGCAGCATAAAAATTCTAAGCATGGAAGACTTGTTTTCCTATTGTGAGGGTAATACCTGTTTGTTGTAGAAAATTCGAACTCTACGGGAAACCGAAAGAAGAAAGGAATCGTCCTCCCCATAACATTATTCACATTTTGGTGACTATGCGTCGGGATGCCCTCCTGGGCCCGAACATGCCTATCCGCGCACGTTTCCACGCACGTGATTACACGATGTGTGTTCTGTTCAGCTTGCTCTTCCCAGGCGGTGACACACTGAGCCCCTCTTCTGTGTCACTATCTACATCCTGATTTCGATAGTGAAATGGCAATCCGCGGTACTGAATTTTGAACTTCTACTTTTGAATCCATGATCAATTCACAGGAGGTTGCAAAAAAAAAAAAATAGTACAGAAAGATTTTGTATACACTTCACCCAATTCATCTGCATAGTCCCCTCCTTCTCCTTTTGTTTGTAGTTTATTTGTTCCATCCTGGAACCTTCTTTTCTCCTGCTGCCTCCTGGACAGGATACACCCTGGGTCCTGCTGTCCAACCAACAACTGGGGGAGTTGTTTCCCGCATTTTCTGGGGAGCAGCTTCACCTCTTCTCTGGTGGGGTTTCCTGTACCCTATGTTGTCTTTCATGATTTACTCCCTCATTCTCTTGGAGCGCATCTCCCAGCAGCTTTCTGAGAGAGGGTGTATGCTTTAGAACGCCTAGTGGTCCTTGGTTGACCATTCATCATTAAGAGCACAGCACTAAAGCTTAACTGCTTGACAGGGCTGATGACTGGGAAAGCTGCATCCTAAGTTTGGTCCTGGCCAGTTCCCTGAGGAACACCAAAACATCCGTAGCTATAGGAGACTTTTCTTGGAATGGCCAGTTCTTCAGAGAAGACTTTTCCCCTGCTTCTAGAAGCTGAGTGGGGGAGGAGGCGGGGAAGGGATATGGCTTAATTTTTCTATACCTGAATGACATCCCATCCTTCCCCTCAGATTCTCTGCCATGCACTGTCTCCAGGCAATGAACTTTATATTGGGATGGGGTTGAGGGTGGTAGGGTTGTGACAGTGGTCCTGGACACCCCAGGTGACTGAGGAGATCTGGGGCCCCAGCTGGTCATTTTAAAGACTCACAACCGGGGCACCTGGGTGGCCCTGGGTGGTGAAACATCGCGCGGACTCTTGATTTTGGCTCAGGTCATGATCTCAGGGTCGTGAGATCGAGTCCTGTGTGGGACTCTTTTTGAGTGTGGAGACTGCTTGGGATTCTCTCTCTCCCTCTGCCTCTCTGCCCCCTGCTCCCAGCTCGCACATGCTCGCGTGCTCTCTCTCTTAAAAAAAAAAAAAAAAGACTCACAAGCATCTATCCCCCATTTTTTGGCTTCACCCCTCATCCCTGCTTTCAGAGGTTCTCGATGCCTCTAGCTCTCAAGTGTTCCCAGGGTTGTGAGTCTTCTCCCCCTCCCCTTCCCTCCCCCTCCCCTCACTCCTCACTTCTCCCCACTGCAGGCCCTCAGGCTCAGCTGTTTATTGTCTGCTAGACGTGTGACGCCCTGCTTTGGAATCTCCAGACTTTTGCTAACCTTTCTCGCCTGCTGTTGTCTTCTTTCCCCTCGCTCTGTCCTTGTGGCTCTGTGCTCATTTTACTCAGTCACTCTCATTTTAGTGGGGTTTCGGGAGGTGGTTGACATAAATTTGCTGCATTTAAGCAGAAGTTTCTTAGTTTATTTTAAAACCACAGAAGAGGCGCCTGGGTGGCTCAGTTGGTTAAGCATCTGCCTTTGGCTCAGGTCATGATCCCGGGGTGCTGGGATCGAGCCCCACGTTGGGCTCCCCGCTCAGTGGGGAGCCTGCTTCTCCCTCTGCTGCATCCCCTGCTTGTGCTCTCTCTCTCTCTCTCTCTCAGATACATAAATAAAATCTTTAAAAAAATTTAAAACCACGGAAAACGAAGACTAGGAAGGACAGACCCTTGCCCAAAGTCACATGGTGGACCAATGACAGAGCTGGACAGGGTTCCATGCTGCTTGCTCCCAAGCAGCTTCCCCTCTGGGTGAAGTCAGGGCCCCGACGAAGCCCCCAGAGAGGCCATTTTTGGGGACGGGGAGTGACTCAAGAAGAGCTGCTAATGGCAGGCATTTCTGAACAAATGGTCAGGGGTTCTGGAGTCATAGAGACCTGGCTCAGGGGGCTTCAAGCAGAGCAAGACCACTTGTGCTCTGAACCTCAGTTTCTCCATCTGTGAAATGCAGGAGTAATGAGGCTCAGTTAAGATACTAGATGTCTTACCCCTGGGACATGCCAGACACCTGGAGGTCTCTCTCTTACCACGATGACAATGGCATGCATCTTTTCTAGGGAAGCTGGTTCTCGGAAGACAGGACATGGATTGCTGGGGGGCCTTTCTCCTCTGCCTGTGCTTCATGACTTCTCAGAGTGAGACAATGGGTAAGAGGGTGCTGCTGAGCTGGGGGGCAGCCCTAGCCGGGCCTCTGGCTGTGACATGAAAGGGGGATGCCCTGAACCAGGGGAGCTTGAAAGGGGGCACTGCACCCCCCCGGGGCAGCGGCAAGCCTGAGGCTGGGGTGGAAGGCCCAGGGACAGAAGCCAAAATGGAGGTCTGACTTGCTCCCCGCAGAGACATCCCAAGACCCCCTGCTCTGGATGGAGAAGCTGGAGAGAATGGCCAGGAGCCGCAACTCGACTTCTGCTCAGTGAGTCAGGAGGCCCTCCTGCCTGCCCAGAGCCAGCTGTGCCTCCCACCCCCAGCTCGCGCCTTGAATCAGTGCTCGGGGTTGTCCAGTGTGGACCATTAATCCATTTATTGAACATGCATTTATCGAGTACCTACTGTGTGCCTGGCATAGGCTCTGGAGGTACAGGGTAAACATGTCCGCCTTCCTCAAGTCTGCTCTCTGGCTGAGGGCCTTTAACTATGGATGCCATGAAACGTGTGCAGAATCCTGGGTCTCTGCATTTTTCCGGGAAGGAGCTCCAAGACTCGGATCGGGCTCTCCAGGGTCTGTGATCTAATGGCCTCGCAGCTGCGGGTGAGGGGATAGTGCTGATGAGTGGCCAGGGAAGCACAGGGACTATGAGGCATTTCACTCAGCCCGCAGGGAAAAGCCAGAAAAGGGTTCCGGAAGGAGGAGTCAACAGAGCCGGACCAGAAAGAGAGGTAATCAGGAGACGTGGATGAGTGGGGTGGAGGTAAGAGCGCGCCGGGGACGCTGTGTGTGCGAAGGTCCAGGGATGGGAGAGGCCGACGCAGTTGGGGGAGGCCCCGCCCTTCTAGGCCGCCTGGGGCCCCTCCCACCCCCAAGCCCACCGTGGACCCTGGTCAGCTCTCTCGCCCTCAGCCTCATCCGGGGCCTGGAACGTAGCCTGTTGAACGCCAGCTTCGGGGGCAGCAACCTGACCTTGCAGACGCCCACCATCCAGTCACTGGTCTTCAAGCTGGGCTGCAGCTTCCCCGGCCTCTCACTGAGCAGCGCCTCCGTGGAGCGGGACCCCCAGGTCAGCGGTGGCCGGGGACGGGGGGCAGCCAATGCCTCTACCCCAGAAATCCTCCAAGGGCTTAAGGTCTGGACTCCCCTCCCCCCACGCACACTCATCTGGTCTGCCCTCATAGCTGCGAGTTGCCCCCTCTGTAAAATGGGGCTGATGTTCCTCATGTGAATGCTGGGAAAGGGGGTGCCCTGTGGCCCCTCAAGGGCAGCGTCCTCTTCCTGCTTTTGCAGGTCTGTGGGAGGAGGCAGCAGTGGGAGAGGCCAGGGAATCCAGGGTCCTTGGAAGACCCTGGTGTGATTCCTGCTGAATGCTGGGCGCTGAAGGCCCAGAAGCTCCCTCCCCAGGGGCCCCAGCTGGGTGGGGTCATTCAAGGCAGGGAGAAGCCTGGAGGGAGGGCCTGGGATCTCGGCAAGTTTGGGAGGAGAGCTCTGGACGTGGAGGCTCGGAGGGCTGAACGCCTGGGGTAAGGCTGGGAAGGCTTCACTAGGAGTGGGGAGCAGTGAAAGCGTGGGGCCGGCTCTGGAGGCCATGGACACCAGGCTCAGCCTATCCGTGCCCCCTCCGCAGGCCTGGGTCTCACACGCCATGCAGTTCCCGGCCCAGCTGACCCAGGACGCCTGCAGGAACAGCCCCAGGGAGCTGCGTCTCATCTGTACCTACTTTCTCACCGACTACTTCTTCCAGGTCAGGGCCTTGGTGGGCCTAGCAGGGTGGGTGCCGGCCCCTTCCTGGGGGCACTGTGGGCATCCATGCCATCAGCGGGCCTCGCGGCAGGGACCGGCACCGGCTGGGACGAGCCCATCGTGCACCCGGCCATTGCCCCTTCTGGGCCTCAGTATGAGGAGAACGGTGGGGAGGCCAACGTATAAGTAACTTCTGTGTGTGACTGTCCCTAGGTGGGAGATAGACAAAAGGGCCTTTTCACCTTGGCTTTGAAATGGAGTTAGGACAGTGGTTAGTTCAGATGGAGGCTGGGACGCTCGCAGCACATGCGGGGGGTGGGGGGTGGGAGGGGTGGGGTGGTGAGAGGACAGCTTTCTGGGTGGGGGGACAGCGTATGTGAAGGCTGCGAGGCTCGCCCACGCTGGACACGTGACAGGCACGCAGCTTGCTTTTCTCCGGGGGAAGGGGCTGGTGAAGGGGGGCTCTCAGCCCTCAGCCGGGGTCTCCCTGCGTCCCCTGAAGTCAGCCCTTCTTCTGCTGTCCTTCCAGAATACCAACTCATCTCTACTCAATAACTACGTCCTGGGTGCCCAGCTGGGTTCCGGACACGTGAGCAACCTCAAGGAGTCGGTCAACATCAGCTTCCGGCACAACCAAAGCCTGGTACCTTTGGGGGGTGCCCCAATTTCCACCTCACCCCTGCCTCCTTGTGGCTCTCCTGTTGAATTTTGGCTTGACTAAACCCAACTCTGTGGAAGCATTTTGAAAACAAACGATTTCAAATCTATCACAGTTTGAAAATTCCTGTCAAAGAAATCAGAGAGAAGCTTTTACTTACTGCAGTAGGCACGATTTTTTTTTTCTTTTTAAGTAGGTGCCACACCCAGCATGGAGCCCAATGTGGGGCTTGAGCTCAGGACCCTGAGATCAAAGACCTGAGTTGAGATCAAGAATAACCAACAGAGGCACCCAGGGGCCTCCTAGGCAGGACCCTTTGAGTTGCGAGTGATACAAAGCCAAGTCAAGCCAGCTTAAGCACGAAAGGGAATTGACTGGGTCGTGTAAATGAAAGGTCCAGAGCTGCCTAGCTTCAGGCCTGGCTGGATCCAGGGGCTGATATAATGCCATCCTGGCTCAGCCTCTTTCCATCTCTCGGCAATGGTTTCCTGCCTTGGCTCTCTACTCTGGCAAGATGGCAGCTAAAGGGCTGGACCTCCATCACCTCTTCCCAGCAGGCTCTTCCTCATCAGTGCAAACCAGGCTCCCAGAACAGAGTCCTAAAGATCCCGCCGGGTCACGTGTCCATCTCTGAACCAGGTCGATAGAATGTGTGGATTGGCCAGGCCCGGGTCACATGGCTCAGGGACTGGGCTGGATTCATCTGACCTGCCATAGAGGGAGGCGTGGGTCCTCCAGAGAAGTGCAGAAGCTGATCTTGGAGGAAGGGAGAAGGGCTGCTGGGTGGGCATAAGCTCTGATGCCTCCGCTCTCTGAAAAGCACAGAGCCTCTACGTTCTACCCTGACTTCCCATCGGCCTCTTCAGGACTGTGCTGAACTCTCAATTTCTCCATCATCCTTTCCTTTCTTTGTTCTGAAGCCTTGGCCCTGCAAAGGTTCTTTCCCCAGTGGTTTCCCATGGCACTGCCTGTGTCTTTCCCTCCACCCCTCCATCCATATGGCTTGACATCAGGGCTGTCTGTAGGTGAGTCTCTCCCCCACACCAGGCATGGGTCTGCACCATTGTTGTTCCCCATGGGGAGGAGGGGAAAGGGGACAGGTGATTATAGAGCACCTCCTATCCAGCCAGAGCTGGGCCCTCAAGATTCCTCATTGCCTGTGATTTAATACCATCCTTGAGACTGGGGTACAGATGACCCCATTTTGCAGATGAATAAACTGAGGCTCAGAGAAGCTCGACAACTTGCCCAGGTCACTCTGAGAGTCCAGAGTAGAGGTGAGGCTGGAATCTGGGTCTGTCTGATGCCAAAGCCCAGCCAGTGCCCGGTAAAATGTTGACTAGGGTGCAATTAAATCAACTTCAGCCCCTACAGTTTCCAGACTCTGACCCACGGCCCTCCCCCACACCCCTTGGATGCACCCAACTCCAGCCTCTCCCCTTAGGAAGGCTACACGGTGACCTGTGTCTTCTGGAAGGAAGGAGCCAGCAAACATTACTGGGGGGTCTGGAGCCCCGAGGGCTGTCGCACAGAGAAGCCCTCACATTCCGAGGTGCTCTGCCGTTGCAACCATCTCAGCTATTTTGCTGTTCTCATGGTAAGTGTGCATCCAGTCCGGGTGAGGGGCTCAAAGCTGTAAAGGGCCCTGTGTCTAAGCAAAAGGAGCAAGGCAAAGGCTGGTGTAGGGGACAGAAAACCCAACTCAAATGGGCTTAAGGAGGAAAAAAGAGAAACTTATGAACTCATGTTGCTGAAGAAGCTGTGTTAGGCTTCAGGCATGGCTTGATCTAGATGCTCTGTATCACCAAGCAGGGCTTTATCTCTCTCTCCCAACTGTGCTTGCTCTGTGCTGGCCTAGCCTTCGGACGGGATTTCCCCACAGGATCATAATATGGCTGCTAGCAGATTTAGACCAGTAGAATGAGAGCTTGTCTTACCCACTTCTGCCAGCTAGCCTCGGGATTGAATCCCACCGCCTTAGAGTGTGTCACATTCCCATCGCTCAACCAAGTCACTGGGCAGGAGGAGGGAGGGGTCTGGTAAGTCAGGCCTTGTGCACCTGTCCACAGGCAGTGGGACCACCCATGTGCATAGACAGGCAGGTGAGGTTCTCATAGAGAAAGAGGAGATGGGAGTTGAGGGGGTCAAAAGCCACCGCGTCTGCCAGGGCTTTGTTTTCAAGCCAGGACTGCAGTGAGGTTTGTGGTGAGACAGGGCAGTTTGGAGCTGAGGTCTTAGCAGGTCACTGTCACTGTGGGGAGGGCATTTCCGCGCTTCTGTCCCCCATTCCCTGTTCCTTCCTTCAGCAACTGTCCCCAGCCCAGGTCCCCCCAGAGCTGCTGAAGCCTCTCACATATATCACCCTGGTGGGCTGCAGCGTCTCCATCGTGGCCTCGCTTCTCACTGTCCTGCTGCACTTCCAAGCCAGGTACTCCCCTGCCCCCATGCCGGGCCTGCCCACCCGCCGCTGCTCAGCACCCCTCCTTCTCATCGAATTGATCCCCCGGGGTGGGGTGGGCTTCTCCAGGGAACGGAGGCTGGGAGGCAGGAGACCGGCCTTGCCGCGTGGCTGCCGTTTGGTCCTTGCCTCCCTCAACCTCCGTCGTGTGTCCACGAGCCCAGGGGGTGGCACTGCCTGGGCGACGTCCCCAGGCCACGGAAGGGCGTGCTTCCACCCGCAGGAAGCAGGGTGACTCCTTAACACGCATCCACGTGAACCTGCACGCCTCCGTGCTGCTCCTGAACGTCGCCTTCCTACTGAGTCCGGTGCTGGCCGTGGCCCCTGCGTCCGAGTCAGCATGCGCGGCGCTGGCCGCCGTCCTGCACTTCGCCCTGCTCAGCTGCTTCACCTGGATGGCCATCGAAGGCTTCAACCTCTACCTGCTCCTAGGGCACGTCTACAACATCTACGTCCGCCGATACCTGCTCAAGCTCTGTGCGGTGGGCTGGGGTGAGCAGAGCCCCCTCCCCCTCGGTCCCTGAGGCCTCCCGCCAGACAGGGTGTCCGCCCCCTGCCGCCCTTCTCTGCTCCCCTTCCTCATCATAGCGACCGCACCACGAGCACGGCTCATCATCCCTGTCAACGCTCGCCCCTTCTTTCTACTCTGCTGTTCTTGTCATCGATTCGACCTCCAACATCTCTGTCCCCTCCGCCTCCAAGCCCCCATCGCCGTCACCTCCAACACCCCCATCTCCTCCACCTCCAACCCCCCATCTCCTCCACCTCCAACCCCCCCATCACCTCCAACACTTCCATCCCCTCTACCTCCAACCCCCCCATTGCCATCACCCACCTCCAACCCCCCATCCCCTCCACCTCCAAGCCCCCATCACCGTCACCTCCAACATCTCTGTCCCCTCCACCTCCAACACCCCCATAACCATCACCTCCAAAACCTCTGTCCCTCCACCTCCAAGCCCCCCATCGCCATCACCTCCAACCCCCCCATCTCCTCCACCTCCAACCCCCCATCCCCTCCACCTCCAACCCCCCCATCACCATCACCTTCAACACCTCCGTCTCCTCCACCCCCAGCTCCTCCATCGCCGTCACTTCCAACATTTCCACCATCACTACCACCTCCAGCACCACTATCGCCTCCGCCACAACCATCACCTCTGCCACCATCCCCACCATGTCTACCTCCAAGGCCACCATCAGTGCCACCACTACCACTTCGATCTCTGACCCCACCATCACCTTCACCACCTCCATCATCACCACCATCCTCATCCTCATCTTCACCGCTATCTCTGGCACCATCATTGGCACCTCTGTCCTTATCCTAGCCCCTCTTTATTGTCTCGGTCTCCTCACGCGTTCCCCCAGCCCTCTGTCGCATTAGCTCCCATCTCCCCACCACCACTGCCACTACCATCCCACCCTAGAGCCCTCACTAACACCGTCTTGGAGAGCAGCCTCCTCTAAGACCTCCAGGCTACGTGCTCTGACGCTGGAGCGTGTGGCGGAGCGGGGCTGGGGCTCCGAACTGTCCCTTCCCCTCCCCGCTTGCTCAGTGGAATTCCATTTTAGCAGCCCCAGGGACCCATGACCAGCCCTTCTCGGGGTCACCTGACAGGTGCTGAGCCTCTGTCTCCCCTCTCAGGGGTCCCGGCCCTCCTGGTGCTGTCTGTTCTTGTTGCCAAGAACTCAGTGTATGGACCCTACGTAATTCCACTCGCCGACAGCCAGGAAAATGGCACGGGCTTCCAGAACACATCCATGTGAGTGCCCTCAGGGCTGTGGCTGGCTCCCTGGCCCGGGCCGAAGGGCCCAGGGGCTCTGAACGGGGTGTCCCGTAGGCAGGGCACTGGCTGTGGGGCAAGGAGGGGGCCATGGCTCTGAGAGGGGGTGGTTTCCAGGGGTCTTTGTCACACCCTTTCTGCTGGATCCCCAAGGCCTTCTGTGGAGGCAGGCTCTTGTTCTAGGCTGGCTACCTCTAGGGAGCCCCAGCAAGAACTCTGGTCCCTCCTCACGGGCCTCCAAGGCTAGGAAGCCAGGCGGGTTGGGGTTCGCTCCTCTCACTGCGAGGGTCGGGCTGCTTTCTCAGAGGAGGTGTGACTTAGGACATGATAACCATGCAGTTTTTATATAGTACGTGCTGGGGGCTGGAGGGCTGGGCGGGGGCAGGAGGCACAGCGTTGCTGGGCTGTCACAGTGTACCCCACTCCAAGAACCCACTTCTCTGAGTCCCCTTCCCTTCTCCCTCTCCCTCTCCCCCTGGGTTCCGTGACAGTTATTAAAAAAATAAAGCTAGTTATTAAAAATCCCTTACTATGTCCATTCGTGCTCCCGAACACAGACAGCAGTAACGGAACCCTTGAAGGGCGCTCCAGCCGTAGCAGAGTGGTTGCGCAGTTGCCAGGGAGCCTCCCCCGCCGGACGGTTCCGTGCCAGTGAGAAGGAATGATCCATGAACACTCTCCGCCCCTTGCATAAATCCACAAAATAATGTTCAAGGTGCCTTATGGCTGCCACGGCAGGAGCCCATGGCGGGGGCCTGGGCAGGGCGCTGGGACAGGGGCACAGGCTCGGGCTCGGAACGCAGGGCTTCAAGTGCCACCTTTGCCTCTGACTAGCGTGTGCTCCTAAACCCCAGCCTCAGTTTCCCCCCTGCAGGGCGGGGATGACTGTGCACCTGCCTCGTAGGGTCCTCATGAGCAGAGAATGGGCTCATCCACAGAAAGCAAATGACACGGTGTCTGGCGGGGTAAAAGGCACCGCCTGTCTCGCAGGTGTCTTGGGGACACAAAGGGCATGAAGACCTCAGGGAGGGTCTAGGAGCAGGGCTGGGCTACTGCCAGGCCTCAGCTCTTTCCTCGGCCCTTGGTGGCATCTTCCTACTGCTCACTCTCCTCCTCAGTGTGCACGTGGGGGGTGCTCCTCCTCCGAGCCCCCCGAGGTGCCACAGCTGCTCACTGCTCAGAGCACGGCATGTGGGCCCTGTCTAGGTGGGGAGGGGTCCTGGGAGGAGAGGAAGAGTTTTCAGGTGGGTAAAGGCATGAGAGAGCCCCGTGTGGCTGGAAAGGAGAACATGGGGGCTTCAGGCCCGGGGGGCCAAGCAAGGCGGCAGGTGGGCCCTAATGCGGTAGCCTGGCTGGAAAGCCGGGCTCAGAACTTCACCACGCATGTTGTCAGATAAGAAACAACCGGTCTGGGCTGGGAGACGGGACCAGGTTCAGGAGCGCATCCAGAGGCCCAGAGACTGGGGTCACCCTACCCACCCCTCTCTCCCCGGCCCGGGGAGCCACGCTGACCCTGGCACTTCACCCCTCCCCTGCAGGTGCTGGGTGCGGAACCCCTGGGTGCACAGCATCTTGGTCATGGGCTACAGTGGCCTCACGTGTCTTTTCAACCTGGTGGTGCTGGTCTGGGCGCTGCGGGTCCTGCACCGGCTGCGGGCCCGGGACAAGGTGCCGAGCACGCGGGCCTGCCGGGACAGCGTCACCGTGCTGGGCCTCACCGTGCTGCTGGGCACCACCTGGATCTTGGCTTTCTTCTCCTTTGACGTCTTTCTGCTGCCCCAGCTCTTCCTCTTCACCACCTTCAGCTCGCTGTACGGTAGGGCCCGTGGGAGCTATGCAGGAAGCCCCGGGGGGTAGGGGTTTGTGGCCGGTAAGATGCTGACTAGTCAAGACTTCAGGTCAAGTGGGCGAGCCAGGGGCTGAAGTCGAGCACCCCCCTCCCCACCAAGCTGGTTTGGGGTTCCTTCCGTCCATAGGAAGGGGCATGTCCTCCTAATTTGCACAAAGGCGCCCTCTGGCCTACCGACCACTGGTCGTCCAGCTTTATGCTCTGCCCCTCCTGGCCTGCAGCAGTGAGGGGCTCTGAGAATTACTCCTGGGCTTCAGGGAAGCCCAGCTCAGCCCCACTGCGGAAGTCCCTGGGCTCTGGGTGAGGCCCGACGTGGCTCCTTCCGGTCTCCCACTGACCCGTTTTCTGCCTGCAGGTTTCTTCCTCTTCCTGTGGTTCTGCTCCCACAGGTGCCGCTCCGAGGCAGAGGTGGAGGCAGAAATGGAGGCGTTCAGCTCCACCCAGACTACGCAGTAGTCTGGGCCTCCTCGTCCAGCAGCCCCGGCTTCTCCGGCTGCCTTCGGCCTGGGACTCCCGCCTCCCCCCAGAGAAGGCTGCTGGCCAGCTGCTGGACACCAGAGGCCACTGCGGCCTCCAGGGAGGCTTTTCGACCTCCGCGGCTTCCCCAGGCCCAGAGGGCAGGGCAGGGCGTTGCTTCGCTTCCCCTGGCTTCCCCGGGACAGGAGGGCGGAGTCTCTTTCCCCTGCACCTGAGCCAGCTGGACCTGTGACCAGGCCATTTGATAACTGGGGAGGTTTAAATTGCCGCTGGTAGGCGTGGGGGTATGGAGCCTAAACCCAAGCTCAGGCTACAGTTGTAGAGAATCACCATTGCCCTTGACCTCCCTGTCAGACCAGGAGGGAGAGGGCTTCTGAAGCCGGCTGCGTTCCCAGGCTGCACACCAGGGGGCGCTGGTGGCCTGTGCTCGGAAGCCAGTGGCTCCCAACTCTCGTCTGGAAAAATTGTCACCTGTCTCTGGACATCACACCAGATGGAGGGGCCCTGCTTCCAGGACTTCTCCCTCCGAGTGACCGAAGAAAGGATTCTCGCACTGTTCACACAGCCATTTCTCTTTTCCCGACGGCAGCTGCTGGCTCTGGCTCTTGGGGTCTTGCTCACCTCTGGCACTAGAGCGGGTGGGCTGGGGGAGGCTCTCAGGGCCCTGCTCCAAGACACCAGACAGGTAATAAGGACTTCAGATGGCATGGTGAGGGTGCTGGAGCTGGATCCCTTTTCTCCCGGCGGGGATCCTCTGCTCTCTGTTCATTTTTTGATGCAAACAGCCCTTGGCCAGCTGGTGAGAGCTGTAGGCTCTGGAGCCAGTCTGCCTGGGTTCAGATGGCCCTGCCACTTGCTAGCTGTGGCTGTGCACAGGCCACTCAAGTTCTCTGTGCCTCAGTTTCCCCATCTGTAACGTAGGGACAGGAGTGGTGCCTATTTTGAAGATGAAAAAAAAAGAATCCATATAAGAGGCTTAGGAGATAGTAAGTGTTCAATAAATACTGTTATCATTAGTATTTTTGCTATCATTATGAACAGAGTCGGCTGAAAGGGCAAGCCATCTAAGCTCCAGGCCTGGGTCAGCTCAACCCAACAGGCCCAGCTCCTTGCTAGGCACAGCCTGCTGTCCCTCTGCTCTGTCACCTCCTCTCCCACTTTCCCTAGAGTGGTCTCTGCTCTGACTCCAGACAGAGTGTCCCCCCCACCTTTATCAGGGTGATAGGAGTCCCCATCCCAGCCCCGCTGTGCCCCCTAGTTGAGCCCCGTCCTGAGTGGTACCAGACTCCTTGGGCCTTGGGGTGGGCTCCCACATGAGGAGGGTACAGAGGGATCATGGGAAGTCCCAGCCCCTGTCTTGAGCAGCTCCAGGACGTGGTGACCCAGCTGGGCCGGTCTGTGTCTTGTCCCACCCCATTGGTTCAGGCCCAGCCTCTTAGACCCTACCAAGCCTGGGGCCACCCAAAGGAGGATGTGGCCACAGTAACAAGGGATGATTCTGGTGATTGCAGGAAACAGGCCCAGGCTTGTGGCCCTGAGCACCATGGGGGTCCGGGCTCTGGGCAGGGATCACTTCCTAGAAATGCCCCACCTGCTGGCACTGAGCACTGGACCCAGCTCTTGGGGGGCTTCCAGACCAGGGGGAAGATGGATTGGGTAGGAGGACAAATGGACGCCAGAGGGGCCGTGTACTAGAGGTTTCTGGGTTGTTTGCTGCTGCGATATCAGAAAGGCCGTGTGTGCACGTGATGGGATGGGGTTTGAAAGCAGGGTTGCCAGTTAAAATACAGAATCCTAAATCTGGGAGACATATACTAAAAAATTATTCATTGTTTATCTGAAATTCAAATTTAGCTGGGCATCCTATACTTGCCTTTTTTCCCCTTTTTTTTTTTTAAGATTTAATTTATTTATTAGAGAGAGAGCGAGCACATACATGAGTGGGGGCGGAGGGGCAGAGGGAGAAGGGGGAGAAGCAGGATCCCTGCTGAGCAGGGAGCTCGATAGGAGGAGGGGCTCAATCCCAGGACCCCAGGATCATGACCTGAGCTCAAGGCAGATGCTTAACCTACTGAGCCACCGAGGTGCCCCTTTTCTAACCCTTTCTTTTGCTGTCTGGCAGCCCTATTATTTTTTTTTTTAAGATTTTATTTATTTTAGAGAGAGAGACAGAGCATGAGCTGGGGCGGAGGTGGGACAGAGGGAAAGGGAGAGGGACAAGCAGACTTCTCGCTGAGTGCAGAGCCTGATGCGGCTCGATGTGGGGCTCAATCTGGGAACCCTGAGATCACAACCCCAGCCGAAGCCAGACGCTCAACCAACTGAGCCAGCCAGGCACCCGTGACATCCCTGTAATGAAGGAGCATCGGCTTGGTCGTTCAGGGTGTGTACTCCTTACACTTCAAATGAACCCCATATGTGCTGACTGGGGAGTCCCTCTGTCCGTGGAACAAGCCCTCACATTCAGGCCGACTCGGAGCCAGGCTCCTCCCCAGTGCTCCCCTTTCCAGCCAAGGTCGCCAAGAGGGTGCTCGAGGGGTCTGCCTTATGCTGCGCCCCTCCCCTGGGATCAACCCTGGCCCAGCCTCCATTCCTGCAGAGCCTCCTCACCGGCCTCCCCGCGTCCCCATCCCCAGCACCCCCGCGTCCCCATCCCCAGCCCCCCCACTTCACTCAGAAGCCAGAGGGAATTTCCACGCTGCAGTCTGATCACACCCTTCCACGCTCTGTCCCTCCTCATTGCCACACTCCCCACAGGAGATCGAAAGGCCCTGGGGGTCCGGCCTGCGCCCTCTGCTCCAGCCCATCGGCCGCTGCTCCTTCCTCATCCTCCTCACAGCTGCCACACTGAACTCCTTTCCTCCAGCAGGTTCTTTCTCTCCTCCAGGCCTTGGCACAAGCTGTTCTCTTTGCCTGGAACACTGTCCCTCAGGCCTTTCGTTTGTGGCAAGATGACAACACAACTTAAGATCTCTGCTTTGTACGCTCCCCTGACCTCCTCGTGTCTGGACTAGGGAGCTGCCCCTGACCTCCAGCATCGGGGGTGGGGTCTTCTCTCCGCCTGCTCCCCATGTCTCTAGTTCTTTCTCTGTCTCCCGCTTTGTCTCAGCTGCCAGACTGAGAGCATGTGGGGGGCGGGTACTGCCTCTTTCATTTACTGATGCTTCATGTAATTGTGGGGGCACTTCTCCTTCCAGACTCTGCACAGGTAAACGAGCAAGCTACCACACGGGGGGGGGGGGGTTATCCAAGAAGCCATTTAACAAATCAATATATCATTAGTGGTGACTCATGCTATGAAGAGAGATTAAGGAGGGAGAGGGAATACAGGGGTCCCCGGGGGCTCGGGTTCCAGCAGAGGGAGTTGGAGGGTGAACCCAGAGGTGCTGGAGTTGGCGGGAGAGAGTCAGTGAGCTGGCCCGAAGGGCTGCTTGCCCGGGGAGTCCCAAGGCCAGCGTCCTCTGGAGCTTTGGCCTCACGGTGATAGTGACCTTTGGGATCTAGGGATGGGGAAGATGGGAGCTTGTGTCAGTTGTAAGGAAAAACTCTCAAGGGGGGGTGGTGAGGCAGTCCTGGGTTCGGGAGCCCTCTGCTCTTAGCAGGAGCAGAAGCAAACTCAATGCGGAGCAAAGCTTCCCCCAGGTAGACCAGGAGGACCCCCGCAGAGTAAGAGCGGCTGATCAGCTCACATACAAAACTTACCAAGTCACAGGAAGGCAAGTGCCTGCAGAGAAAAGGAACACCACAGGTGGACCCCTGGGGACAGAACGCAGCAGCCACGTGGGACATGTTTTAATAAAGACAGGATGATGTCACAAAGGTGAGCATATAAAACAAGCAGGGATGGGGAGAGAGATCTGGGGGAAGAACATATGGAACTTCTAGAAGCAAAGGACATAATTTCAAAATCTAAAATTTAGCGAATGGTCAACAGCTGGGTAGGGAATTTGTGGGCCGGAAGTTGCATATAATGAACACAGCAAAGGGAGAGTGGGAGGTGGGTTATAGGAGTGAGAGATTAAAAGACAGAGAGCACAGCATGGGAAGATCCTGTATATTGGGGTCCCACCAGTAGAACATAAAGGAAATGGAGACAAGGCAACATTTGGAGGCATGATGGCTGCAAACTTTCTAGAAGCGGTGAAAAATAGATCCACAGAACCAGAAAACTGGAAGTATTTGAAGCGAGTCGTGTGTGATTTAACCCGAGTCGGCTTCTCGACAACCACAACAGAAGCTAAAAGGCTAGACTGATCTCTGAAAAGTAACACAAGCGAATGAATGTCAACTCAGAATTAGGCTCAGCAAAAGTACTTTGCAAGAACCAAAACAGAAAGAAAAGAAAAAAAACCTTTGTTTTTACATTTACGGGTAACCAGAAGCTAAGAGTGCCTCCAAAGAAACTTCCCAAGGATTTGCTTCAGGAAGGAAAATAATTCCAGAAAGCCAGCCTGAGATGCAAGAAGGGGTGGAGAACCTACAGAATGGTAAATGTCGGTAATGCCAGTTCAAAAACCAACTGCGTAAAAGAATAATGACTTACTTCTGATGTTAAAGAAAAACAGGTCTGAAATGTTGGACAACAATAGCATATGCTTGTGTGTGAGCGGGGAGACCAAGGCTAAAGTGTTCGAAATATTCCTCCCATGCACTTGGGAGGAATGTGGGGGGGGGTAAATATATTGTTTAACATTAGACATTGTTAATTAAATGTGCATGGTAAAAGTTAAAGGATAACAACTAAAAAAAGAAATAAAATGGGAACGTATACATTTCATTTCAATAGAGAGGAAAAGGATAGGAAAACAAAAAGCTTTTTAAAAGGTTAAGGAAGGAGAAAAAAGAAATAGAGCAGGACTAGGGGTGCCTGGCTGGCTCGGTTGGTAGAGTGTGAGACTCTCGACCTCAGGGTCATGAGTTCAAGCCCCACGTTGGGCGTGGAGCTGACTTAAAAAACAAACAGCGGTTCCCTGATTGCTCAGTCGGTTAAGCATCTGACTCTCGGGTTTCGGCTCAGGTCATGATCTCAGGTCAGGGGTTGTGGGATCGAGCCCTGCTCTGGACTCCAAGCTCAGCAGGGAGTCTGGTTGAAGATGTTCTCCCTCCGCCCCTCCCCGCACGTGTTCTCTCTCTCTCTCAAATAAACAAATAAATCTTCAAACAAACAAACAGTGGGACTAACAGAAAAGGATAAAGAGCTCAAGAGGGAAATGGGCAAAACCGTGAACCAGCATTTCATGAATGATAAAACAGCTGTGGTCAGAAAACATGGCAAGATGCTTACACTCTCTGGGGACGAGGGACCTGGAAATGAAGACCACAATGAGACGTTACTTTCTCCCCCATATGATTGGTAAGAAGTCCGATGTCTGATGCTGTTAAATGTTGGTGAAGATGGGGGTCAACAAGAGCTCTCAAAACTGCTGGTAGGAGTGCAAATTGGTTCAAGCAGCATGGAGAAACAGTGTCATTTCTCTGTGTAGACGGACCTTGGCACACCTGTGTCCTAGTAATCCCGCCCCCAGGATTCTAAGAGGAAGCCTTCTCACAGGTGCACTGGAGACCTGTGTAGCCCGAGGATGTTCATGACGGACGGTACCGCTTGCAGTCGCAGAAATGCTGGAATAATGTGGGTGAACCCAAGACACGTGGTGCTGAGTAAAAAAATCAAGTCCCAGGGACCACGTACAGTCTGTCTGATGCTCTTTTTTATAAAGTGCAAAACCAACAAAAGTAAAGAAAATCTAGGCATGTATACCATGCTAAGAGCAAGTGAATGAAACCCAGAAAATTCAGGAAGCCTCTGGGGTGCAGAAGGTGAGGAGGGAGAAGAGGAGAGGGGATTCTGGAATTTGGATTTTATTTGAAGGCAGCAGGGGAGGGGGGTTGTTTCTAAGGAGAAGGGTGATGTATTCCACTGTGTGTGTGTGTGTGTGTGTGTGTGTGTGTGTGTGTGTGTAAACCATGAAAGTTAAGTGTAGAGGTAGGGAATTGTCACAGCCTTGAATGTTCAGGCTTTCCCTTTTTTGAGCCCCATTTTCTCTCTCATAATGATGAGAGGAAACCCTTATTATGGACCAGATGCTCGGTGCATATAGTAGCTCGTTTCATTTCCCTAACAACCCTGTGAGCTAAGGGGTTAGCCTCATACTTGTTACATCCATGTGGAAACTGAAGCACAGAAAGGTTAAGTGACCTGCCCAAGGTCACACAGCTTCTCAGTGCTGGAACTACGATCCAGACCAGCCTGTGACGAACGATGAGGGGATGGGAGTGACCCTGCTGGGCGGCAAGTCTTGTCGTGGCGGAGGCTGTCTGTGTGCATTCATGCTGTGGTCCCACCCTGGATACTCAACAAGTCAGCTACAAATATTGCCCCAGTAGGGTCTGTCAGAGAAGCAGAGAGCAAGGACGGGGGGATGAATCCCAGACCACTGGGTTCTAATCCTGGCTCACCACAGACCTTGGCAAGCCTCTTGGCCTTTCTGAGACTTCGCTTTCTCACCTGTAAAATGGGGATGGTCCTAGCTGTTACTTCCAAGGCTGGTGTGAGGGATCAGGGAGAGACAGGTGGGAATGGCCCGGTCTACCACCGGCATGGTTAGCAATGCTTAGGTGTGGGTTGTCATTTGTCACGTGTCCACGGATGTCCTCGGCAGCTCTCTCCAGGCAATCTCTAACAGGACTTGGCCCTGGTAGGCCCTCCCGAGTGTGAGAGGACGCCTGGTCTGGCACCAAGCGCACCGTAGGGTCTGCGGGCTGCATCTAAGAAAGAACATTTTGATGGGAGCTTCAGCCTAGGAGCCAGGAGGTGAGGGTCCAGGGTGAGAGTGAAGGTGGGCTCCCCAGCTGGCTGGCCCCTACCAGTGTGGCCAAGATAGGCTCTGGGGTGGTCATTTTTTTTTAAAGATTTTATTTATTTCTTTGACAAAGAGAGAGAGTGAGAGCACAGCGGGGGAGAGGGAGAAGCAGGCTTCCCACGGAGCAGGGGGCCTGACATGGGGCTTGGTCCCAGGACCCTGAGAACATGACCTGAGCAGAAAGCAGATGCCATGGGGTGGTCATTCTTATGGTGACCACCAGGGGTCAGCGTTGGCCCTGTCTGCCTTTCTGCCTGGTCCCCGCACCCTTGGGTGGCCTGCAGAGGGCAGCGGGGGAACCTGCCTTCCTGCCAGCTGCAAGGTAGGGGCCTTGTCAAAAAGAATACATTTGAAGCCCTGACTTACTTGGCTTCCTACCTCTGTTAAAGAAAAAAAATTGGTAAGTCTGTCCATCCGTGGGTCTGTCTACCGTTCTTTCACCCACCGATCCTTTGTCCGTTTGTCCATTCATCCATCTGTTCATTCATCTGTCTATTCATTCATCCATTTTCCCTTTATCTTCCATTTGTTCGTCTGTCCATTTATCTGCACCTTCCTCCAGCCACCCACCTACCCTTCATCCGTTCATCTGTCTGTCCACCTGTCCATCCTAGTGTCTGCTCTTCTGTCTGTCATGCTTTTATTCATCCATTTGCCCATCCATCCATCCATCCATCCATCCATCCAACATCTGTCCATCTGCCCTCTGTCTATCCCACGTGCACCGAGACGCTCTGTTGAGCCAGGCCTTGCTCAGTCCTGGGGTATCCCATGAAGAGAGGAGGTGCAGTTCCTGCTCCCGCCCCAAGCTCACTGTCTGGTGGGTCAGAAGATAGTGCTAAAATAGCATATGCTGTGACAGACTTGGGGGGGGCAAAAATGTCGCATTTCAGTATGAAGTTCTACATCACGTTAGACTCTAAAGCTCCATGCCCTGCATGGGCAGTCACTCCTTCGTCATTCGTGGAGGCCCTTGAGTCAACGAAAATCTCGGAGGCTTATGTTGCTCCCGAAGGAAAATGGGGGAAGACCTCTGGTTCACGTTCAGCCCCTCATGGTCGCTCTCTCCCTGCCCCTCCCCCGGAGACCTGGCCCAGGGGAAGCTTTGCTGACCTGAGGCTGCGAAGCTGCATCTCAGAGGCACCCCAGACCTTCCGTGCAGCCGTCCCCAGCAGTGGGAGCCTCTGGGCTCAGGCGAGTCCTGGCTTTGTTCCCTCACACCAGGGGCCTGGGTTGCAGGAACACCAGCCTCTCCAGAGCCCAGAGCCTGGATCCTGTGGGCTTGGCTGCTTCCTGAGGCCGGGGGTTGCAGGGGGCAGGGTGAAGGGTTTAACCCAGCCAGGCAGGGAGGCTTCTTGTGAAAGGGGATTTCTAGCTGGGGCCTCAGTGCTGAATAGGGCGAGACAGGGGGAGGGGAGAAGTGTTTTGGACAAAGGCCTGGGGTTGAGGGGTGAAAAGGAGAGAGAGAGTGAGCGAGCGAGGCAAGTGGGTCTGGTGGGCAGGGTGGTGGTGGGAGGGACAGGAGGGAAACCAGAGGGAGGAGAAGGGGCTCGGTCGGGAGATACTGAAGGTCTTTGACAAGGAGAATCCCTGATCCAAGTGGTATTTCAAAAGGGTCATTTCAAAAGGGTGGAGACAGGTGGGAAAGATCAGGGAGGAGTGGCTGTCTCTGGGGTGGACCCAAGGTGATGCTGGGCCTCCCCAGCCCCAGTCGTGCTGATGCAGGAACGGAGGGAGGGGCGAGGCTCTGAGAGGGGTTGCAAGGTGGACCCCTGGGGCAGGAGGCCTGACTGGATGTTGTTTGGCATTGGGAGTCATCAAAGCTGCTACGTTGTCCTTCCCATGTGCTACCTTCTCCAGCATCATGGAAAAGACTGGAATGGCGGGATGATAGCTGATGGGGAGCTACTCCGTCCAGTCTCCTGACCTTCATGGAGACAACTCTGGGGCTCCCCAGAGGTCAGGGAGCCTCCACTGCCTTCAGCAGCAACCTGATGATGCCCTTATATTGGGGTGTCTGCCCACCCTGTCTCACTCATCCCAACCCTCACTCCTGCCTCTGGCTTCATCTTCTAGATACTTTGTTGCACCCAAACCCTCGTCTCCGGTTTGCTTCTCCTCTTTTTCTTATTGATTCGTAGGCGATATTTATATATTGTTGTTAGTTCTGTTACTACGGATAGAGTCTCCCACTCTGTGATGCGTCTTTTCACTTTTGTTCCCTGTAGTCTTTGGATGAACTGAAATTGTTTAGTTTAATATAATGGATTAAACTTTTACTCTATAGTTAGTGCTTTTTGTGTTTAAGAACTGCTTCCCAGTTTCAAAGTCAGGAAGACCTCTTTCTATATTATTGTCCAGGAATTTTATAGCTTGTCACTGCCAGGTCTGTAATTCACCTGCAATGGGTTTTCATGACTGGGATGTGTTAAGGCCAAATTTTGTGTTTCCCCCTGTGTGGATACCCAACCATCTTAGCACCATTTACTGAAAAGTCAGCTCTTTCCATGATGCTCTGAAATGCCACATCTATCACACACCAGGCAGCCACGTATGCATGGGACTGTGGGTGAATGCTCTAGGCTGTTTCTTCATGCCCCATTACGTTTTAGAATTTTATCTGAATTTTGCACATTTCTCGTTGGATTTATTTTTAGATACTTGATAATATTTTGATGTATTATAAATGGTAGTTGTATTTGTTACCTATTGGCGTGTAACATATCACCCCAAAACAGAGTGGCTACAACAAGAAACATTTATTCGCTCCAGTTTCTGTGGGTCAAGCACCTTGTTGGATGGCTCTGGCTTAAGGTCTCTTATGAGATTGCTGTTAAGTTGACAGGGCTGTGGTCCCGTCTGAAGCCTTGACTTGTGGAGGGGACCCACAGGGCTGTCTCAGGACATGGCAGCTGGCTTCCTCAGGGCTGGTCATCTGAAAGCACCCAAAATGGAATCTAAAGTCTTTTAATAACCTGATATCAGAAGTGACATCTCATGATTTCTGCCATATTCTATTCATTAGAAGTGAGCTACGAAATACAGCCCACAGAAGCGGAGGGGATGACAGAAAGGCTTGACTACTAGGAAGTGCAGATCATTTAGGGCCATCTGACAGTGAGTAGGTCTTATTATAGTGATCTTTAAAAATTTTGATTTTCAGGGCACCTGGCTGGCTTAGTCGATGGAGCATGCGACGCTTGATCTCAGGGTCATAAGTTCAAACCCTACTCTGGGTGCAAAGATTACTTAAAAATAAAATTAACTTAAAAATTTTCTTTTCTTTTTTTTTTTTAAGAGTTTGTGTATGTATTTTTAGAGAGAGAGCGAGCAGAAGAAGGGGCAGAGGGAGAGAGAAAATCTTAAGCAGGCTCCACGCTCAGCCTGGAGCCCTAAGCAGGGCTTGATCTCATGACCCCGAGATCATGACCTGAGCCAAAATCAAGAGTCGGACGCTTAACCAACTGAGCCACCCAGGCGGTCCCAAAATTTTGATTTTCTTTTTTTTTTTTT
>NW_024424341.1:14584875-14702925 GCF_017311325.1 Ursus maritimus
TACTAAACATTCTTATTAATTCTAATAGCTTATCTGTAGATTTTTTTTTATCATTTTATAAATGAAGTCTATTCTTTTCTTTCTAATCCTTGTATGTTTTATTTCTTTTCCTTTTCTTCCTGCACAGGTTAGGCTTTAAAGAACAATATCAGAGAGCTGTAGTGACAGTGGGCTTCCTTATCTAGCTACTAATGTCCAAGGGAAAGTATTTTTACAGTTTCACCTTCAAGTCTAACATGTGCTGTTAAATCTTTATCAGATTTAGTGAGTTTCATTTCTTTTTTTTTTTTTTAAAGATTTTATTTATTTATTCGACAGAGATAGAGACAGCCAGCGAGAGAGGGAACACAAGCAGGGGGAGTGGGAGAGGAAGAAGCAGGCTCATAGCGGAGGAGCCTGATGTGGGGCTCGATCCCATAACGCCGGGATCACGCCCTGAGCCGAAGGCAGACGCTTAACTGTTGTGCCACCCAGGTGCCCCCCAAAATTTTGATTTTCTAATTGTGGCTGCTATATGGTATTGCATAATGATGTTTTCATATTATTTTTTGTATCCAGCAAACTTACTAAACATTCTTATTAATTCTAATAGCTTATCTGTAGATTTTTTTTTATCATTTTATAAATGAAGTCTATTCTTTTCTTTCTAATCCTTGTATGTTTTATTTCTTTTCCTTTTCTTCCTGCACAGGTTAGGCTTTAAAGAACAATATCAGAGAGCTGTAGTGACAGTGGGCTTCCTTATCTAGCTACTAATGTCCAAGGGAAAGTATTTTTACAGTTTCACCTTCAAGTCTAACATGTGCTGTTAAATCTTTATCAGATTTAGTGAGTTTCATTTCTTTTTTTTTTTTTTAAAGATTTTATTTATTTATTTGAAGAGATAGTGACAGCCAGCGAGAGAGGGAACACAAGCAGGGGGAGTGGGAGAGGAAGAAGCAGGCTCATAGCGGAGGAGCCTGATGTGGGACTCGATCCCGGAATGCCGGGATCACGCCCTGAGCCGAAGGCAGATGCTTAACCGCTGTGCCACCCAGGCGCCCCTAGTGAGTTTCATTTCTATTTCTGGTTTGCTAAGGTGTTTTTTTTTTCCCTTATTGTATCATTAATGAATATTGAATTTTGTCAAGCATTTCTTTTGCATATATTGCAATGATCATTAGAATTTTTGCCTTCGATCTATTAATGTCATGAATTATGTTATTTTTTTCCTAATGTTAAATCTACCTTGTATTGGTTAAATCTAACTTGATCATAATATTACCCTTTTATATGTTACTGGATTTAGGGCTTTTTGCTTTTTGTTTTGAAAGAGAGAGTGCTTGCATGCAAGCGGGGTAGGGGAGGAGGGGCAGAGGGCGAGGCAGAGAGAGAGAGAATCTTTTTTTTTTTTAATGATTTTTTATTATATTATGTTAGTCACCATACAGTACATCCCCGGTTTCCGATGTAAGGCTCGATGCTTCATTAGTTGTGTATAACACCCAGTGCACTATGCAATACGTGCCCTCCTTACTACCCATCACCGGTCTATCCCATTCCCCCACCCCCCTCCCCTCTGAAGTCCTCAGTTTGTTTCTCAGAGTCCATAGTCTCTCATGGTTCATTCCCCCTTCTGATTACCCCCCCTTTCTTTATCCCTTTCTTCCCCTACCGATCATCCTAGTTCTTATGTTCCATAGATGAGAGAAATCATATGAGAGTTGTCTTTCTCTGCTTGACTTATTTCACTTAGCATTATCTCCTCCAGTGCCGTCCATGTTGTAGCAAATGTTGAGAACTCGTTCTTTCTGATAGCTGAGTAATATTCCATTGTATATATGGACCACAACTTCTTAATCCAGTCATCTGTTGAAGGGCATCTCGGCTCCTTCCACGATTTAGCTATTGTGGACATTGCTGCTATGAACATTGGGGTGCATATGGCCCTTCTCTTCACTACGTCTGTATCTTTGGGGTAAACACCCAGTAGTGCAATGGCTGGATCATAGGGTAGCTCAATTTTTAACTTTTTAAGGGCCCTCCACACTGTTTTCCAGAGTGGCTGTACCAACTTGCATTCCCACCAACAATGTAGGAGGGATCCCCTTTCTCCACATCCAGAGAGAGAGAGGATCTTAAGCAGGCTCCATGCTCAGCCCGGAGTCTGACAAAAGGTTCGATCTCACTACCCTGAGATCGTGACCTGAGCGGAAATCAAGAGTCTGACGCTTAACTGACTGAGCCACCCAGGCGCTCCTGGATTTAATTTGCTAATATTTTGTTTAGGATTTTTGCATCCACATTCTTGAGAGAGAGTAGCCTATAATTTTCTTTCTCAGACTGCCTGGTGGGGTTTTGGTGTTAAGATTATGCTAGCCTCATAAGATGAGTTTGAGTCTTCATAAGAGTTTGGGCCAACTTGGAATTATTTTTTCTTTCTAGAATGTTTCATAGAATTCGCCAGTGAAGCTTTCCGGTGATGAGTTTACCCTGTGGGAGCATTTTCACCATAGATACAAGTTATACAATGTATAGGATTGTTCGAGATTCCTTTATCTATTTAAGTCTGTTTAGGTAAGCAACGTTTTTCCAGGACTTTTATATATTGATGTCCAGCTTAATTACACCGGGGTCAGGGGTACATTATCTGAATGATTTAAGGTCTTGGAGACCCACTGAGATTTGCTTTATGGCCTAGGATATGAGCCGTGATAACCCACGTTCTCGACGCGCTTGAAGTAGACGTCTTGTAGTTGCCGTGTGCAGAGTTCTGCTCATGTTCGTTAAATCTGCTGTACTGAGTTACTCAAATCTTCAGAATCTTCATCTCCTTTTGCTATCAAATTGGAAAACGTGTCTGCTCCCCATGCGACAGGCGCTGTGAAATCCTACTTCCTCCGCCCTTCCTCAGGGAGGTGGGAAGCGGAAGCCTGACGCCCCAGCTCCCGGCACATCTATCAGTGACCTCTCCCATGTCCGCTGTCCCCCAAACAGCCCTGAGGACCTCCTGCCTCCTTTTCCCTGGAGAGTTCATGCAATGGGGGCAGTACGGAGGGCTGGTTAGGAGCGCGGACTCTGAAGCCAGGCTGGCCTGTGGAAATCCCACCCCCCAGGAGTTATGCGACCTCAGGCAAGTCACTGAACCTTTCCATGCCTTTGTTTGCCGATCTGCAGGATGGGAATGCCCATAATGGTAACTGCTCATGGAGCTGATAGGAGAAGAGACAAGTGAGTAATTGCAACGCCCTTAAGAATGGCCTGGTACACAGGAAGCACTATAAAATCTGCTTTAAGACATAGGATGATAAAAACGGTCTCATGCAGGTCAGCTGAAATCATGGGCACAGTATCACTGCTGCTCTTGCTGTTCGAGTGCAACTCCGTCATCGACCAGATCAGAAACGGGGGCCCAGAGAGGGCAGAGATTCAGCCGGTCGCGGCCACTGGCTCCCTGACCCGGAAAGCAGCAGCACTCCGGGCCTCTAGCCCAGCTCTGCCACCAGTGTCGGGTTGTGTGACTGTGGCCCGGTCTGAGCTCCCTCTGGGCCTCGGTTTCCCTGTTGGTGAACCCAGAGGAAGGGCCAGGCATCCATCCCCCGGCCCCAGCTCCATGTGACCAGTGAGGGACATTATGCCGAAGCCCCCGTGCCAGGAGGGAAGTTAGGACCAAGCCGTGACGCTGGGAGGTTTGGGGGTGCCCGTTGCTGAAGTCCCTCGAGGATCTGCAAGGCCTGGGGATGTGGGAATGAGGGTTGAAGCTGTCTTCTTGCAATCCAAGGCTTGAGAACTCGCAGCCTCAAACCAGCGGCTATCACACCTACACCCTTTGAGAAGGTGTTACCCAAGGACTGGCTCGTAAGCATCTTCCCACAGGGGGAGGGAGGAGCAGCGGTGACAGCTCAGGGGAGAATGTGCTGCAGGCCTCTGGCTGGGGGGCCTCAGGCAGGCAGGCCTTCCTCCCTGGGCCTCTGACACCTGCTCCGCCTAGACTTGCCTGAGCCGAGGCAGGTCACCTGGGTTCTGGCCTTGCACTCCACTCCTCCCGTCGGTCCCTGCGCTTCTCTGGGCCTCAGTCCCCCGTGAAAGAAATGGGATGGGGGAGAGTGTGGGTAAAGGCTCCACCCGACCTGCCCATCAGGCACGTGCGACTGTCCCTCCCAGCGCGTGGCCCTTATCTCCACCTGCCCCCACCGCAGGGGAAAAGCAGTGTGAGCACAGGGACCGCTGCCCAGCCACCCTACCGTCTGACCTCTCCGAGTGCAAGTGCTCCTCTCCTGTGTGTGGAGAGCAAACCCCCCCGCCCACCGTGGCAGGGCTGGTAGGATTACCAGGGCCTGGCATTGTCTCCATGCTCCGTAATGCAGAAAGTAATGCCCAGCCCCCCGCTGCCCTCCCTGCCCCGGCGGGCCTCAGGGGCTGGAGTCAGCTCTCAGGCCTTTGCAGGCCCCAGGCCTTCACCCCGGAGGGAGCCAGAACTCGGAAGCAGCCTTGGCTGAGGTTCCAGAGCAGATGCTGGAGTTCCCCTCCTGGAGCCCCCCCCCCATATCCTGCTGGGCCTCCAGGCCAACCCCCAAATTAGTTATCATTTCGTTAGGGCCACCAGTCTGCAGGCAGCTAATTGCTCCCATTAGCAAAACAGGAAGACCTTAATGAGCAATTAATTAATAAAACTGATGACTTCCAGAGCCACTTCTCTCAACAGGGACTGATTTTATTAACCACTTAGTCACTCGCACAAAGGCTGATATCTGCGCATTTGCACCCTCCGAGATCCTGGGCAGGAAATAGAAGGTAGCGGGCTCTCATTTACAGACAGTCAGTGCTGTGCCAAGTGGCTGCGGACCGGCTCATCCCGCCCCTCCAGTGAAGTACTATTATTATGCTCGTTTTGCCCTTGACGAATCTGAGGCTCAGCCAGGCTCTTCTCTTCCCCGAGGTCACAGAACTAAGTACAAATGGATCCCGGTGGGTCTGCCTCCAAAGGTATTTTCCCCTTGAGTGGCCCCTCAAATACCAATTCCCTTTCATGGATGGAAGGCTCCAGAACCTGTGAGTGAAGGTGTTGTTGCCTGACTCCCTCACGGCCTGGCAGGAAAGACCTGAGTTTGGACTCAGGTCTGTTCTCTCTCTGGAAGCAACTCTATTACTTTAGAGATGAAGGAAGCCCTCAGGCCCTCAGACACACTGAGGCGGGCTTGTCCCCTCCAGCCACACTCCTGCCCCTCAAGCCACCAGCCCCAGTCTTCAAGTTCCAGATCTTTCCTCTGCTGCTCACTACATCTTTCTTTCTATGGTTCTCCCCACGAGGCAATGTTAATGTAGTTTTAGAAGGCTTAGGGAGATTAATGTTTAATTTTAGTTTCATGCATAGCCTTTATTTTATTTTTTTAAAGATTTTATTTTTAAATCTCTACGCCCAACATGGAGCTCGAACTTACAACCCCGACACCAAGAGTTGCCTGCTTTACTGACTGAGATAGTCAGGCGTCCTAGCTTCATGCACAGCCTTCAATTATGGCACGTGACTCTGGTCATTTAACACAGGGATATTGTGCCTTCTTTTAAAACGTACCATTTTGAATTATATTTAAAAAACTATAGATCTAAAAGAAAGTATTAGATAAATATTTGGCAGATTTGACATCTAGATTTGGAAAAAAAAACAAACAGTGAGAGCGAACGTGCCTGCCTGAAGTTAGGGAGACCGGATCTGGGTTACCCGTTCTCTTCTTAACCAGACAGGTCCAGGGAGGGGTTTGTCAGCCCCAAGAGAGAAGTCCTTTCCCAGAGGGGAAGCTGGCCTTCCTCCTGAGCCAACAGGCTCATGCTGCAGCGGGTTATTTATTTCTCTGCAAATGTTATCAATGTGCTACAGGCACACCGTTTACAATCATGGTTGCCTGCGGTGGGGCTGGAGGGAAGGGTGACTGCCGAGGGGGCACAGAGGAACTTTCTGGAAAGATGAAGATGCTTTATATCTTGATTGGGGTGTTTGTTACATGAGTGTACACATTTGTCATCAACCTGTCACCTAAAATGTGAAACATGCATTGTAATAAAGCTGTTTTGAAAGCAAAATCAAAACCAAAGCCACGAATATTCATTTATGTCAGGAACCACCCATATTTGTTGCCACGTCTGAGTTCTGAGATCTGTACTTTGCTGCACTTTTGTGTATGCTGGTTCCCACTCAGCTATCATTTTAGCGGCTCCCAAAGCCGACATTTATCAAGTTCCGCCATGTGCCCGTCACAGCGAGGGTGCTTACAAAGTCAGAGAGTTACATTTGGCAAAGGGATATCACAAGTCAGCCAGGAAACGATGGGTTAATTAATAAATGGTGTTGGGACAACTGGCCTTCCATTTAGAAGGAAACAAAATTAGATCCCTACCTCATACCACACACACACACATGAACAGTCCAGATGGATTAAAGATGGTGGATTAAATGTTAAACAAAACCTATAAGAGTATTTAAGGAAAATAGAGGATTTTTTTTATAAATCCAGAAAAAGCCAAGATATGAAAGTCAGAGATCATAAAAGAATGTTACATTTGACTATATAATAATGGGAAACTTTCTATGACCAAAGACACCAAGAATTTAGCTAAAAGGCATGCAGTAGACCACCAGAAAATATTGCCTCCAATGTAATAAAGAATTAAGGATTTTAATAGGAGAAGAGGTCCTATAAATCAGTAAGAAAGTGACAAAAAGCCCGATTAAAAATGGGTAAAGGACGTGAACATTTGTTTCACACAAGAAGAGATATGAATGGATAATGAAGTTTGAAAAGGTGTTTGGTTTCCTTCACAATTACAGATACGGATGTTAAGACAATAATGTCACCCTTCTCTAGATAAGCAAAAGTTAAAAAAAACCTGTTAATTTGGGTAAGGGAAAATGGGCACTTTCCTCCAGTATTAGCGGGAACCTAAATTGGTACTACTTTTTTTTTAAGATTTTTAAAAAATTTTTTTATTTATTTGAGAGAGAGAGAGAGTGAAGGAGTGAGAGCGAGAGGTGGGGGAGGGGAGGGAGGGGAGAAGCAGAACCCCGGCTGAGCAGGGAGCCTGACACAGGGCTCAGTCCCAGGACCCTGGGATCGTGACCTGAGCTGAAGGCAGATGCTTAACTGACTGAGCCACCCAGGCGCCCCTTAAGGTACTACTTTAAAGTATGGCTACTACAGTTTATCAGTATCTATAAAAGTTTGAACTACATAGACTCAATGCAATTCATCCAGCAGTGTCTCTTTTAGAAATCTATCCATCAGCAATAGCTGCCTGTGTACCCCAAAACGGGCGTTAATTCCTGCAAAGTGTATTGTACTAAAAACTGGAAACGGCCTCGATTTCCTTCAAAAGGGGGTTATGGAAAAGGAAATTTTCTATTCTGTGCAACAGAATTCTTGCAGCAATTCGAAAGAATGCACTAGAACTCTATGTCCTGATCTGGAACGAAATCCATTATATCTTGGCAAGAGAAAAGAAAGCGAGTTGCAAACATGGTATACAGCGTACTAATCACGTTTTTGTGAAACAATGGCATATATGAGTTGCAGGTGTATAAAGTGATAATGGCTCAAAAAATGGAGTGCTTGCTGTACATGCCAGCAGCGTGGGGTTAGTATCACTGCTGTTCTGTAGAAGAGGCACAGAGTGGTTAAGCCACTCATCCAAAGTGGCACAGCTAGTCGGTCGCAGAGCGGGGATTGGAACCCCAGCAGCCCAACTCTGCAACTGGAGCATTTGATTTTAATTTGGCCTTAAAAGCCCCAAATAGTTCCGTTAGCACTGGTGACCTCCCGAAACAACAGTGGACAGGCTGAGTCACTTTTAATAAATACTTATAATACATAAACATTATACATAAACGTAATACATAAACATGAAAAAACATGAACTGGTAAAAAAAAAAAAAGCACCTTATCTAAAGGCCCAGCTTCCTGCCGACGCCCTCCTCCGAGGCAACCACGCGAACAGTTTTAGTTCATGTGGTCGTTGCTTCCAGAGCAATAAATACCGTGCTTATACAGCTATTTCTTGACTTATTAACCGTGGATATTATCTATTGACTTCTGCAAGCACTGGAAAAAAAGTAAAATGAGCTTATCTTTTTTTTCTTTCTCTTCCTGTTATGAGGCCGTGGCTACTGTTGCTCTGGGGTGGACCCCGGGGTGGGCGCCTCGGCCCACTGGTGCTAAGTCGGGGCCCTGTTGAGGCTCAGAGTGGAAAAAGGACTTACTTGTCCTAGGTCACTTCACGTTGGTGATGGAGAGCTATTGGACCCCTGGTCTGTGCATCTCCAGGGCCTGGCTGTTTCTGTGACGCCCTGTGGGCCCCCCCGTGGGTGACCGTGGTGCACTCCTGGCCTTCTCACTCGGGGCAGAGTGGCCCTGGCTGAGAGCCCACAGGAGGCCCCCTGAGGTGTCCCGCTCAGAGGCGGGAGCAGGTGTGTTTACGGAACAGCAGGTGCAGCCTGCTGGGGTTTGGCGAGCGGAGGGTTTCATTCTCTACCACTGAGAGGCCTAGACTTTGACCCTTTGGGGACTCTGCCTTCCAGATCACTGCCCCCATGTACCCGATACCACAGGCAGAACCACTGACTGAGGCTGGTGGAGGGTTGGCTCCTGATACCCAAGACCCTTAGAAGGAAAGCAGCACCCTCTCGTTCCTTGATGCTGAAGTCGCCTGGTTGGAGAGGCTTGAAAAAAAATGACCAGTACTGGGCACCACCCCAAGCCAATTAAATCAGAAAACTTGGCAGGAGACCTTGGGTCTAGAATGGAGGGGAGTCCAGAGAGGGCAGTGATTTGCCAGAGGTCACACAGCAACCATGGGATGAATACACAAGAGTCCAGCTCTAAAGACCTCTTTAGCCTGGAGAGAAGCAGGCTGAGTGGGGGCAGTGAGGAAATTCAGGGCTGAGGCAGCTTCGTAGCTGTGGGGATAGAAGGGGAGGGGGCCGCCAGGCTAAAAGAGGCAGGGTCTGTGTGCTGTGGGGATTGCCTTCCCAGCAGGGCCCGGCAGGACAAAGACGGGAGGGGGAGGCAGGCACAGACATGAAGGGAGCCACGTGGACCGCGCTCCGTGCTCTGGCTGAGCCAGGCCACAGGTCCCTCAGTCCTCAGCAGAGATGTGGGGCGGGGGAGGGGGGGTGAGAAGGGTCCCTTCCAGGGATGCAGGCACAGGTGGGCTTCTACAGGGCAGGGGTGAAGAGTCAGGGGCAGGGCTGTGGGGGGAGGCCATGGAGGAGGCAGTGGGGTGTCGGGCCTGGCACCCCCAGACCCTGCCTTCTGATTGCCAGCAGATGGGGGTATCACGTGAGCAAACACAGCCGTCGGGGAACCAGGAGCCAAGGGACCAGGCAGATGGCAAGTGGGGAGTGGGGCCGGGCTGGCACAAGGGGCCTCTCCCACAGTGGGGAGGGGCTGGCTGGGCCTCAAGCCCTCCAGGCTTACCCTCCTCCCGGCTGGTCCTCATGCCTCACTGGGGGTTCCTCGAGGCCCTCGGGGAGCCCTACAGATTCTGAGGTCAGGCCTGGATTGCTGGGGAGAGGCGCCAAGGGTGCGAGAGGAGCTTGGGACACACAATTCCTGACCCCTGCCCGGTGCCAGTCTGCCCCTCAAGCCCCACACTCTCCCTGGTCCCTGGGGGCTTGGCCTGAGCTATAGAACCTCCTGGAGCTGCCCTGCCCTCAGAGCCTGCTGGGCCTGGGCTCAGCGCTTGGCACCCACCTTCGTTCCCGCGAGGCAGGAGCTCCTGATGTGTCCACTTGAGAGACGGGGACACTGAGGCACAGGAGGCTTACGCATGGGGAGCTGCTTGTCTGCGATCTGGCCCACCCTGCTCTCCGCGCCCCCTCAGTGGGGAGGGGGCTCCGTGCTGGGTGCCAGAGAGCGTGTGCCCTGGTCTCGAGCCCCAGCCCTGCCGCTGCCGAGCCCGCGCTGTGCTAGGTGTCAGGGCCCACGGAGACGGCAAGGCAGGTCTGCCTGGGGAGAGTCCTGGCTTTGCTCCTGTCTGGGGGTGTGAGCGGGGGCGCCTGCCTCAGTGTCCTCATCTGGTAAAGTGGGTGACAGTAGTGTCCCCGTGGGGGGCTGTTGTAACACGGAGGAGTGGTTGCAGTAATGCGTTTAGAGCAGCGCTGGCCCCCGCACGCTAGCCTTTGTCGTAAGGTCTCCACGTCGGGCAGACGGAGGCACTTGGTCCCGTGGCCACACTTAGCAGCAAGGGAAACCAGGGGATGATATTCTGAGGAGCTAAGGGTCCCGCTAAAACCTGAGGCTCTATTCCTCTAGAAGGGGCACGTGGCTGTTGGCCAATGCCCCAAATGTCTGCCCTGGAATCTAGAGGTTGTCCGCTGGAGGCCCATGGGTGGTGTCTGTCAGGTTTTTGACTGATTCTCAAAGGGCTTTAAACCCGTGTGAATTCATTCTTAACTTTTAACCGCTTAGATTTTCACATAAAAGTCAGATTTCTGGCTTCTCTTGAAACACCGGAGGATCAGGTTACACCGGGCCAAAGCCCTCCAAGCGAAGGTCGGTTGGCGTCGAGCGTCACCCCCAAGACGGCCCGTGCTCGCCCTGCCCCACTTCCTACCTGCGCGCACTGCCGGCCTGGCCCCCGTGGGCACTGCGTGTGTGAGTCCTGCCACCGGCTGCCGCAGACAAGGAAGCTGAAGCCCGCAGAAAGGAGATACTTGCCCAGGGTCACCCAGCGAGCCTGGACAGAGTTGGGACCCCGCCCCGGCCTGCGAACTCAGTTTCGGGGTGCTTTTTGCCACGCCGGCCCCCTGAGACTCAGCCAGCTGTCCCTGTGCTCGGCGGGGAGCGTGGCTCAGTGCTTACACCGGCTGGCGCTGGAGCCTGGCAGGCCTGCTTCAAATCTTGGCCCTGCTACTTTCCAGGGCAAGTAATCTTTGCACTCTGAGCCCTTTATTTTGTTTTGTCTTGACTCTGAGATGGGATAATAACAGTCCCATCCTAGAGTCATGGAGGGTCAGAGGGAGGTCGAGGCCATTGGCCTCTGACAGTGAGCACCTCCCTCACCTACCGTGCATAGGACCTACTTACCATGGATGCGGGAGCTCGGACAAGTGGAAAAGCACGTTTGGGAGGGCGTGGCTGCCCCTTCTGTGTAATAGGACAGACTCCCCCACCCCACCCCCAGGGCCACGACAGCCCCAAGTGGGAAGAGATTCTGCGCTGGCTGTGGAAGAGGACCTGCGTCGTGCCCGTGCTGGGCTGCCCCTGCGAACACAGACACCCTCTCTGACTCAGGAGCTGCACCCGCGTGCCTCCTATTCCCTCCAGTGGAGCTGCCTTCTCAGGCTTCAGGTCTGACATGAGTGGATAACTTCAGAGAGGCACCAGGGGCTTCTGTCAGCTGTTCTCAACACACGCCTCCAGGAGGGGAACGCTCTGGGGCCAGCCACCACGTCCGGGGAGTAGCCCCCACCATGCCCTCCGCCACAGCCCAGCATTTGGTTTCGGGCTCTATTTATATACATCGATGTACATAGATACCTAGGGTTTTAGTTTTGTTTTGCTTTTATTGTGCAAACTACATTAGAGCCGTGATAATGGAAAAATCTCTAAAATTGAAAGAAACACCCACAATCCCAGCAGCGAGCTTTGCTCCCCGGCAGCATGGCTTACGTGCTGGCTACGTGCCAGACGCCGCCTCCTGTGGTTACCCTCACTGAAGCTGCGCGACCACCCCAGCAGGGAGGAACAGGCTACAGATGGGGAAACTGAGGCACAGAGCTGGTAGGTCATCTCCCCAAGGTCCCACGGCTAGTGTGTGATAGAGCGAAGATTTGAGCCTGCTCCAGGGTCCCACGCTTACCCGCTCACTCCTCAGAGTTGCTTCTCCTTTTCCCACATCCCTGCCACCTTTAGACTTGACCTAGAAACACAAGAGCGACAGCATCGTTCACTCCACACAGAGCATTTCTGAGTCACCCGGGGACCGGCCTGCCTCAGAGCAGACAGATTAGCCCCGAGACAGGTGACTCTCTGAAGTTATCCCGATAAACTCCTGAGACAGCAGACAAGTAAATCACCTTCACTTTCCGCTTATTTTCACCGAGTTTAGCATTAAAAGCACTCCTATTTTGGTCGTGGCCATGTGACCACGAGGTAAGAGTGGCCAACTGTCTCTGATTGTCCCGGGGGATGCAGAGCTTTTAGCGCGAAAGCAGGGGCGGTCTATTTGCTGCCCCAGGCAAACGGGGACCGTTGGACACCCTAGGGGGACAGAGCTGGCTGTGCTTTCTGAGCACATTTCTAGGTCCTGGGCCCTTGCACTGTGTCCTCTCTTGGCTGGCCAGGCCGGGCCGCCCTGTGACCTTAGCTTGTCACTGAGTATTCTTTCCTCAGGAGCCCCTCCCCTGTGGGAGGAGACCAGGCTTCGGGGATGGAGATGACGGGAGCTAACCCAAACTTTCCTGACCTGTCCCTCCTCTGAGCCTGCAGGGAGGTCAGCCACGAAATTGGGACAGGGCTGAGGGCCGCGGCCAGGACCTCTGACGTGTGGGAGCCTCTGGTCCTGGTGTAGCAGGAGTACCACAGCGGGGTGAGCCGTGTCCCCAGTCCATGGTCAACGCTCGCATCCCGAAGCTGGTCACGTGCGAGTACGGACACCCCGGAGACCTGCAAATGCTCCCCATCGGGCCTACTGACTACTGTTTTGTTGGTGATCTAGCGAGATGCCAGGCTGTGGCGGAGAAAACGGTCACGAGGCACGCTCGTTGTGGTGTGCCGTGTCTGTGGTCACTGCGTCATAAATAGCACGAAAGACTGAAAGCCTTTACCCCCCTCAACAGTGCGTTCAAAAGCCGGGATCTGAGTCAGCAAGGACTCCAGGGCTTGAAGGCTATTGTCCAGTTCTGCAGAAAATCACTCACGCCCTTGATGCATAAGCGAGGCTCTCATGTGCCTTGGTCACTTCACTTTTGTCTGACTCGGCAGCATCAAGGAAAAGATCGGCGTTCGTGTCCGAACGATACTCAGAGACCCAGTTGTTACCACGTGAGCAGCTCAACACCGGAGAGGGTGGAAGGCCAGGACCCAAGGCTGCAGAGGGCTGATGGGTAGATGGACAGACAGACGGCCCGTGGACAGACGGATGCCTGCCTTCCAGCTCTGTGGGTGGACCAGTGTCCCAGGTGGGGTAGGGGCCACCCTACGCTCTGCCCCAGGGTACTTCTGCAGGGTTCCTGCTTGGTGCCCGGTACCTCTCTCTCTATCAGGAGCCTGTGCTGCAAGCAGCTGAATTCCTGACCACGCCTGGCCTGGGGTGCAGGAGAGGCAGCTTGACCCGGCCTTGACCTGATCAGCTACTCTCCTTGAAATGTATATTGATGCCTCCATCCCCCTGAGTAAATCCACCCAAGGCAGCCCCCTGGCCGGGGTTGGAGACTGCACCTCCATCCCTGTGTTCACAGTGCTGCTCTCTGGCCTCATCTCTCTTGTCCCCCTGCTCCAGCCACACTCACCAACTGCCTGTTTTCCCAACGCTCTGAGCTCACTCCCCTCTCCATGCCATTGCCTGTGCTGTTCCTTGTGCCCCAGGCCTACTCTGTGCCCCAGGCCCACTCTTTCCAAGGCTGGCTCCTCTTTATCCATCAGGGCTATGTTACAAATGTCACCCCCTCCAAGAAGCCTTCCTTGATTACCTGGCTAAAGCAGGTTCCCTGTTGCATGCCATCTTTGCCCTTTGGTTTTTTGGTTTGCTTTCTTCATTGTCCTTACATTATATGTCATTATTTGTCTTCACATTTGTTGAATTACTTAATTAATTACTTCATTGACTTTTTTTTATCTCTCATTCCATCAAACTATAAGCTCTGTGAAGGCAGGAGTGTTGTCTATCTCCTGTCCACAAAAGCCCGTGTGAGGCTTGGCACTTAGTGAGCACTTAGAAAACACTGAAAGAATGACTCAGATACATTTACTGAGGCGCTGCACAACATAGAGCTAGATCACGGTCCAGCAGAGCTGTGGGTTCAAATCCTGACTCTGGTACTAATTGGCAATGTGCTCTAGGATGGGCCACTAAATCTCCTTGGGCCTCAGTCTCTCTTCTATAATAACAGTACCTCCTTCACAGGATTGTTACAGGGATTAAATGAGTCAACCCCTTCAGCTTTTAGGAAAGGGCCTGGCACACACACCGAGAGAGTCATATGTTAGTGTTCTTGTAGGTAAAACGCAGGGCTTTTAAGGTTCAGAGGCTGCCTTCCTATAGGAAAGGATGGGATAACTCCAAGAGGACTTCCTGGAAGAGGGGACATTTGAAATGGGCCTTTGTTGGGGGGGGGCGTGGGCGAAATTTCTCTAGGCAGAGATGGGGGTAGGGAAGTCAGGAGAGAAGAGGGACACCTGGTCCCAGGAAGAGACCCATGGGCTGGCTTGCACTGGGGCTAGGGTGAGAGGCTCTCGATGCTTCTCGCAGAGACAGGCCCAGCACAAGCTGTGCTCTTCTCAGCCCACAGCCTCCCTGCCCACATGGCCTTGACATTTCAGGTGTACCCATTTCCTGTGTTTAGTTTGTATACAGCAAGGGCTGACTCTGAGGAAATATGGGGAGGCCTGGCGGAAAATGACCCAGGAGGAGATGACTCAGTTGCCCCAGTAGCAACCCCAAGTAGACCCAAGTCAATTTGACATGGGGCAGCTCTGGAGAGGCCCCACCGGGCTGCACCAGGACCGGTCTCACATGTCACGGAAGCTAAGGATGTGGCCTGATGCCATCGAGTCACATGGGCTTGCATGAATTGCTCTGACTCTCCGGGTTGCCCTCAGTCTCCTCAGCTGTAAAGTGGGGCAGATACTCCTCGGAGTTGCTGGGATGGTGAAATGAGTCTTGGTGGGCAGAGTGCATTTCGGAGTGGTTTCTGCCCTGGTTCCTCATGTCGTTCATTTGAAAACACTGTAGGATGGGTCCTTTTATTACCCCCATTTCACAGACAGGGAATGCTGAGGCTCAGAGAAGGGCCCTGGGCTGCCCTGCACCACACAGCCGGGGGTGGCAGACCCAGGACTGATCTCCAGACAGGGTGCAGGTGGACGAGCAGATGCAGGCTGAACCTGGGAGGGGAGAGCGACCACAAGACGCAGCGTGTGGTGAAGGAGCTCACCAGGGGAAGCAGGGGAACACGGCTGGCTATCTCTTCACTTCTTCTCTGAAGAGGGGGAGCCCATCCCAGCACAGCGAGGCGTGTTTTCCTCCAAATATCAGGTTAGTGAGCAAAAACATGAAGTAGTTCCGAATGGCTCTTGTGAATTAACCTGCGAGTGGAAAACGATTTTAAAGGCAATTAGTCTTCCCCAGGGATGTGGTGGGGGTTTTCTCTGTGACACCCCAGCTGAGCTCCTCCTTGGATCCCCCCGGAGATGGGGAGCTCACTTCTTGACTTTGTGGGCAGCACTCGCTCTGAGGGGGAGTGTGGAGGCTGAGCCTGTGGTCCTGCGAGAGACAGCAAGAGAGCGGCAGCGAGAGGTCAGAGCCAGGGGCCCTTCACGCCTCTCCACACTTCCCTCCTATCCAGAAGGAGTCAGCATTTCCTGAGGCTCCCCACTGGGCAAAGGGAGGCTGCTCTTACTGGGGACAGATAAAGGGACCCAGTCCTGGATCAGACCTCCTGGGTATGACCTCAGATGTGTTACCCAACACTCCCCCCACCTCCCACATTTACCTGTAAAACCCGCATTAGAAAGTGTCCCCGATCTCATAGGGCGGAGTGAGGAGACCTGGATGGGGGGAGGGGGGCTCCTGGAGACCAAGCCCCCAGCCCTGCAAGCGCTCCACAGATACCTTTCCTGGCAGCGCACGTTGCTGACCCCATCCCTTTCCCTCTGGAAGGCAAGCAGGCCAAAGGCAGATGTCCCTGTTGAAGAGATGACCTCAGGCACAGAGAGGTTAAGCAGGGCCCAGAGCACCAGGGAATGAGGGTGGAGCCAAGGCTCCAGTCCCAGCCCCCCCCCCCTTGGTAGTGCTCAGTGATCGTATCACTGCCAGGGGCCCTGAGGGCAGAGGAGGGTAGGGGGAATGGAGCATGGGTGTCGGGAGCACAGGAGTCACGAACCGGGACTCCCCGGTGTCCTTATCAGGCTGGGTAGCATCTCGGGTCATGGGGGCAGCTCTCGGGGCCCTGGGGAAACCCTGGGGCTTTAAGAGTCAGGCTGTCTTCCTGCAGGCCTGTTTGCCTCTCTGGGGTCACCTGTGCTCAGCCCATGGGGGCGGAGGGGGCCCACAGCTTCCTGCAGAGCGGAGCAGGCATGCATGCCCGTGGGTGGAGCAGAGGAGTATAGCACTTGGCAATTTGCTAGGGGAACGGGGGTTGGGGGTGATCTGGGGCCTAGTAACCCCAGTAGGTCTGAGCTGTGGCCAATAGATAGGGTCCTCCCTTGGGACTGGAGTTCTCCAACACGTCTCTAGACCCGGCTCCACCCCATTCCCTTGCTGTCCATCTGTCCATCCATCCTTCCTTTACCTCCCTCCTCTCGTGTCCACCTTGACTCTTTCCTTCAGCTCTGCCCACGTCCTCCTTGTTCCTTAGGCACACCAAGTGCCCACCCACCACTGGGCCTTGGCATGTGCTATCCCTGCCACCTGGAATGCCCTCACTCCAAACATTGTGCAGCCTGCCTCCCTTGCCACATGCAGCCTGTGCTCAGAGAAAATCGAAACCAAGCCCTTTCTTCTGTCTCTTTCCCCTCCGCTTACTTCGCTTTGCTCCGTAGTTCTTACCACTGGATATAGTTCATATTTATTGGCTTATTAACTATTTATCTATCTCCCCCTCCACCTGTAAGAGGGCAGAGCTTTGTGTGTTTCGTTCACTGCTGATCCCCGGTGCCTAGAACAGTGCCCAGTACGCAGTGGGCCCTCAATGCGCACGTGCTAAGTGCGTGGCCGAGTCCATCACCTGTCCGTTTTCCCACCCGCCCATCATCCGTTTTGTCTTCCCACATTTCCTGGGTCACCCGCCAGTCACCCAGAATTTCTCTGCACCAGGCCCTGTGGTGGGGCTTGGGTTCGGTGACCTGGGAGGGCACACAGACAAGAAAGGAAGAATTCTGACACTGGGGAATGGGTCCCAGGTAAGGGGGGTGCACAGTGGCACAGGATACAGACTTTGTTGAATGAATCCATGCCTGGACGGCTTCTTGGAAGAAGTGGTGCCTCAGGTCTCAATACTGGGGATACTGGGGGTGGGAGTTGGAATTAGAAGCCACCTGGGGGAGGGCGTTCCTGGCTGTGAGAACTTTGAAAAGACCCGCCCCCCGGAGAACTGCTGGTCTGAGGTGAGGCTAAAGGGTGAAGCAGGGGCTGGCCAGGCAAGGCTGGGGGCCAGTGGTCCAGGAGGACGCTGGCAGGGGTGTGCCCAGGGCCCCCATGGGAGCCTGTTGGGTGGGGCAGAGCCCATCTGGACCACTTGCCCCTGCACTCCGTGAGGTACCTGGAGCAGCTGCCCCCAACCACTCCTTACGTCGGAGCTCGCATCCCTGTGCCCACGTTTTGTCTGTCTCAGTTCCTGTGCTGTGTCCTGCAGGAGGCTGGACATTCTGAGGGTAGAGACTAGGTACCCCGTTCCCCATCCCCCTGCAGCAGGGCCTTACCACCAGCCTCCAGCCAGCTGTGAGCTGCTGACTTGTTTTTCTTATAGCCAGGTGAGCCTGGCACAGGCTTCAGGTGGGGCCTGAGATCGGGGAGGCAGCAGGAGGGAACTCACAGAGCTGATGATTGCTTACGCTGGGCCAGTACCCCCCAAACGTGACTCCTCCAGGCTCCTCCAGGGCCCATAGGCGGGCCAGCAGCCCATGCATTGGGTGGGAGGTGCTGAAAACCCACAGAGGGCTGAGGCCAGGGGTGTGGGGCACTCAGCACCCAGGGGGGCCAGGGCAGCCCCGCAGAGAAATCCAGGAATGAGAGAGGGAGGTGGCAGCCAGCCGGAAATTCAAGACAGGCAGGCGGAGCCTTACCTGGGACAGCCTGCCCAGACAAGCTCAGGCTGGGCGCCCGCAAGCCCTGGGAGGCGGTAGAAGGGGAGGAGGCAGAGTCCGGCCAGGGGTCTGCCGAGACCCGAGACCCGGAGGTAAGAAGCCGCTGTTTGCTGTTTATGGTGGAGGATGGGGCAGGAAAATTCAGCAAAGACTCCCAGCCTGGCCCACTTGACCTTGGCAGGCTCTGAGTTCTCGTTCCATTCCCTGAGGGCATGTGGGACGCCTGGCCCTTGGTCTGCTCAGGGTTCTGGGCAGGTTTGGAGGCCCTGGCTGTCCTGGGGTTCCCCCTTGCTGTTCTGAGTGTGGGCTGGGCACACTAACACGGTGGTCGTTTTTGGCACACTGAAGCTGGCGGGGGTGGGGGGGTACTAGGTAAGGTTGCGGACGAAGGTGAGGCTGCGAGCCCCGGGGCTTGGATGGGGAGGCAGGAGACACGCACCTGGGCCTCTGCCTGTTTCATGCCGCAGCACCCAGAGCCTGTTTCTTCCTAGGATCCCGAGGGAAACCGGTTCGGGAGCAGGTTGGCCAGGTTGTTTGACTTTTGACAAGGAAGAGAAAGGCAGCCTGCCTTGGTCAGCTGAGCAGAGGGGACAGGGCCCAGGCCTGGGGGCATGCTTGCCCTGTCTGGCCAGCACAGGTGTACTAGTCTTTCCCCAAGTCCCTCGGGTCTGTCTCGGTGATGAGACTCCTGCATGGCGGCTGAGGACACCCCGGCACGGGAGAGCTGTCGTGGAGGAAAAGCCCTGGGAGCTTCCTTCCCTGGGTGCTTTCCCTGTCTGCACCCCGAGCCCTGCCCCCCCAGCCCTCCTGGTCCTCCAGCCCATGTGCCAGACAGACAGACAGACGTGGGTGGCTGGAGGTGGGAGGAACCTGGCTCCCGGCCAGCTCTGCCCTTACCAACTTGGCTCCCTTGGGGTGTGTGGGCAGCAAAATGGGCCCCCCACGTTCCCTCTGTTAATTAGACAGCCCCTGCTAATGAGCGGCTGTCATTGCTGCTCCATTATGCCTCCTGAGCCATCTGCGCCCCCGCACTTATGGGGAGACCCCGGCGGCTGCCTGGCTGGTGGGGCAGAGGCACGTGAAGAAGGCAGTGTTTCTGGGAGCTGTTGGGGGTGTCTCCTGGGGCCGGAGGCCGGGCGCTCCGTGGGCTTTCCACCAAATAGGTCCAGTTCCGGCTCTTTCTTCTCCTGAAAGAGAAGTGGTGGCCGCTGGGGTCCCGGGCGAGGGAACAGGCGCCCTCTCCTCTCCTGCCGCCAGCACGATCACGCTGCTGGGCACGGATAGGTGGGTGTGGAGGACGAGGGGTGGGGCACATGTGGGAGGTCAAAGTCGAGATCCGGGGCTCTGGGGCCACTCTGGCAGTCAAGTGAGGTGGCACCTTGTCACCTGCGAGACAAAGCAAGTCCTGCCGCCTTTGTACACTGTTGTGCCACCTGACCGGTCGTCACCCCGCCCCTCCGGGCCTCATTTGCCTCCCTCGGCGTGGGAGCTCCAATGCCTCATTGCCGGACCGGAGGCCTCTGGCCTAAGTCTTGGGGGCCCGAGCAGCTGCCACCCAAACCTCAGAGTCCGGGTCCCGGGGGCTTGCTGACAGAAGGGGCGCGAGCATGGAGACGTCAGGCGGGGGGCCTGTCCCAGCCTCACCTGAACAGGGCAGAAGGAGTAGTTAGAAGTCTCCTCTGTGCACTGCCCCCTCCCCCCACCCCACTGAAGGATTTTGCCTTTAAAAGAGAGCCCAGGGTGGTGACAGCACCTGGTTTCGCTCTGCCTGTGAGACAGGCCTGGTATCCCCATTCCAGACCTGGGGACACAGAGCACAGAAAGCTCAGAGCTGGACAATGTGGTGTCAGGTCCCCCGTGACGCTATTTGAAGTACTCTGGGGCCATGCTGGGAGAGTCTAGGTGGGGCGAGGGGCAGTTTGGAGCCTTCGGGTCACTGGGTCTCCCCCAGGCTTGAGCAGGGCACCCAGGGGCCCCTTGGGAGCAGCGGTCCTCCCAGCCGTCACTCTGAGGAGGGGCTGCACTGCTAGCCCTGCGGCCAAGCGGGAAGGTGCCACCAGTCCACCTAGCTCCAGCGCCCTGAGCTGCAAAGGGGGGCCTGATGTTCACAGATGGCTAGGACCTCCTCTGAGGAACCCAGGCCTCCAGATGCCTGTCTCTGCACCTGTTTCCCGTGGCAGGCGTGGCCCAGCCTCACCGGCATGGAAGTGGGGGTGGGGAGAGAGCTTGTGGTCCATCTTTGGTGGGTCCATCCTTGCCTAGGGGCTCAGGGGCTTCTGACAGCTGAGAGGCAGGAGTGTGGCCAGAATGACCTTCCTGGCCTGTTCTGGTTGGATCCAACCCTCCGGCCAAGTGCACTTGGGGGCTGGGCTGAGGTCAGACATTCCGTCATGCCCGGAAAGAGGGGGTGGCAGCTCTATCTACCTTCTATCTCAGGCAGCTGGGCACCCAGGTGCGCCTGCCTCCTGGGGAGGTCAGCAGGGGTGGTCCTCGGATGCCCAGCCAGCCTGAACTCCGTGAGGACCCGCATTCTGCAGTGGTCTCCTCCCAGTGGGACAGAAACACGGGGGATGTCTGTCTGCCTGCCCGCCTGTGCTGGGCCCAAGGCCACTTCTTGTTTATATGAGGTCAAGATGCCCCGGGAACCAGGAAGGAGGTACTGGGGGAGTTTCAAGGCCTTGAAATAAGATCCTGGCTCAAATCCTGTGTGACCTTGGGCTGGCTCCCTTCCCTCTCCGACCCTCAGTCTCCTCCCCCAGCAAATGGGACAAGGCCTCCTTGGCAGAATTGTGGGGGGAAATCGAAGTCACTTGCCTGGCACACAGTGTTCAGTAGGGGTGCATGGACTTTGGGTCTCAAACCTTCATGGGGAGGGGTGGAGAGAGGGCCAGTGCTGGGACAGGTGTAGCCACAGGAGCCCCCACCACAAGCTCCAGAGCTTTTGAAATCTGAGGCAGGTACATGTGGGCTGGGCACCCGCCTCAGCTCCGCCCCACAGGGAGCCAGCTGGGTCCAGTCTGTTCCTGGAGCTCCAAATAAGGTCTCCAACACACTGGTGTGGACCTGCGTGGTCTCCGCCCTGCTGTTTGCCTGGCCTTGCCGTCCATCCTTGGAGCTGGCACCAACCATTTGCACCCCAAGTCTGGGCTTGAATCTTCATTAGACTTGCCCCATGTTAATGGCCCACAGGGCCCCGTGCGCTCCCCGGCCTTGGATACGTCGGGCTCCCTGTTCCTTCTCCAGCCGGGGGCTGAGCAGTGGGTGGGGGAGGTGGGGCTGGGGCACAGGGCACACAGCTCCCTTTGTGAGGGTGGCTGAGTCACATGGGCGACGCCGTCCATGCTGGGCCCTGGGGCGGCTGTGATGAGAGGTGGTGTTATCATGGGGCCACAGCCGCCCCCACGCCTGTGGCCAGGAGGCTTTCCCATGGGAACGAACAGGGAGGTGTCCAGGAGCACCAGCCACAAAGCACATGGTCTGGAGCCCAGGACCCAGGTTCGAGTCCCGGCTCTGGTGCTGACGTGCTGTGAGGCTTTGCGAAGCTTCTCTTTTCAAGCCTCAGTTTTCATCTCTGTTAAATGGGAACAGTCATCACTGTTTTGTAGAGGAGATGCTGGACACAAAAGGACTTTGCAGTGACACCTGGGGGCCTCAGTTGGTTAAGCGTCTGCCTTTGGCTCAGGTCATGATCCCGGGGTCCTGGGATTGAGTCCCACATCGGGTTCTCTGCTCATCAGGGAGCCTGCTTCTCTCTCTGCCTGCTGCTCCCCCTGCCTGTGTTCTTTCTCTGACAAACAAATAAATAAAATCTTTTAAAAAAGAAAAAAGAAAGGACTTTGCAAACTGTGGAGTGCCAGGCCTTTGGCATCTGTATTAACTTTATGGTAACCGCAGTGACACTGGCTAATACTTGTCATGCACCTACTGTGTGCCAGGCGTGGCACTCAGTGCTTTACAAGGCCACTCAGCTTGCGAAGGGACAAGTGTGGACTTGAAGTGCTCTTGTCCAATAAAAAACCACTCTAAGCAGCCAGTGGCTGCCCACGACCCTTCCCGCAGCGGGGCACAGCTCTCCATTGTGTGCAAGGCTGGCTCGTGCTGCCCTGGGAGAGGGCATTGAGGATGGAGAAGGATAAATCCTCTCCCCCAGCTCTGTCACAGCGGGGCCCACGGAGGTCCGTCCTCTTACCCTGTCCTGGGGCCCATGCGCGGTCGCAGATCTGCTCCCACCTGCCCGGCAGTCCTGTTTCTGTTTTCTGTTCAGGCTGCTCTGAACGGTAGAGCTTTTGCAAGGATATCAGGCTGCTCATTCGAGCCTGGGCTGTGAGCCTTATGTGTGTGGCCTTGTTAATTATTACCTGTGGTGCTGGTGTTGTCTCCCCTTGATAGAGGAGAAGGTGGGTGCCAGAGAGATGTGCCTGAGTCACCCAGCTGGCAGAGCCCGGAGGAGAAGCCTGTTGGCCTGAGCCCAGAGCCTGGGCTCCCAGCCTCTCCTCCATCCCTTAAAATGAAGACCCTTTAGTACCTTCACCTTTCGGCAATCCCTACCCTGCCTCTGGCCTCTGTCACCAGCCAGCAATGCACGTGACTTTCTCTGGGCCCTGGGGGACCCTAGCCCTTCAGCCCTGAGCCCCAGCAATGTGCCCCCAGCGGCCTATTGGAAGGCTCCCACCCATTCCACGGTACCCAAGGGCAGCCTCTTCCCTGCCTCCCAGATCTGCACCCCCGCCCATGCCCCCCATGCTTCAGGGCAGTTTCTGACATCTCGTCATTCCCCTCGCCCTCACGTGTGGGTGAGGGGGTCCTAGGCCTGCTTCGGGTTCTTGGACCAAAGGCTCCCCTCAACCTCTCCTTCTGCCTCTACGTTCTCCAGTGCCCACTGGACCTCCCCTCCACCCAGCCCACCCACGTTGCTGGCGTAAGCCCCTCAAGTCCAAACCAGGGTTTCTCTTGCTGAATTACTTTGTGTCTCTGAAATACCAGTGGGACCCTGCCCACCAGTCTGGGGCGATGAAATGAGAACAATCCAGATAAAACAGAGCATCTTGCGCCGTGAACCCTACGGACGCGGCAGCTCTTATCAGTCCTGTTATTAATACTAATAATAGGTGCTCTTGTGAGGAATAGTAATTTATTGGGTTTCTCATTTGTGACCCCAAGAGCACTCTCGGAGCTCTGCAATGCCAGTAACTGACTCCCAGGGTCACCCTGATGTGAACCAGACTCAGGGCTGGGTGGGTCTGCTGTCTACCCCTGTCCTGGAGCCTGGCACAGAGCCCAGCACACAGCAGGTCTCTGAGAAGCCCCATGGTGACAGGGTGGGCGGAGCTTGGCAAGCTGTCTCCTGCCCGGGCCAGGCCACCACATAGACCTTTCCCACGTGGCCCGAGGGACAGCTGGCTCTAGGCTTCTGCGTCCCTTGCTTAGATGTTCAGCTTGGGGTGCCCCTGCCATCTGCAGAGAGAGCGGCGTCTCCATCACTCCACCTGTGAGGTGCTGGTCACACCCTCTGTGGGGAGGTGTGTGTTGGGAGGGACTGTTTCCTGCTGGCCTGGAGTCTGGGGAACAGCTGAGGCTGCCCCGGCTATCAGCTGCCCTGGCCCTGAAGGACAGACCTTGGAGAAACTGAGGCTTGGAGGAGGTAACTTGCCCAGGGACACTGCATGTCAGGGACTCCACATCCTTTTTGGAGAACTCACTTCCGCTCTGTTGTTTCCTGGCCCCCCAGCCCTGGCAATGAGGGAGTGTCCGCTGTGGCCCTGGGAGGGAGCAGTGGGCCAGACACGGGCCAAGTGCCCACAGTGCCCACCTGATGCAGGCATCGGCCGTAGCCCGCCCCGGGGGCTGATGGCTCGGAGAGCGCAGCACTGCTTCCTGGCAGTGCTGGCCTGGGGGCCTCCCTGTCCCTCGCCATTCGCTTTATTGCCTTTCTCCCTGTGGCTTGATCTGTACAGGCAGGTGAGGGGTACATCTCACCCGCAGTGGATCCCTGGCTCCTAGATTGCCTAAAAAGTTTCCATTCGTGTGGTATCAGGGGACTTTTCCAGGTCCCTTTTCTAGAATGCAGATCCCTGCACGAAGAGAAGGGGTCTTCAGTGCCCTGTACCTGCTGTGGCCGGGCCCCAGGCCAGGGATGTGGGGAGGCTGGATGCATGAGTGGTCAGGAGCGCCGTGTGGAGCCAGACCGCCTCCATCCCAACTCTGCCACTTCCCAGCTGGGTGACCTTGGGCAAGTGAATTCCCTTCTCTGAGCTGCATTTCCCCGCCTTGTGCTCTCCCTTCTTCATCGTCACATTCACAGTGCTGGGCAGTGGCCTGAGCAACATGTTTTCCTCCCCACCACTGTCCTGTGGTGCTACGGTGATGGTAGGAGTGAAGATTCTGGAATGCAGTAAATGGTCAGTAAATGTAATCATTATTGTTATTCTTATTGCTGTCATCACTTACCCTCATTATATTGTGAAACTCTTACGGCACCTTTGACTTGGGAATCGAGTAGGGATGAGGGCAGACAGGGAGTTCCAGGTCTGCAGGGCAGGCCATGAGCCGTCTGGAGCTTCCTGACTCTCAGGGTGACTATGAACCTTAGCAGTGGGAGGGAGCCACTGACAGAGGCCAGTGGCCAGAAGGGAATGCGGGCATCAGCCCATTTCCAAATTTCTCTCTTTGAGCTTTGGAAACCAGGAATGGTTCCTCCCCGGGTCTCAGTTTCTCCTTTGGCCCAGCAGATGTGCCCCTGGAGTCTCAGAATCTGGAACTGGAGTTTTGGAATGTTGCAACTTGGGGAGCATTAAGATCGGTCCCTTTCTGTGACAACTGAGGCTCAAGGAGGGCTCAAGGTCAGGTGGTCAGGTGGTCAGTTGTGAGTGGCCTGGCTGGCCACATGCCAAGCCACTTGACACCCCTGCCCTCCCCCCTTCCGCCCCCGTGCTTTCCGCTCTGCCGGTCAGCGCCGGCTCCTGTCTGCTGCCAAGGAGGCTGGACTCTCCTTCAGGAAGGGGCAGTTGTCGCCTGGGCCTGGGGGTGGGGGGGCCAGCATCTGAACAGCCTGTCGCCGTGGCAACCCTGGCTTCTCTGTGGGAACTTTGGGGAGAAGTGCCCCCGGGGAAAGCGACAGATGGAGGGCGGAGAGGCAGAGTTATCCCCAGCGGGGCTGTGGTCCACGAAGCCTGGCACCTGTCTGCCTGGTTGGGTGGTGAGGCTGAGATGCCCCCTTGCCCAGCGCTGAGTCATGGGCATCCCCCAGGGTCACCGCCAGAGCTCTCTTGGCCCTGCCTCCTCCCGGCCTCCCTCTGAGAAATCCGTGACTCACGTAAGGTCCCGTCATCCCAGCCAAGCTAGGGAAGAGGGAGGAGCCCGACTGGGGCANCCCCCCCCCCCCCCCCCCCCCCGCAAACACACGCTGCCTGCCGGCTCCTCCGCAGCTCCCTGCCCGACTTGCTCCGCAGCAAGAGAGGAGCTGGGCGCCTCCCACGCGCGCCAGCCCGCCCACTGGGGGCAGCCGGACCGTGGTGGGTGGGTTAAGCCTCCGAGGTGAATCGTGAAAGGCATTCCAGCTGCCTGGCCCCACACAGGACCTTCCACCGGCACCAGGTACCGGAGCAAGGGTGTGACAGCGGGAAGGAGGAGGGATGCGGTGTGTGTGGGAGAGGGTAGGGTGGTGGTGGAACGGGGGATTGGGAGGTCTCTTGGTGGCAGCCAGCCCGGATGAACATTGCTGTGCGGGGTCTCCAGGGTTGGTCGGGATGGACAGGGAGGTGTCTCAGAAGGGGATGGGGCCTCAGAAGATGGAATCTCTCAGAGCCACGAGTCATCTGTTAGCTAGGGAAACTGAGGCTCAGGGTGGTATAGCCCCAAGGTCCAACAAGCTGGGGTCTGCTCTCTGGTCTGTGAGATAACTTCCCACTCCTGCTGCCACTGCACAGATGGGAGAACTGAGGCTCCCAGATCATGTATCAAGTCTAGGGATAAAGGACCAGGGTGCAGCCTGGAGGAGGAAGGGCTTGGTCCACCGATGCCCAGGGCTGGGTCCAGGGTACACAAGTGAGCCAGGGGCAGTCTGGCTCCTCACCACACCGGCCACCAGGGTCCCGGCCGTGGGATCTGAGAGAGGGTCCTGGGAAGTCGGGGCAGGTACATGGGGAAGCAGAAGCTGCGGCTGGAGCCCCCTGCCTGTAACCACCAGACCCTGCGCTCCCATCTGTGTGACACTGATAGGACTTTCTCCCCAGGCACTACCGCAGTGCCCGCCCTGTTCCAGCACGGGGGGGTCTACTGGTTCCTGTTCTCCTCCCCATCCAGCCTCCTTCCGGGGGGGCCGAGCTGGGGTCTCCCCTGGCCCCGCAGGAGGGACTGGGGCTCATTTTACTAAGGAGGTTTGGGGGGCACTTAGCGAGACAGGCACCTCTCACCCCTCCACCCCAACTACCATCCTGCCTGGTGGGGTGGGTCGGAAGAGGGCCAGGGAAGTTATTGATGCAAGCATTTATTGAGTGCCTACTGTGTGCCTGATATCCTGGGGGTGGGGCAATGAATGAGACAATGAAGGTGTCTGAGAACTCATGGGTGGCCCAGACTCAGAGCCAAGCCCCGCCCCTCACTGTGGGTACCCTGAGGGCAGAGGTGCTTTCTTGGGGCTGGAGACTGAGTGGGAAGAAGCCCCTCCTGTCAGTGAGTTGGTTCCCTGGAGCCCAGGCCAGGGTCCTTTGGGAACTTCCCTGCCAATGTCTAGAGGTTGGACTAGTTTGGGGGCTGGACCTAATCCCCCTTTGCTGCAGTGACCCCGGGGATCTGAGATACAGAACCTCCTCAGTCATAACCCCTTGCCTTGCCGCTCTCTCTGGGCCTCAGTTGTCCCCACTGCTAAATGGGTGTGTAAGGGTGATGGTAGCTGTCCTGCCTGGGGCTTGGCTCCAAGAGTGTCAGCTTGTGAGGGACACCAGTCCGGGCTGTATGCACTGTCCATGCTGGCTTCAGTGCCCTGGGCCACTGGACGGATGGTGGTCAGCCTGGCTGCGACACCCTGCCTTGTCAGGGACACAGATAAATGAGACAGTGAGGATCAGAGGCTGAGGAGTGACATAATGTTGCTTGTAGAGGGGAAGAGAACTTTCTGAACTGGGAGAACCCAGCTGGGCTTAGAGACAGGTGGGGAGGGATAAAAGGGTCAATGCGCATATATGAGGATGGGGTGGGGGTGTTTTGGGCAGAGGCCACTGCATGGGAAGGGTTTGGGAATGAGGAGAGCCGGGAGATGGGGCAGACAAGGCACTGGAGACCTGCCATGGGTCACTTTATGGGGCCTGGAGGGCCAGGCTGGCAGGTCTCACTCTGCTCTGCAGGGGGAGGGATGGCATTGCGGCCAGCAGCCAGGTCAGATGGGTGCCGGGAGGGGGCGGGGTGGCCTGGCCGTGACCCCAACAGGATGGGGAGGGGAAAGGCAGCGATTCGGGGTGGCCTGGCTGCCCGATGCCCAGGCTGTGGGGTTCATCGCTTGCTTGTGTTTTGAAGGCAGCTTCGTAGCTGTGGGGACAGAAGGGGGAGGGGGCCACCAGGCTAAAAGAGGCAGGGTCTGTGTGCTGTGGGGATCGCCTTCCCAGCAGGGCCCTGCAGGACAAAGACGGGAGGGGGAGGCGGGCACAGCCATGAAGGGGGCCACGTGGACCGCGCTCCGTGCTCTGGCTGAGCCAGGCCACAGATCCCTCAGTCCTCAGCAGAGATGTGGGGGTGGGGGGGTGAGGGTGGGGAGGTGGGCGAAGGGTCCCTTCCAGGGATGCAGGCACAGGTGGGCTTCTACAGGGCAGGGGTGAAGAGTCAGGGGCAGGGCTGTGGGGGGAGGCCATGGAGGAGGCAGTGGGGTGTCGGGCCTGGCACCCCCAGACCCTGCCTTCTGATTGCCAGCAGATGGGGGTATCACGTGAGCAAACACAGCCGTCGGGGAACCAGGAGCCAAGGGACCAGGCAGATGGCAAGTGGGGAGTGGGGCCGGGCTGGCACAAGGGGCCTCTCCCACAGTGGGGAGGGGCTGGCTGGGCCTCAAGCCCTCCAGGCTTACCCTCCTCCCGGCTGGTCCTCATGCCTCACTGGGGGTTCCTCGAGGCCCTCGGGGAGCCCTACAGATTCTGGGGTCAGGCCTGGGCTGCTGGGGAGAGGCGCCAAGGGTGCGAGAGGAGCTTGGGACACACAATTCCTGACCCCTGCCCGGTGCCAGTCTGCCCCTCAAGCCCCACACTCTCCCTGGTCCCTCGGGGCTTGGCCTGAGCTATAGAACCTCCTGGAGCTGCCCTGCCCTCAGAGCCTGCTGGGCCTGGGCTCAGCGCTTGGCACCCACCTTCGTTCCCGCGAGGCAGGAGCTCCTGATGTGTCCACTTGAGAGACGGGGACACTGAGGCACAGGAGGCTTACGCATGGGGAGCTGCTTGTCTGCGATCTGGCCCACCCTGCTCTCCGCGCCCCCTCAGTGGGGAGGGGGCTCCGTGCTGGGTGCCAGAGAGCGTGTGCCCTGGTCTCGAGCCCCAGCCCTGCCGCTGCCGAGCCCGCGCTGTGCTAGGTGTCAGGGCCCACGGAGACGGCAAGGCAGGTCTGCCTGGGGAGAGTCCTGGCTTTGCTCCCGTCTGGGGGTGTGAGCGGGGGCGCCTGCCTCAGTGTCCTCATCTGGTAAAGTGGGTGACAGTAGTGTCCCCGTGGGGGGCTGTTGTAACACGGAGGAGTGGTTGCAGTAATGCGTTTAGAGCAGCGCTGGCCCCCGCACGCTAGCCTTTGTCGTAAGGTCTCCACGCCGGCAGACGGAGGCACTGAGGCCCAGAGACAACTTGTAACAACCCGGGGTGGGGTGGGGGGTGCTTCATCCTGCCTCTCCGCTGGGGACAGCTGGGGCCATTTGGGCTCTGGCAGGACCTAGGCCTCCCCCCTCCCACCTGACTGGTGCTTTGGTAGGGAGGTCATGGGGTGGGCGTCAGGCTCCTGGCTCAGACAGTTAGTGGCACGCGTGGCAGTTCCAGGCAGGCAGAGATAAAGGCTGAGCCCCAGAGAAGCTGGAGGAGCTTCTAGGCATCAGTGGACAGGGCTCTCCATTACAGGGAGGTGGCCGGCGGGGGGAGGCCTCGCTGCGGAAGCCAGCCCGGCTCCGTCTCCTTGCAAGGCTGGCGGTTCTGCAGCTAACGGCTCCGGGCCGGCTCCCCGGGCTCAGGGCCACTGCAACGAACTCCAGACAAGCAACAGTGAGAGACTCGAGCCACCTCTCAGGCCTCTCTGCCCTGTCCTCAGGCTTCTGCCTTCCCCTCCCAGAAGCCCCGGCCTTGTCTTTCAAGGGCCACAGGGGCCCAAGGTTGTCACCTGCCTGGAGCTCAGTGTCCCCACGATAGACAGAGATGAGAGTCCCACCTCCGGGCAGCGTGGCTGCTGGGATCTGGAGCAGCCCAGGGCTGGGAGTGTGTACTTAGCTCATTGTGCAGCTTTGAGAGGTCTTCCCTAAACCTGGGCTGAAGATTTTGTCTTCACGGTCACATGGTGACTGAGGTAGAACTAGATTCAAATCCTGGAAAAGTGACCTTGAACCCGCCGCTCAATCTCTCAAAGCCTCATGACTTAGGCTGTAAAATGGGTTTGGAGATACCTATGTCTCTAATATCTCTATGAGACCCCGAGGGGGATTCGCTGGGGCAGCTGCCCGCTTAGGGCCCCATGGGCATAGAGCCCCACGCTGAGCTGTCCCTGGCCTTTGCTCCTCCATCGCCCGCTGAGCTGTGCCCCTGGGAGAGGCAGCCCAAGGCGGTGGCTCTGCGGCTGTCTGGTTCTGTCCCGGCCGCATCAGCTGTGTGAACTGGGACAGCTGTATTAGCCTCTCTGGGCCTTGCTTCCCTCATCTTTGAAATGAACTAGTAATGGTCCCTTGAGAAGGTTAAGTGAGCCACTCTATTTCGAGTGCTGACCGTGGTGCTCGGCACGCCGTACGTGATATTGTCCTTGCCACTGATCTGGGCCACCACCAAGACCTCAGGAAGCAGCAGTGAGTCTATCAGGAGCATTAGCCTTGTGCTTCCATGACGTCATCGGGAAGGCACCAGGCCCCAGAGAGCCCGTGGGGCCCTTGGACACTCCCATGCAAAGGGGTCTTGATCTGCTGGCATGAGTTCTTCAAGCATGGGGCTCCCTCCTGCTCCTCTCTGGGATGCAAGGCCTGACCCGCTTGGCCATTGTCCTGGGCCTGCAGGGGAGGCCTGAGTTCGAGTCGGGCTTGTTTACTTGGGCAGGACTCTGTGGTTACTTCTCTGCTGGGCTGAGTTCCCTTGGCTTCTTGGCCCCTTGCCTGAGCAGGGTGGCTGACCCCCTCTGGGTCCCTGGACAAGTGTGGCTCTCAGGGTGTGCTCTGTGGTTAGCACCTTGGGTCTCTGAGCCTGTGGCAGGGGGACAGCTGCCGAGACCCACCTGTCTTCATGGTGACAAATGTGAGGGGTGGACTCCAGAGGCTAGCTGGAGCAACTGAGTCATGTGTGGCCTGGCGCCCTCTGCTCCTCTGGCTGTGTCACCACCTGGCCATGTGCCAAACCCTTGGAGAGACTCATAAACACCCCTCCCCCCAGTACATATAGCTTCACTGCCTATAAAGACCCTCATTCAGTCTCGGGTGCTGCTGGCCCTTGGAGGTTTGAACCCTTATCTACATTTCACAGACGAGGAAGCAGGTCTCAAGTGCCCTGGACAGTCAGCGGTAGTGGGGGCCTGGAACCTCGGCCTGGACCCTTGCCCATGACACCACAGATGGCTGCTCCCATTTGAGGTGGTGAGGTTCCCATCCCTGCAGGTGTGTAAGTGTGGCAGGGACTGTAGAGGGAACTGGAGCAGCAGGTGAGGTTCTTCACGGCTCCTTCCAGCCCCGAGCTCTTCTGGCCCTCATGGGGAGAGGCGTCCAAGTCCCACATTGTCCTCAGGCAGTAAGTCCCTAAGCAGCCAGCCTGCTGGTCGTCCTAAGGGCATCAGGCGATGTCTGCAGGCAGGTGGGGGCTCCATAGCCTTGCCTGTCACCATGCCCAGACCGCCACCATTAGCACCAGCCTGTGGCACCTTTGGGAGGCTCCCACTGGCCTCCCCATCATCCGGTGGGCTGGGTGGAAAGCGCACGGGGATCTGGGCGGGAGCGAGACTGGAGGGTGTGAAGGAGGGGTCAGCAGGGGGCACACCCACCCCCCAAGTCATCAGGGAGCTGATGTTGCCCCTTGCTCTCCCTATCCAATGGACCTGTGCCTGGGTAGGGGTGTTCCTGACCCCGTGGCCCTTCTGCCTACCACAAATGTGCATGTGACAAGGCCCCGCGAGAGCCGTGGGCAGTGGGCAGGGCCAGCAGGAATCCTCACGCGGTTCCCTCAAAGCTGTATTTATCCTATGTCTGTGGCCGCACCTGCCGCACCCTCTTGGGCTCTGCCACCCTATGCACACACCCCAGACCAGATGGACGGGGTCTGCTCTCCAGCTCCTGGGCTGGGAGCCAAGGATACCCAGGTCCTGCTGCCTGGCCTGGTGTAGGGGGAGCCGGGCGAGGGAGCAGTGCCCGTCACTAGCTGTCGTGGGGCGGACAGCCAGTGCTCCCGCACAGAGACGCTGCAGCAGGCGTCACCATGCCTGGAAGTCCTGCCTCAGCTCCTGCGCTCGGGGTTGCTCTCCCACAGAGCTGGAAGCCTCAGTAACTGCCGTCCAGGGAGGGTGGAAGTGTTTGCAGACCCTGTGGGTGTAGAGATGAAGGGGCGCAGGCTCTGTTCCTGGGCTGTGCTGTCTTCAGTGCAGCACAACCTCGTGGACCTGCCTACCCACCTCCCCAGAGTGGCTGACACTTCCTCTCCATGTCCCGGAGAGTCCTGGGCAGGGGCTACAGCAAAGGCAAAGGAGTATACAGAAGTGGATTGGGGTCTAGTTAACAGCTGTGTAGCCCTGGGCAAGCAGCTTCTCCCCCCGCTGAACCTCAGTTTTCTCAGCTGTAAAATGGTCGTAATAGTACCCGCCCCCCCATATAGAGTGGGCAGGCACATGCATCATGGGATGTTAGGAGCACTTCATACGGTCTGTGCTCCCACGTGGTTCCCTTCCCTGCTCCAGCTGCCTTGTGAGTCTCAGCCTGCTGGCCCTTGGGATATGCCCACCCCCAGTTTCCTAGGCCCCAGGATCTTCCCTGGCCACGGACATGTACAATTTCCCCTCCCCACCCCAACTTGGGGGAGCCCACAGGAGTCCAGATGGAAGCTTAGCATTTGCAGCAGTGGGAATGGGACCCACCTTCATGGCAAATTCCTCCCTGGGTCCCATCTTAGCCCTGGGCCATAGGAGTAGGCTGTCGAGGGACTTGGGGATAGTAATTTTGCCTTCATGTCAAGAGAAAACCCAAGGTTCAGTGATCAAAAATTCAGATGGGATCTCAGACATCATCTAATCTAGCAACTTTCAAAGTCTGTCTGTGTTCCTAGTGATTTAGGAAAGTCTCGGGCTCCCAGGCTTCTCCACTGTAGGACTTTTCAGAGCCTTTACCATGCAGCTGTGTATTGGAGGAAATGCAAGCCTGGCATTTAGGGGCCTATCCCTACTCTCAAGCTTTGCACAGTCTTAGGAGTCCCTCTCTCGCCAAGCACTTGGCAGAGATGTTTATGCCCCTGAGCCAGTCAGAGGTTGGGGAGTCGGGATGGCTCAGTGCTGGAACCCCTGCCCCAAGTGGTGCTTTTGGATCAGAAGTCTAGCATCAGGAATTGGCTCCTATTGGGAAGAGGGTTGGAGCCGGCCTGACCTGGGTTAGAATCTCAGCTCTGTCTCGTTCATTCATGTATTTAACTAGCAGTCCTGTAGCATCTGCTGTGGACCAGGCACAGTGCTAGTAGGGGAGATTCAAGGGGTGAGCCAGACAGTACACGTTGAGAAATGGAAAACAAGTAGGCAAACTGAAGGGTCATCTCAGACAGCGTTAAGTGCTGTAAAGTTGAGAAGATAAGGTGGCGTGGAAGAGAGTGATGATGGGGAGGATAATTTTGGCTGGGTAATCATGGATGGCTTCTTGGGGGAGGAGATATGCTAAATAAGGACTGAGAAGAAATCACTCAGGGAATGGGTCAAGGAAAGGATGTGGTATGTTGAAGGGAAGGCACGTGCAAAGGCCCTGAGGTGTGTCTGAGGATAGAAAGAAGGCTGGTGTGCTGGAGTTGGTGAACGCGGGGTGAGTGGGGGGAGCACGGGGGTGGGGCGAGGCGGTGGTGGTGGTGTGTGGGGTCACTGGCTTGTTATTTGGGCAGTTGCGCTGCTCCCTGAGCCTCAGCTATCTGATTTCTAAAACGAGCCTCATCAGTTTGGTCCCACGCTCGGCTCTGGTCAGCAGTTGTGAGCATTGTCAATGTCTTTGGCAGAGACTTGGCTCTGGGCAGCAATGACCTATGAGCTATTGTAAGTATTTTTGTCGTCACGAGTGCTCAGCGACGTTGGGTGGGACCTGCGATGTTGTGCCTCGGTTTCTCTGTGTGTCACTTTAGTCAGTGAGCGCCGAGTGTAAGTGGACAGAGGTGCCCCATCTGTGCCCTCCCCTGGCTCCCCTCAACTACAGCCCCCCTGCCAACTCTTTTTAAGCATAGAAGCTTCTGATCCAACAGTGACCGCCTTCTCTGGCCCAGCAGGCCCTGGAATCCTTTCCGGGGGAAGGTTCCACCGAGAACAGCAACTCCTTTCTTTGCTTTCTTTTCCTCTTCCTCCGGGGGCCAAAAATAGTGCCTGAATGGGACAGAGCTCCAGGCCAGGAGCAAGACAATAGCTGCGTCCTGACTGAAGCTGCTGGCTGGCTCTGGTCCACGGCTGGAGAGGGGGGGAGGTGTGAGGGTGCATGGGCACTGTGTCCCCCTGGCCCCAAGCCCCTGCCGCCTTTCCCATGGCTTCTGCCAGAAACCATCACAGAGCCCCTCTGACCCCTTTGAGTGTGATTGCCAAGGGGGTTCCCCACTTGTTCTGGGAAAGTGTTTATAGCTGCTTGGCTGAGACCCTAGCCCCTTAGCCCCCTGAGCAGCGCCATGCTGTCTCCCAATCGGCTGCCAGTGGGGGCGTCTGCCCCTGGTTCTCTTCCCTGCCCTGTCTGGCACGTGGAGGCCGCCCCATGTCTTTGATGTCCTTTCCCCTTTGATTCAGTGGCTATGAAGGCCTTTTTAGAGGTCAACGGGATGTGTCCTCTTGGGAGGAGGTGAGCTCCCTGTCACTGGAGGTGATCAAATAAAGTTTGGAGGTGCACTGGATGGGGGGCAGGATTCGTCCAACATCAGATGGACGTCTGGTCTTGATGTCTTCATGTCTCAGAAGATATCTTGGTTTGAAGTTCACACCCCTCCCTACAGCGAGGTGGCCTTGAGCAAGCCACATCAGTTCCCCGAGCCTCTGTTTCCTTCTCTGTAAGATAGCTTCAACAGGGCTTACCTTGGAGAGTGTAGACCTCCAAATGTCTAGTGTAGTACCCGGCACATAGAAGGGGTTTCAGGAGCTTTGCCTGTGTTCTCTTCCCTTCCCGCACGGGTACTTACTCTGCAGCACAGAAGGGAGGATCTGACCCACTCTTGGTCCTCAGGGAACTCTCTGGAAGGAAGCCAGGAGGAACCCCCCCGCCCAGCCCTAGGAGATAACTCGGAAGGAAGATTCCTGGTGGGTTGTGGCAACGTAGGAAGGCTTCTGGGAGCAGACGGCCCCCTAAGAGGCTTCTAGGGAACTGTGTGCATGTTCTGCACTGTGACAGCCTGTGATGAGGGTTGGAGGGGTGTCCAGCCTGGGACAACGTCAAGGCCACAGGCTGGCAGCCTCCAGGGGCAAAAGCAGCTGCTGATAGGCATCTTCGGTCACAAGGGTAGCCCCCACCAGGTCCTAAAGGATTTGGTTTAAAGTCAATGTCGACAAACTTAGGCAGGTGTCCCCCGCTGCTCTCCGGTAACCCACCGTCCTCAACCCTGCCCTTCCTCCTGCCAGCTCCTTGCTGGGTCCGGCCAGCATCCGAGTCAGGAGACTTGAGTACCGGACAAGTTAGGGCGCTTGTGCTGTGCTGGGTCGGAGCCGGGCAGTGACGTAGTTCCCTTCCTGCAGCTGCCAATGGTTGCCAGGGAAACGGTTGCCAGGGGCTGCTGTCACCTGCGCCCCTTCTCCCAGACTGGTGGCTGGGGCTCACAGCCCTCTTCCCTGGCTGCCCGCTTTGTTTGAAGCTCCAGCGAGGGGGCAGGGGCTGGGGTGGCTCAGCTTCAAAGTCCTACTTCCCAGGAGCTGATCCACCGCCCCAGCAGCCTGTGAATGAGGAGGCCAGCCCTTCGCTCACTCGCTCAGGCTCTTTCTGTACTTACAGTCCACTCGATGCCACAAAGGAGGAGCCCAGGTACGATTTCCCCTCCTCCCTTCTTCCCTCCATCCGTCTCATTCTTGGTCCTGCGTTCCTCTCCCCTCACCCCCCTCCCTTTGTCCCTCTTCTCCCTCCCCTCCTTGGCCTCCCCTTCCCCTGCTCCTTCCCACCTCCCTCCCCTTCCCCCTTTCTTTCTTTTCTCCCTCCATCCCTCCTCGCTGTCTCCCCTTTCTCCACAGCACTGCTAGGGTAGCTGATGGATGGGGTGGGGGTGGAGCTGGGTGGCACCAGGGACCCTGGGAGAGCCACAGAGGCTGTGCTAAGGGGGATTCAAACAGTCACTACAGGAGGAAGTGGTTGGGGGGTAAGCGCTCCACACACACCCTCCCCAGTCTCACTCCAGCTCTGGGCTGCACCCTCAATGAATAAAGATAAGCCTCTGAGCGGTGTTGGGAGGCTGCATCCCCACCGGGCTGGCAGGAGCCACGGCATGGGGGTCACCTGGGCCCTCAGGGGAAGGGTGTTTGGAACCCCAAGGGGACACATCTGGCAGCATCTTTCCTGTGAGTTTGAACAAGAAGGCTTCGTAACAGTCAGGTAAGGTCAAGGGGAAAGGGGCCGCAGAATCCAGAGCATCAGTCTGGAACCAGGCCCTGGGGGAGCATCTCGTGTCCCCCCCTCGCTGGCTGGGCAGTCCCCAGCAGTCCCCAGCTCCCCCTTCCCAGGACTCAGTTTCCTTATTTGTTAAATGAGCATAACGGAACATGTTTGGGGGAGGAAGAATATGTTCCTTTGTGTAAAGAGCTTAGAATCGAGGCTTGCATGTTCTAAGAGCTTAATCAATGTCAGCTGTGTTGCTGGAGGGGGTGAGCACACTGCCCTTGGGGGTGCAAGTAACCATGGGGGACACCGAGGTGCTGTGTGCTCGGTGAGCTGGGTGGGATCCTGGTCTGTGCCTCTACTGCCCTTCCCTGGCGGTGACTCAGCCTTGCCCAGCCTTCTTGCGGAAGGACACCTGGCCGTGTGTCCCGTGCGCCTCTCAGCCAGGGATCGGGGACCTGGAGGAGGAGGAAAGAAAGGGAGGGTTCGTGGCTGACCTTGGGAATACTAGGGTCCTATACTCCAAAGACGGGCCCTCTGCCAGGTCCAGAGTCGCTGATGTGCAGCTCCCAGAGCAGGGTGCTAACGGGGCTGACCTTGTCAGCCTGGCCTTGCGCAGTGTGGGAAGACAGATGGGGAAGGGACACCAGCCAGCCAGCTGAGGTCTGCCTGCGGTTTGAGAGGGAAGAGAGCCTGGCCAGGAGGAGATAGCCCAGCACCTTCTTGGCTCCTCACTGCCACCCGGGATGTAAGCCCTGCCCTTTCCTGGAAGCATCCAGAGGCCCTGGCCTATAGAGAAGACAGATGGGGACAGGGATCATAGCCATCACTTACCACAGAAGGAAACTAAGGCTCAGAGAGGGGCCAGGCTGTCTGGAAGTGCCCAGGGCCACTTGGCTGCAGTTTGTTCTGGACCTTGCACACCTAACCCCCCCCCCACCCCGCTCTGGGCTTCCGCATTCTCTGGGCAGGTGCTGACTGGTGTGTGCCCTGGGGTCCTGGAGCCCAGACTCAGCAGCTCCCTGGGGAGAGGGCTGCGGGGAGACTTGCGGGGGGGCCACACTGTGCCAGGAGCATGGAGCTGGCACCAGGTTCCCTGAACTGAGCCCGAAAAACCCTGGCGCCTGAGCCCGACCCCAGCCTGGGCCAGATCTGGGACCCTTCCTGATCTCTTCTCTTTTTAGGTTCCAAGTCCCTATAATCCATTCTCAAATTCTAAGAGCCTTTGATTCTCGGCTTCTAAAAACTCTGTCACGCTCCTATTTCCTCTTTCTTTCTCCTTCTCTGTCCCTCACGCCCTCTCTCCCTCCCTCTCAATTCCAACCTTCTAAGTGTCCCGCTGCTTGAGGAGAGGCAGAGGGCCCAGCTGGCTGTGGCTGACTTTAATGGAATGGCCAAGCTAGGGACAGGGCTGGCAGTGCCCTTTTCCCCAAGAACTTCTGCTGCCGGCTGAAGGGAGGTGGGATGGGGCCGCATATACCTCAGGCTCCCCGGGGACCTCTTGCCTGGAAGTGTCAAGGATGGTGATGAGTTGCCCTGGGGAACATCACAGTCTAAACGGCTCCTGAAGCCCATCTCATACTAGCTAATGGCCTCTGAGGGGAAGGGAGGGGCTGGAGGCTAGGAGGGAGGGTGCTGACAGGTTTCTTATCTGTGTGGCCACAAGATTTTTGAGAGCTTATTTCTCATGTTGATAACAGGTGCCCATGCTAAAAGGGCAGTGGGCTGGGAAACTAAACCCAACGAAGCTCTGTGGATTTTCTTTCTGCAGGACTTATCAGATCTTTTGACATGCTAATACACAAGACCAAGCAGGGCCTGCAGAGCTTCTTAGAAAATGCTCTGGCAAGTTACCACTTGGTGAAGTTGAGGAGACAGTCCCAGAGAAGGGATAGGACTCTGGGGGCCACCATGACAAAAAGCATGGCTTTGTAGTTGGGTGGCCTTGGGTTTGAGTCCTGGCTTGGCTACTTGCTGTGTGATCTTGGGCCTCACCTAACCGCTCTGGACTTTAATTTCCTTTTCTTTAAACTGATGGGTCATAATAGCATTTGCTCCCCAGGCTCATGGTGAGGACTGAACGGTAGTTTGTGCAAAGTGCTTTGTACGATGCCAGCACAAATCGGGCACTTGCTAAATGGAGCTGCCATCCTCCCCCTCCTTGGATTCCAAGGCCCTTCCCACCACACCAGACAGACCCGGTCTCCTGCCCCCCACCCTCCCATCGTATGGGGTCTTGCCAGGCACTGCAGGGCTGGAGTGCGGAGGTCGTGCGGGTAGGTTGTGGAGGCCGGAGTCCCAGGGCATCAGTGACGCCTTAAGGCTGGCAACCCAGGGAGGAGGACCAGTAAGTGGAAAGGCTTGGAGGCGGGAACACCCAAGCCTGGGCCCACATCTGCTTGCATGACAATACGTTGGCCTCCCTGGGGTCTCTTAAGTGAATGTTCTAGTGCCAGATAAAGCAGACTTCAGGGTGGGGGGCTCCGGATAACGCTCTTGGGTAGGACTCAGGGTCCTTTCACAGGAACAGACCCTTTCCTTCCATCCTAGCAGGGAACTCTCCTCTTCTCCCCTTCCTCGGGCTCCCTACAGGCCAGGGCCCAGCTGGGTACACAGAGGGAGTCTTTGCCCTCCGACTTGGCCAGACCAGAAGCCGTGGGAAGGTGGGGCCATGCGGGCAGGGACGGCCTTCCAGCAGGTCTGGTGCAAGAATGTGAGACTGACCCCAGGCAGTCAGTGGGCACGGCCTTGGCATCCGCGAGCTTCTGGGGGCAGGCTGTTAGCTTAATTTTTTTCTCCTTTATTGTAGAAGAATTCCTACACGCTGAAGTCACTGCTTCCCCCAGCCAGCCCAGAACACCCTGCCAGGGTGTTCACTCTCGCCGCGCTGGTCACCTAGCCTGAGCTCCGCCACCCCAGCTGGGGAATGGGAGCAGGGCGAGGAGAGGGAGTGGGCACTGCCGAGGGCCTGGGGGGCTGGTCTAGGAGAGGGCATGGCCCGGGGTCCCACCGGGGTCCCACCGGGGTCTCATGGGGTCCCATGGGGTCTCACCGGGGTCTCATGGGGTCTCACCAGGGTCTCATAGGGTCTCATGGGGTCTCATGGGGTCTCATGGGGTCTCATGGGGTCTCATGGGGTCCCACGGGGTCCCCTCTGTTGATTTGTTGGATAGCTGGTGTTTCTGAGTAAGATTTACTTTTCTCAAATAATTTGGAAAAGGCCGACAGAGGGTCTTCAGGGCCCCCCACGCCACCCCCCACGGAGGAAGCACCTGCAAGCACTGTGCTCCGTTCTGTTCTAACTGCCATCCCTGGCTGCCCTTTGAGATCTGAGCAGCCCTCTGTTCCTCCCCCGTAGAGCTAACCTGCCCCCGCTCCCAGCCGCCTTCTGCTTTCTCCTTGCTCCCCTGCGGACCCGCACACACACGCGTGTGCACACACACCCACATTCACAAGCCTGCTTACATTCCCAAGGCTTTATGCTCACCCACCTCTCTCCTTATCTCTGTCCCAGGTCACATCCTTCTTTCCTAAGCCGTCTGCCCCCGGGCTAAAGGGGTAGCCCGCTGCTCCATGTGGCCCCCCTACCGGAGAGCAGCTAAGGATCGCGGCTGGAGCAGGACAGCCAGGCTGGGTCCTCTCTCTTCTGTCTCACCCAGGCTCAGACCCGAAAACCCACTCCAGGGCCCCCCTTCCACCCCGGCCCTCCTTCCCCCTTCTGTCCTTCAGGAAGCCCCTTCCAGGTTCCTGGCACCCTGCCCAGCACCAGGTGGACCACCGAGGTGCTTGACATGTCCTTGCGAGCGGGTGGACAAGAGGCACCCCAGCCAGGCTGTGCCCTTCAGCAGCTGAGTGAGCTGGACCTGGGCCCCCCTCGTCTCTGACTTTCTCTGGAAAACACGGCTACTGTTATCCCAGGCTTGGAGTGACAATAAGACGCTTGTTAAAGCCAGACTCTGAGCTCCCCCCCCTCCCCCGCAGCCGGACCTGCGGCTGGGGAGTCTGCATTTCCGTGACCTCCCTGGGCTGGTTCTGACCCACGTGCAAGTTTGGGCACCTCTGATATGAACTTCTTATGGCAGTGGGGGGCACAGAGAGTGGAGGGTGGGCCGTAGCTCCCCCTCCCCCCACAAACATGTAGTTAATCTTGACGGGGAGGAGTGGTTAGGTAACACTTCGTGGGGAGGGTGTGTCTTAGCCGAGTCCCCACAGATGGGTTGGGTTGTCGTAAGGAGAGGGAAGGCATTCCAGACAAACGGTCTGGAGGTGGGGTTGATATGTCCACAGTGTGTGTAATGGGAAGGAGAAGAAAAGCGGTGGTGGGGGTGGGTCTGGGCGTCAGCCCTGCTGCATATGCTGGAGAACTGCCTGCCCGCGAAGGGTTAACCCCAAGCCGACCAGGTCCTGTCCACTCAACTTCCACCTCCATCCTCCGAGGAAATGGGTTTTCCAGGAGACTGGACTGGGCCAGCCGTGACTCGTGGCTCCAAACGGATGGCAAAGGAAGTGACTCAGGCCCCGGGGGGGAGAAAGTGAGCCACAGGTCCCCTGCCCAGTGCCCCCTCCCCCATCACGAGGATGAGTGGGAGCCAGGGTTGCTTGTCCTGGGCCCAGCCAGTCCTGGGGGTGGGTGCGGGAGTGTGGGCTTCGACAAGACCTGGCCACCCTCTGCTCTGCCTGTGTCCCTGGGGACCCTGTGGTGGTGGCCCCCATTGTGTCAGGCTGGGCTGGACCGTTCTGTTCCCTGTGTGTGTTTACGGAAGGCCTGAAGTCAAGGGCAGCTGCTCCTGAAGGGGAGGTGGGAGGGGATCCCTCCTGGGGCACTTGGCCCCCAGACCCTCTCTCCCAGGCTGGAGTTGTCTGCACAGCTGGTGGTCTTGGCTGCCCCCTCATTCTTAGCTCCTTTTCTTGAGGGGATCTCTCAAAGCGTGGGGGGGGGGTGGGGGCGCATGCGTCTCTAGGACCTCTGCAATACCAGCTCTGCAAGGAGCTCTCAAGAGCCAGACGCAGCTCTGTGTCTTGGCTCTCCCGGGGTGATCTTGGATCAGGTAACCTTTCCCTAGCCTCAGTTTCCTGGGCTGTAAAGTGGCAAAACAGTAGGACCAACCTCACAGAGTGGCTCTGGGGATTTCATGTGACAGTGCTGATGACACTCCAGCTGTGGTCCTCACGGTGCTGCTGCTAGATACCCCTCTCAGCGAGGCCCTGGCTCTGGCCCAGGGCCCTGAGACGTCTGACAAAGGCCTTGCCTGCGTGCCGATGGTTGGTTTTAAGTCTTTGACAGCCGAGCCCTGTCCCCGCTCAGCTCAGAGACCAGGGACAAAGTTCTACCCACGTAGTCTGGTCTGGCGTTCAGCCTCCAGAGCACAGGACCCCTCCCTCCTTGGCGGAGTCAAATGGGGGGCTCCTGGGGTGGTGACCAAGGCATTCTGCAGCCCTGTTGGAGGTGCAGGGAGAGCATGGCCTGTGTCATGGATGCTGACTGCATCTGGGTCTGCTGCACGGGGCTGCAGGTGCGTGCACAGGGGGCAGAACAGCCCCCCCCTGCCCCCCGCCCCCAGGCAGGGGATGGAGGGAAGGAAGAGGGTGCGATGAGAGTGGACAGGGTTCTCTGAAGTGTGAAATGGGGCTGGGAAGGTGCCAAGCGGACAAGCCAGGCAGTGCCCTCCCCCTTCCTGGTAAGGGCTGGAATCTTCTCTTTGTCCCCTGTCCCGCTCTCCTACCCCTCAGAGGGTTCTGAGCAGCTTCAGGTCAGGGCTGCAAGGACGGAGGTTTTCTGGGTGGGGTTCCAGTCTTCCCACTGCACTCCCGGAAGGGAAGTTTCATGCTCTAAGAATTTCCCGTCAAGGTGCTCTGGAGGCTGAGCTGGCCAGGGCCACAAGGCAGGGGGCCGGAGGGTAGGAGGGAGGGAGTAGAGCCCTGTGACAGGCCTGGGGGTTGACTTAGGGGCAGGCATAAGCCGGTCAGAAAGTACACAGAGATATGTAGCTGACGCCTATGGCGCCAACCTCATGCGTGGCCGGGATCTTAGTCCTTTACAAGTATCAATTCATGCACAGATGTGGAACGTGAGGCCCAGAGAGGGTGAGGAACTAGCCCAAGGACACGCAGCTAGTGAGCAGGAGAAGCTGGAGTTGAACACAGGCATTCCGGCTCCGGAGTCCACTCCACTGCCTAAGAGTGGGTTAAAGGAAGTCAGGCAGACCCTCCCACTCAGATTCCAAGAATGCCCATGGGGACAACGTGGTACACCTTGGAGTAGCCAGGGTAGAGTGAAGGTGAGCCTGGAAGGGTCAGAGTCATGCAGTTGGTCCCTTGTCTGTGTCTAAATCCCCTCCGTGTACCTCGTGCAAATTTGCTTGTGCCCCTCCAGTGCCTGGAAGGTCACTTCTTTGTCTCAGCCTTTTTGCTCTCAGGGCTCAATCCAGGGGGGCTGATGCAAAGTGAATGACTGCCCCGCCCAGGGCCCTTGTCTACCAACAGGGGTAGCTCACTTTGAAGGTCAGTGGGCCACAGAGGTACATGGATTTTTGGCCAGCTCTATCCTTGCTTGCTGTGTGATGTCAGGAAGCCATTGGCCCTCTCTGGGCCTTGAATCCAAATACTATAAAATGGAGAATGAAGTGATCTGTCAGTTACGAGTTCACAAGTATAGTGCAGTGGTTGCAGAGAGGGGGGCTGCCTGGAGGAGGTGACATTTGGATCAGGGATCAGAGGTAGCTAGCAGCAGGGACTGGCAGGAGGGAGAGGAAAGAAGGGGGTCCAGGAGAAACACATCTCTGTCTCCGGATGCCGGGTTTCCTCCCATTGGTCTGAGGCAGCAGGGCACAGTTACAAAAGGGGATAAAATGCTCAGAGAGGACACAGAGTGAAACCTTAAAAATCACAACCTGAGGGGCGCCTGGGTGGCGCAGTCATTAAGCGTCTGCCTTCAGCTCAGGGCGTGATCCCGGCGTTCCGGGATCGAGCCCCACATCAGGCTCCTCCACTAGGAGCCTGCTTCTTCCTCTCCCACTCCCCCTGCTTGTGTTCCCTCTCTCACTGGCTGTCTCTCTCTAATAAATAAATAAATAAATAAATCTTAAAAAAAAAAATAAAAATCACAACCTGGGTGACAGTGACCATTCCCTAAAACACTTTCATAGGCTTCTTCTAAGGGTTCCTGTGATGCCACAGAAGCAAGAGGATGAGCCCAGCTAACTAATAACTGGACTGATAAGGCCTTCGAAATTGGGGTTCCATTATGCATGGTGGGACACAGGAGACTGGCTCTAGCTTCAGGGGGTCAGATTAGTTCAAGGAAGGAGACGGTGAGCTCCTGCATGGGGCCCCTGTCCCTTTAATGCTACCCTCCAATATTCTGTCCAAAAGGCACCTCTTCCTGGAAGCCCCCTTGGCTTCCCCTAAACTGAGACTGCTGGTGCACAGCCAGGTCTCCAGGCTTCCCTTCGTCTGGCTTGTGGCAGATGACGGCATGTGTCGCCACAGCCACACGCAGTTCCCCATGAACTGAAAAAGCCTGTGTGTGTTCATGCCTCGCTCAGTCAAGGGGCCAGCTGGCTGTGGGGAGGCCACCTGGCTTCTCTCTCTCAGCGCCGGGCATGTAGTTCCTTGCCAGGCACCACAGTCCTGACCAGGCAGGGAAAGCCCTGGCCTCTGGAATAATCTTGGGCAGGTCGTTTAACCCCTTGGGCTTCCGATTCCCTGTCTGGGAAAGGGGCCAGTGGTAGGGCCCATTCACAGGGTTACAGTGATGGTGAATACAGGTACAGGGGTGTGCGGGAGAGCACAGGCTGGCAGACTGGTGTTCGGCTAATGGAGGCCATGGGGGGTCAGAAATGCCCACTCTATACCGGGGTGGGGCTGGGGGGACCTGGACCTCCCCCCACTTCCCCCATACTGTCAGTGTCTCTCTGTCGCATTGGAACACACCTCTGCCTTTTTCCAGGCGTCCGGAGCCCTGGGAACCGGCTCCCCCTAGTGGTCATGACGGGAAGCACCCTTCTCCGCCTTTCCTGCAGGGGTCGCTGCGGGTGCGCTGATCATTCATTTCACTAACCCGTCCAACTGCCTGGCCTTTGTCCAGCAACACCGCCCCCCCCCCCCAACTAAGCCCTGTCCGCACAGACGGGCCAGGAGCTCCCTCACTAGCTGAGGAGGGAATGCACCATCCTGCATTGCCTGGGGGACAGAGGAGGTCCTGGCCAGTGGTGGGAAGCAAAGGAGGCCAGGACTGACTGGAGAGGGACTTGGGGAAGGGTTCCCGAAGGAGGGGTCCTCTGAGCTGGGTCTTGGGGATGATGATGGTGAAGTTCCTGGAGGAGAACCTGAAGAGCCCCCTTTTTCCTGCATCTCCTCCAGGACTGGAGGGGCAGGGTAGTGGGCGTGGTTCCAGGTGGTGCTGTGGAGCCTTCCCCACCAGATTCTAGCCAAGATAACCCCCGTCGCTGCTGGTCTAGAGGGAAGTACTATTATTTGCCCCATTTTCTGTGACTTGCACAGGGTCATGCAGCAAGTGAGAGGAGGAGCCAGGACTTGAATTCAGCCAGGCTCTGGACAGCTGCTGTCCCTTGATGCTCAGCTCCTGGCAGCTCTGGGGAGACCCGCGGGCTGTTTCCACACTTGCTTCCCTACCTCACATCCCACACCCAAGCTACACCGGCCTCCCCCTCTGCAGGGCTGGCCCAACCACCTTGTAGATCTGACCCCAGCTGACACTCCTGGCCTCTTTCAGGTACTGACTTCTCAGGGTGACCTCAGGGAGGAAGATGGCCACCCAAGTGCTGCGGCAGACGGCGCTGTTCCTGCCAGGTCTGCTCTTCCTGGTTCAAGGTAGGCTATCTTGGGGATGCCCTGGGACTGTTGTGACTTACATTACAATCCCCCATGTCGAGGACAGCTGCCAGCATATCCACTAACCCCTTTGTGCCGGCACGGGACTTTGGACACAGTTTAGCAAGTGGATGGTATCTTGCAGAAAAAGGCATCCCTTCTTTATGCAGATGCAGCCCCACAGTGCACAGCTTGAGGTGGGGAACATGGACTGGGTTTTGGCCCCACTCAGCTCTCCAGCCAGAGCATCCTTGTGCAGTGCACAGCCTGCACAACAGTCTATGGCAGGCATGGCCTCTTGAAGTACTTTATTGCTATTAAAAATTTTTTTTGCCTTTTAAATTACTATTAATTTTTAGTTCCTTTCATAATTTGAAGCTAGTAATTTGTGAGTAGGGCACATTCACATTTTTGTAGACCTTTGTGGTATAGGCCCTTGGAACGTGTGTGGATCCCAGGCACTGGGATCCAGTATTCTGGGCCAAAGGCCTAACCCCCTCTCCTGCCCCTGGCTGCTCCCTGCCCCAGAGTCCCATCTGTAGTCTTCACCTCCTCAGGTACCCATGGCGGGGGCCCCCGTGAAGACTTCCGTTTCTGTGGCCAGAGGAACCAGACACAGAAGAGCAGCCTCCATTATAAGCAAACGTCAGAGCTGCATATCTCCATCAAGAACTCGGAGGGAGCCCTCACAATCCATGCTCCCTTCCAGGAAGTCCCCCCGGCCTCCCAATTCTTCCCGGACCCCCGGGGCCTCTACCACTTCTGCCTGTACTGGAACCGCCACGCAGGGTTACTGCATCTTCGCTACGGCAAGAACGACTTCTTGCTGAGTAACCAAGCCTCTGGACTCCTGTGCTTCCGGCACCACAAGGAGAGCCTGGCTCAGGGTCCCCCACTGCTCGCCACCTCTGTCAGCTCCTGGTGGAGCCCCCAGAACACCAGTCTGCCCAGTGCTGCCGGCTTTACCTTCTCCTTCCACGGTAAAGCCACTTCTGGGCAGAAGGAACTTGGACAAAGGCCTGGAGCCTGGGCAGGGGACTTAGGCTTTGTTCCCAGGCAGTGGGGAGCCATTGAAGGTGTCTGAGGAAGGGAGGGGTGTGATCCCAGGTGTGCTTCAGGAAGGTTTGAGGGAAGGTAGGGGTGCAGGCAGAGGGGCAAAGTCCCATCCAGAGGCTGCAGGGAAGGTCCAGGTGAAGGAAGATGAGGCCTGCCCAGGGTGGGAGCGGAGAGCGTGGAAAGATGGGACCGGGTGTCAGGAGCCAGGGGTCACACAACCCCCCTCCCCCCAGCCCCTCCCGGCTGGGCCCTCCCAGCTCCAGTGTGTAGGCAGAAGGGCACCTGGGCAGGTGTGTCCCAGCTTGCCCTGCTGGGGCTAAAGCTGCTGGAAGGTTCCGTTGGCAGAGCCCCCATCTAGCCGGGTTCTGAGTGACCTTCGGGGTCCACCCCACGTCTCAGCGGCTCAGTTTCAGCTTCTGTAAAACTGGGGAGAGCCCTTCACAGTCACCAGAGGGTTCAATGGGAGCAGGACGGGTGTGGCCGGTACCTAGCTCCTCGGTCAGCAGCCTCAGGCACCTCTGTCCCCTGCTCCAGATCCTCCCCAGAAGGCCTCCCACAACGCCTCGGTGGACATGTGCGAGCTGAAAAGGGACCTCGAGCAGCTCAACCAGCTTCTGAGGCACCCCGGAAAGAACTCGAGGAGGCCCTCGTCCACCCCTGCCAGCCAGTAAGTGTGGCCCCCCCAGGCTCGGACGTGGGCAGGGGAGCAAGCTGGAGCAGGAGGCAGGATAGAGGCCTCTCCTGGGGCTAATGTTCCTCTCATCTTTCCACCTCCTCCTAGAGAGGAATTGAAATCCCACCCTGCAAGTCAAGCCCCTGGCCTTTGTAAAAACAAATATCACCATCCCCAGACAGCCACCCAAGCCCTCTTCCCTGCCAAGAAAGAAGAACTGACCAACCCATTTGAGAGCTTGGTAGACTGAGGCCCAGAGATGGGTAGGGCTGCTCCATGGCCACAGAGTAGGTCGGTCCAGGCAGAGCTGGGCCTGGAACCTGGTGCTCAGGATCGCCCCCCCTTTCCTGTTTGCTCTTATGTTCCAGCTTCCTCTCCCCCCCACCCCCCATCACCCACAGGCCATTCTCTCTCCCACACCAGCACAGTCCTAGGGCTGTTGTCTCTCCTGCCCCCTCCCTGCTGCCCCTGACCCTCCTTCCCCTGTCTCGGCCTGTCTTTTTCCTGTGTCTCTGCCGAGAGTCCCCGTCTTGCTCCAGCTCCTGGCCTGCCTGGATCAACTTCCCCGCCCCTTCTCCCCCTGCCAGGAGGCTGCAGAGCCTGGAGTCGAAGCTGACCTCCGTGAAGTTCCCAGGGGACACGCTGTCCTTCGAGGAGGATCTGGTCAACGCCACGGTGTGGAAGCTGCAGCCCACAGCCAGCCTCCAGGACCTGCACATCCACTCCAGACGCGAGGTCAGGGGTCAGGGGCCAGGCTGGCTGGGGCAGGAAACAGATGTGGAGGCGTGAACACTCCCCTCCCAGAGGCCTCTGGGAGCCAGATGTATGCTGACAAGGAAGGTCTCAGGCCCAAGGAATACCCTGTTAACGGCTACCCCATGGCAGAGGACCCTTCCTGGCACAGTGGTGGGGACAGGGGAGGGGACCGGCATCAGAGGCTCTTATGGTACCCCCATGTGAATGGAAGACCAACCCCAAGGCGCCTCTGCATGCACCTCTGTCTTGAGACTGCCCCTCCATGGGCCCAGCAGCCGGGAGCCACCCACACTGCCCTCACCCTACCCCCTGGGGAAGCCAGATGGCACAGCAATCTCCCAGGCCTGTTTGCCCCCCAAGCCCTGGGCTCTACCCACAGGGCTCCCAGCCAGCGCTGGAGCCAATGAAAGGAGGTCTTCCTGGAGAAGGCGTGCAGTATCCAGGAAGGTGTTGGGGGCGGGGGTGTGTAGAGACCTGGGAGCCCACCTCTGGCTGAGCCCCACAGGGATTCTGGTCTGCAGGAGGAACAGAGCGAGATCCAGGAGTACTCGGTGCTGCTGCCCCGCACGCTCTTCCAGAAAACCAAAGGCCGGAGAGGGGAGGCCGAAAAGAGACTCCTTCTGGTGGACTTCAGCAGTCAAGCCTTATTCCAGGTAGGGGGCCCCGGGGAAAGCAGCTTCTGTCTGATGGGGAGCTGGAAAGCGGGCATAGAGCCAAGCCCCCTTGTCCAGAAGTCCGAGCCTTTCCTTGTAAGGTCAGAAAATGGACTGTGACGTGTGAATCTCCCCCGGAGAATGCTAAATTATGTTGTTTTCGCTACAGTGTAAATGACTACATGTGCAAGAATTGTTGCCAGAGGGAGACTCAACATCTCAGAGCAATGTGTGGGGGAGAGACACAAATCCAGAGAAACTAGGGGACGTCTGGGCCTTCTCAGCCTTGAGCCCTCACCCTCTTCCTCTCCTCCCCCATCCTATGTATCTAGGACAAGAATTCCAGCCAAGTCTTGGGCGAGAAGGTCTTGGGTATCGTCGTGCAGAACACCAAAGTGGCCAACCTCTCGGAGCCTGTGGTGCTCACCTTCCAGCACCAGCCTCAGCCGGTGAGACAGGCAAACCGGCCAAGGAACAAGGGTCCCTGCTTGTCTTTTCTGTCCTGCCTCCTGAGTCACTTGTCTTTAACAAAATGACCAGCTGGCTGAGGACCTCAGCTGGTCAGGTCCACATGGGGTGGTGGCCTGACACTGACTTCCTCTGCCTGGCCCAGAAAGGAGTGGGCCGTAATGGGGTCCACTCTCCTTTCTTGTCCCTACAGAAAAACGTGACTCTCCAGTGCGTATTCTGGGTTGAAGACCTGACACGTGAGTGTGGAGGGGTTTCTGAGCTGGGTGGGTATCTGGAGGAGAAAAGGGGTCCTGGAGAGTGGGGGAGGTGGGGTTAATCATGGAGGGCTTCCCGGAGAAAGTGGGTTTTGAAGAAGGAATGATGGCAGACTAGATACTTGCCAGGGGAAGTGAAGGTTCAGAAGAGTGACATGATTATGCATTTTGGGGGTCCAGTGGGGTCCTGAGGGACTGGGCTTGATCAGAGCCCCATGGAACCCTTCCTCAGTGAGCAGCCCGGGGAGCTGGAGTGATGCTGGGTGTGAGACCATCAGGAGAGAGACGCAGACGTCCTGCCTCTGTAACCACCTGACCTACTTTGCAGTGCTGATGGTGAGTGGTCCTCTGCCTGCCCCACAGCCGTGCCCTGGGTTGAGCTCTTGCTGCGTGCCAGCCACCTTTCACATATATGTCATTCGTTCCTCACGCCAACCCCTGAGGGGTCTCCTGCTGCTGTCCTATTTTATAGATAAGGAAACCGAGTCTCAGAGAGCTTAAGTGATTTACCTAAGGTCACCCAGTTAGTAAATAAAAGAACTGGTCCCTAAAACCTTTGCTCTTTATTCCCAAATTTGGGTGCATGATAAAAATGCAGATTCCTGGCCCTAACCTGGAATTGTGATTCCACAGGCTGGTGGGGGAGGCACGAGTACATTTCCAATGAGCCCTTGAGGGGGTACTGAGGCCCATTGTGGAAGGTCCCAGAAGCTTTGTGTCTGAGGTTCACTCTCCCAGAATCTTGGGACCCAGCTCCTGAGGGATTGGAGTGGTCCTCCAGCCCTCCCTGGTGTGGGGCGCTCACTCTCTCACAGGAGCTCACTCTGGTGTTAAACATTATAGAAAAAAATTAGTGCCAGCCCAGAAAAGGGATTCTCTAGTGGAGGGTTCTTTTTTTTTTTTTTTTTAAAGATTTTCTTTATTTATTTGAGAGAGCAAGAGAGAGCACAAGCAGGGGGAGGGGTAGAGGGAGAGAGAGAAGCAGACTCTCCACTGAACAGGGAGCCCGATATGGGGCTTGATCCCAGGACCCCGGGATCATGACCTGAGCTGAAGGCAGACGCTTAACTGACTGAGCCACCCAGGTGTCCTTTAGTGGAGGGTTCTTGACCGTGGTGGGTGGGGGACCCGTTTGAGGATGCGGTGAAAACTGCAGACCCCCTCCCCTTCCGACGAATACACTCATGGGACCACCGTTTGCTCAGTTTGGGGTGGTGGTGGTTCATAGATGCCCGAGGCCCCCCTGGGGGAGCACAGATTGGCCCTTCACCTGGGGCGAACCCTCAGTGTCAAGGTGGGGACACTGAGGCCAGCCCCGGCCTGTCTCATGGACCCAGGTCGCGTCCATGGAGGTAGACGCGGTACACAAGCACTACCTGACCCTCGTCTCCTACGTGGGCTGTGTCATCTCCGCTCTGGCCTGCGTCCTCACCATCGCCGCCTACCTCTGCTCCAGGTAGGGCCTGGCGGGGGGCAGGGAAAGGCGGGTAGGGAGAACCTTCATTCCGGGCCCCTAAGCCGGGACTCCACGACTATGGATACCCACCCTAGAGATTGGCTTGAGTCGCCCCAAAATGCGTGTGTGGTGGCAGGAAGGAGCCCTGGGAGGTGCAGCCCGCTGACCCCTGAGGGCTGCGTCTCCTCAGATCTGTGGTGTTTGGCTGACATGACACTTACAAACTTTGTTATCTGCCAACACTGAACATGGGGAGAGGTGACATAAAAATCTGGATTTCCGCCTTTGAAGAATCAGCTGTGTCACCACTGGGGGCACATAATGCTATGGTGACAATTATAATGGTTAACACGTTCTTGGCGCTTCCCACTGTTCTAAGTGCTTTACGTGCGTGAAATCGGCTCAGTCCTCACAAGGGCCCTATGAAAGAGCGGCCAGAGAGGGCAAGGGCCTTGCCTGAGGTCACACAGCAAGGAAGTGGCAGAGGCAGGCGGACACCCAGGAGGCTGGCTCCAGGTCCACAAGGCCTCCCCTACGGAAGGCGAGCAGTGGCCCCTGTGGACAGGCATAGCCTCGTGAGTTCTTTCCCCGCCCTATTGTGCGGTGTCTGATTTAAGGCCTGGCTCCCACGGCATTCAAGTTTGACAAAGCCTACCCCATCCCCCCCATGGAAGCTTTGTCACTCCACTTGTGTCATTTGGGTGCCTCGAGGAAGAAGGCGCCCCAAGGAAAGGCTTTGGTGGCGTGAGGAGCGCCTTCACGCATCCTCACTCTGGCTGTGTGGACGGGTCTGGACGGCCACGGCTGAGCTTGGCTTAAGTTGACGTCCGCGGGCTCTCAAGGCCGGCCGTTGGCTTGCAGGGGCGATGCCCTAACTTCGCACGTGCAGGGAGGGGGGTGGAGCCGCGGGCCACGGGCGCTAGTGATTGGTCGTGCGAGCCGCAGCTGTGAGCACGGTGGGCGGGCTGGCGTGCTGATGAGGGACAGCTGGCAGCCTCAGGGGAGGCCCGGGGGTGGGGGCCGAGCCCAGCACCTACCCATTAATCCCCAAGTGCCCAAGGACGGGGACAGGGAACCTTAGCGACTGAGCATTTTGTCTGTGCCCAACGCTTTACCCCGTGAGGGGCCGTCCTCCCACCTCATAGACAGTGAACTGCGGGTGGGGGAAGGGAGCAGCCCGAGGGGGTAGCTGGGGGGGCGTGGCTATGGTGTCACGCCCTCCGGCACAGGTGGTGGATGGGGCCAGCCGAGCACAGGTGGGGGCGTGGGGGGCAGGGAGGAAATGCCGAGGTGCCCTGGATCGTGTAGTGTCCTGGGGTGGGAGGGGCGCTGGGATGTGCGCACAGACTTGCAAACCTGCAGACAGACAGACACCACCCCCCCACCCCAGTCAGCCTCACAGACACACGGCTTTGCAGACAGACAAGCGGACACAGAACACAGGTGGCACAGATTCTCCAAAACAGCAACAAATCCAGTCTTTCCCCTCCGACTTTGGGAGCATCCGGTTGACTGTAGCGGCTGGATGTGTCTTGCTTGCTCTGTCTGTGGCTAAATCTGTTGTTAAACGTGCCCACGTCTCCAAGCCTGTGAGTGCTGGGCGCACAGTAGGCGCACAGGGACAAGTGGGGAACGACCTGGCTGCAGCCATAGGGATAGGATAGGTGTGTGTGTGGTGTGTACCCTGAGAAGGCTGCCTGGAGGTGGAGTCCTGCCCCCGACCTTCCCATGCTGACCGCCAAGTGACCCCACCCCCTCCCCTGCGCAGGAGGAAGCCTCGGGATTACACCATCAAAGTGCACATGAACCTGCTGCTGGCCGTCTTCTGAGCGAGCCGGTGGCCCTGGCAGGCTCCGAGGCTGGCTGCCGTGCCAGCGCCATCTTCCTGCACTTCTCCCTGCTCGCCTGCCTCTCCTGGATGGGCCTCGAGGGCTACAACCTCTACCGACTGGTGGTCGAGGTCTTTGGCACCTATGTCCCTGGCTACCTGCTTAAGCTGAGCATCGTGGGCTGGGGTATGTGGGGAGAGGGCACTGGTGGGTCCCCCAGACCCGCCTCTTCCACTTGGCAAAAGGCGGGCACCTGGTTCCACTTCTCTGCTTACCTCTCCGACTGTCCCCTCACTGTTTCCTTTACCCACCCATCCTCAGGTGTTCTTGACCTTGGCTGGGTTAAGTCCCCTTTAGAAAGATGCAGTGGTGAGCACTGCCCCAAGAAACACACATTCTCCACATTGCTCACTCTTTTAAAAGCGGGGTTTGCAGACAGATGTGCAGGTTGTGCACTGCTCAAAAGCACCCAGCTGGGGGAGGAGTGGGCTGTCATCCAGTCCTCCACTCACCTAATTCACCCAGGCTGGCAGTGGCTCTGCCTGTGGATCCTCCTAAGCTTCAGGTAACAGATTCCCCGTAGCTCTGGCATTCGTTCTTGGCCAAGACCACCCAATTTACCCCTGGCCCAGACCTCTCAGTCAGACCTGGCGGCCCAGAGGGCACACCGTAAGTCCTTCTGGATGTTGCACCAGCCTGCCAAGCTCCACATGTCCCTCACCCAACGTGCTGCTCTTCCCGCGTTTCTCATCTGTCCCTTTCTTGGTTCACTCCACTGATTTACATAAAATTCCTTCAGAGTTGGCTCTGTGTCAAGCCCCAGGGGTTTGGTGGTGGTGACCCCTTCTGGAGAGCTCTCAAGCTCCAGCCCAGGGACGAGGTCAAGGCCCAGTGCAGACTCTGGAAGTCCCCCCTTCAGCTGTCCCCTACCCTCCCAGTCTGTGCCTCCCATCTCCCCTCGTGACGTCCTGCCCCTCGTCAGGGAAGTGCAGGCCCTTTCTCCCACGGGGCCCCCGGGATGGTGAGGGGGAAGGTGAAAGGTCAGGGGAGATGGGGCTCTCTATGGGGAACCCAAACTGGAGCGAGGAGGGGGAGGGTCTGATCATAGAGGACCCTCCCCAGACGGAGCCGAGTGCACTCAGGAATAAGCCTGGAGAAGGTCTTGCCAGAGGGCAGGGGAGGGCCATGCCTCACAGGGTGGGAGACAGAACTCCACGCTTTGTGGCCCGCAGGCCTCCCCGTCTTCCTGGTGATGTTGGTGGCTCTAGTGGACGTGAACAACTACGGCCCCATCATCCTGGCTGTGCAGAAGACTCCAGACAGTGTCATCTACCCTTCCATGTAAGTGGCTGAGTGCAGTGGGGGCAGGAACATGGGCCTCGGGGTGCAGAGGCCAGAGAGTGGCCTGGGCCAAGGCCACGCTGACCGGGAGGCTCCTGGACACCAGGGCGGCTGGAGGGGTCGGCCTGGCTGTGGCTGGGTGGTCAGGGAGGGTGAGCACAGGCCTGGATTTGCCCAACTCTCGCCGGCGACCTGGCCCAGCGCCTGGGTTTCTTTGTGCGAGTGGGAATATGGGTCGGAGCAGATGAAGGCAGGAGAACTGAAGAGAGAGTAACGTCCCCCCTTGAGTCAGTAGTGGTTAAGGCGGCTCTCTGGCGCTTAGTGTCACCGAGGCGCATATCCGTGGCCCAGGAAGTGCCACGCCCGCCCCGTCGCGCACTCAGCCCTCACGTCTTTGCCCCCAGGTGCTGGATCCGGGACTCCCTGGTCAGCCACGTCACCAACCTGGGCCTCTTCAGCCTGGTGTTTCTGTTCAACACGGCCATGCTGGGCACCATGGGGGTGCAGATCCTGCGGCTGCGCCCGCACGCCCAGAAGTGGCCCCACGTGCTGACGCTGCTGGGGCTCAGCCTGGTCCTCGGTCTGCCCTGGGCCTTGATCTTCTTCTCCTTTGCTTCTGGCACCTTCCAGCTTGTCGTCCTCTACTTCTTCAGCATCATCACCTCCTTCCAAGGTAGGCGTGGGGAAGACCCCACCCCCCGGCCTGGGCAGGGTGCCCACACGTGGAGCACGGGGCAGGGAAGATATGGACCCAAACTGCAGGCTTTGCTTCTCTGCGCCCCGGTCTTCCCATCTGTAAAATGGGGGCACCCGGGCCATAGTTGACAAGTCTTTATTGAGTACCTACTATGTGCAGGCCCTGTGGTAAGCCTTGGGGCTACATTTGTGAACTGGTTGGGTGAGGGCCTTCCTTCCATGGAACTCCTCTCCAGTGGGAAAGACCAGGCGTGACAAGCAAGCATGCAGCCATCTGAGGGGATCTCGGAGAGGAGGGCTGGCATAGTGGCGATGTGATGAACAATCTGGGCTAGGCTGGGGAACACTTTGTGAAGGGTGGCCAGGGAGGCCTCTGTGGGAGACATTTGAAGACAACAGAAGGGTCCAGCCGGGGAGAGATCAAGGGCCTCATGATGCCATGTGTGTTCCCGGGCCCATTGGCATCAGCATCATGGGGAGCTTGCTAGAAGTGTAGACTCTGGCCGCCCCAGACTTGCCGAATCAGATCTGCATTGTAACAGATGCCCAGGGGTGTGTGTGTGCGGCCCGGGCTGAGGAGGTCTGGTCGAAGGAAAGAGTATGCCAGGCAAAGGGAGGAACAAGAGCAAAGGTCCTGAGGCTAGCACTAGGCTGTGTGTTGGAAGAACAGTGAGGGGGAGTGAGGCTGAAGGGTAGTTGGAGGGGCAGAGAGGAGAGGGGCAGAGGGGCTGGATCATGAGGATCGGGGCTTGACGCCAACAGGGTCCCTCGATCTGCAGCCCTCTATGCACTCCCACCACCCAAGGACAGACAGACACACACAGACACACACACCCCTCTGCACTGGCCCAGAGGTGCCTAAACAGGTGTTCTGGAGCCTGAGCACCAGGGTTTAACTCCTGGCCCAGCCAAAGCCCCTTACCTCCCTGGGCCTCAGTTTCCTCGTTTGTGAAACAGAATAGTAATGAATAGGCCTGACCTCATGAGAACCTCGAGAGAATCTAATGAGATGGGGCCTAAGCAATGGCACAGTGTCTGGTGCATGGTGGGGTACCCCCAAACCACAGGGGTGCTGGTAGCCTGTGTAGGGAGGAGGGGAAGGGGCAGGGCCGCTCCCCCCCCCCCACTGAACCCTGTGCCCCCTCACTGCCCATAGGCTTCTTCATCTTCCTCTGGTACTGGTCCATGCGTCTGCAGGCCCGCGGCGGGCCCTCCCCTCTGAAGAACAGCTCGGACAGTGCCAGGCTCCCCATCAGCTCGGGCAGCACCTCATCCAGCCGCATCTAGGCCGCCAGCCACCCGCCAGGAGCTGCGTGAGGAAACAGAGGTGCGGCCTCTCCTCACCCCCGCCTGCCACCCCTGCAGCCAGGCCCGACACTTGAGGGTCAGCCAGAGACTCGAGAAGAAGGCCCAAGCACCTCGGGGTGGGGGGGCTGCTGCTCTCGGCAGCCAGACGCCCAGGCTGGGCCTTCTGAATTGGCCTGCGGACTACTTGGTGCCCTGGTCCAGCTCACAAGGGGCTCGGGAGTGGGGCCGAACCCCTGTCGTCCAAACTGGAGGCTGCAGGCCGGTCTGAACTCACTGCCACTGAGCCCAGCCCTCATGGCTGCGGATGGGAACCCACGGGCCCCAAGGTCAGGGCCTGGACCTGTGAGGCCTGGCAGCACGCTGGGCCCTGTGCCACAGCCACTCTGTCTCTGGGGATTGCCATGAGGGCGCTCTGCTGGCCTGTCATTTTAGCCTGACAGGGGTACTCAGGGCGCATGGGGTTGGGGCAGAGCTTTGAGCCAGATCCCTGGAGGAGGAGAGCCCCCTCCTGGGGCATAGCAGAAGCTCCTCTACCTCTGAGTCCAGGGGCCTCCGTCAGTCTCCCCAGCCCTCCCTCTCCAGCCTCCCACTCAGCCCTGGGCAGGGCCCCGATTCCAGTGATGTATTTGGGATGTGGTTTCCAAGAGCTGCCTGGTGTCTGCTGTAAACCTTTATCTACTGCACGGGCCTTTGCCTGACCTTGACTCTGGCTTAGTATAGACGTTCTGGGTTGGGCTCTGTCCGTCTGTCCATCTGGGCCTTTCTATAAGCTGCATCGCCCTTGCTCAGCACTGCCAAGCCCACCCCTCACGGGGACCCTCAGCCTCTCCCAAAGCCCTCTTGTGGCAAGAACTGTGGAGCACAGCAGTGCAAATTTATTTCTGCCCCAGTACTGGGAAGACGGAGGCGTGCCTCCCCTGGTGACCATGGCCTAGAGCCCAACATGCTCTTAAGGGAATGGAACTACAAGGGGAGCCACCATTCCTTGCTGGGGATCCAGGAAGTCTTCCTGTAGGAGGCAACATTTGATCTGGATCTCAGCCTTAAAGATGGGGAGGACTTTCTTTTTAAGCACTATCTCATTCGTCTTTTGAATTTAAAGAAGTAGATGTTCGCTGTAGAGAATTTGGAAACTGTAGAAGAGCACACAGGAGAAAAGAAATAAAAATCAGCTGTTGTTATCACCTGTCAAACCAGTGTAAACATTTGGAGCACGTCTTCTGTGCTTCTATTAAGAGTCACCGATGCAAACACCAGGCCAGTCAGGAAACACAGATGAGAGGAGGCCGTGTTTGAAAAAAATCAGCTGCTGGAAACTATCTACCAGACAAGCAGGGGGATAAAGGACAGCCTGGCATCAGGGTTGGGGATGCAGCGGGGAATGCCGGGTCTGTGGTGGTTTGGAGATGACAAGCCACTGGGCTCCAGCCACCCGCTGCCCTGTGCAGGGATGCAGGGATGAGGGGCTGTGTAGCCGGACCACTGGCTTTTTGTGATAAATCAGAAATCCAGATTGTGTGCGTGCAAAATCCCCTGATTTAAAAATATGGCTTATCTAGAAAATTCACTGGCCGAAGAAATCAAATGTGGGGACTGAATTCAGCCCTTGGCTGGTCATGTGATGTATGGACCGAGTTTGTGGGCCGGGGTGACGTAGGTGGCCTGCGAGAAGAGATGATCGGACTTGTCTCCTATCACTGCCTCCAGCCGCTCCGGGGAGTGGCGGGCTGGGACAAAGGGCCCCAGGGTCTGGAGTTGGGCAGATGCATACGAAGCCACCTTAGTGCCAGGAGTAGCCTGGTAGTGCCCTCTGACCGCACGGATGCGGGACCTCGGCATGTGGGCCCTCCCTGCGCCCTGCTTCTCTTCCAGTTCTCTCTGCCCCTCCTCCTCACCTGTTGGCTTCTGCTTCCACCTTTCTGCGAGTCCTGAGGGCAGAGGCCAGCCTGGCCCACAGTGTCCCGCTTGGGCAGCTCAGGGGGGTCAGAGCCAGCTCCCTCCTCACAGACCGCTCAGTCTCCACAGGGTCCCGTGGGGCCCCATCGCTGGGCTAGCCCTGGGGGCACCTCCCGCTATCCTCAGGGAGGGAAGGAAAGGCCCCAGCCCCCTTCCCCAGGCAGATAGCACTTCCTTCTAACAAATTCTCCCACTTCAAAGAACTCTTGAAGACTAGGTGCTGCTTTTGAGGCTGGCTCAGGTGGCAGGGAGGGCTCTCAGGCTGGAGCCCACCTTCTCCAGACAGGCGCTGGACGGGCCACCTGGTGGTTCTTATCGAGCACGTCACCGGGCTGTAGGGTCTTGGAGAGCAGGACCGCCGTTCTCAGGACACAACCAGGTTTGTGTGTGGAGACGTCGCTCTGGGTGGACAACAGACTGAAGCAGCCGGAAGGCTGAACGTGAGCCGGGCCTGGCCAGAAGCCTGGAGCCTTGTCCCTGGAGACTGGAGCCCACCTGGAGCCGCTGGAGGCCCTGTCCCTGGAGACTGGAGCCCACCTGGAGCCACTGGAGGCCCTGTCCCTGGAGACTGGAGCCCACCTGGAGCCACTGGAGGCCCTGTCCCTGGAGACTGGAGCCCACCTGGAGCCACTGGGATGAGCCCGCAGTGGCGGGAGGTAGCAGAAAGCGAAGCTACGGTTTCATCTGCCCTGGGATTTGGGGGTCTCAGGCTTTGTACATGGCTCCAGGCCCGTCCCCAGCCCCGGTGGGGCCTAGGAGGAGTGGTGCTCACCCTGGCCCTGCCCAGCTATCTTTGTCACTTTCCCAGCCCCCCGGTCCTATCTTTCCAGGTGTGCTGGACGCTCTGGGTCCCTCCTTCACAAAAAGGACCCCGTGAGCCCCTTTGAGGGCCATGGTGCCAGGCTGCGTCTCCAGGGGTGGGCCCAGCAGGTCGCAGTTCACAAAGCCCTTGTCTACCATCTCACCTCACCTGGCTGCCACTGGGAGGGAGGCGGGACAGGCCCCGTGGTTCCCATCTGACCCCAAACCTTCCCTGCAGAGGAAGGGCCCAGGGCACTGCACCAGATGCCCACCTGCCACCCACGGCCCATGAGTGACCCTACATCCTCTCCTCAACCCTCCCCAGGTCCAGAGAGCCCAGTGGGGAACCGAATCCTGTCTGAACACGGTGTGGGAGGAAGGGGAAGGGGCTGGATGGGTCCTCAGACCCCCACGGTAGGGCACGTCTAGCTCTGGCCCTGTGGGGGCAATGCTGGGAGGGTACACCTTCTTGGTGGGGTGCTCTCTACCTTTGATCTTGCAGCGAGCGTGGGTCCACGCCAAGGGCCCTGGCCTCCTCTACACGACTTCCTCAGAGCCATCAGAGCTGGGGCCCGAGTGGTCAGCCCCTCCGCTTCCCTCGTGCTGCCCCCCCATGTGTGTTTGCTGCTCCCACTTCCCGTCCGGGCCACCAATGACCAGCTGGGTGGTAGGACGGTAATTGCACAGTGCTGACAATCATAAAGAGATAACGACCGGGACCACACCCAGTGGTCTAGACAATTCACATGCATGATCTCATGAGTTCTTTGCATGTGTTATGAGAGACTCAGAGCAGCAGACAGCTCACCCAAGCTCACCCAGCCATGAAGTGGCCAGGACAGACGTCAGCCCAGGCCGGACCAACCCCCAAGCCCATGCTCCTGCACTCTGTAACCCACCTCTCCTGTTACTTGGTCTGGGCGGGGAAGGCTGGGGCCTACAGAGCTGGTCCTTCTCCCCTCCTAGGCCCCGGCAGGCCTGGGCTTGATCCCAGTCTTGTTCAGACCACAGGCATGAGGGAAGGAGCGTGAGCGCCATCCACATCCCCGTAGCCAGGCTTGTGCCTCTCAAGTTACGGGTCTCCTCAAACCCCAGTACGGCCCTGCGTGACAGCCCTATTGCTGTACCTGCTTTACAGAGGAAGAAACTGAGGATCAGAGAGGCCCCCAGCTACTGAGAGGAGGGTCTGAGTTAGGTGTGCCTGACTCCAAAGCCTGTGCTCGTCCACATCCCCCAGGGGTCTGCTTCGGTGTGGAGGCCTCTGTGGCTGCTGGACCCCAACTTCCCAGCCCCCAGCAGCAGCCCCGTGTGGGCTCAGCAGCCCCCTCCGTAGGTGGTCACAGGGTGGGGTGAGACAGGAGTGCAGCCCAGTTCCCCATACTAGCCTTTCACAACCCAGCTGATGGTGGTGTGGTGCAGGAAGGCTGAGAAAGAGGCCACAGGAAGCGCAACACAGCCTTGTGGGAGGGCGGGGAAGGGAGGCAGGCCACATCACAGAGCCTGGGACCAGAGGGACGCTCAGACACAGGGCTCCGGCCAGCGTGGGCCAGACTGCCCAAGGATGATGACACTCAGGGCCCTGGGGGTCCTGCTTCTCTCGCTCCTCCTGCTCTGGGCCTCAGGTAAGCAGCTGGTTTCTCATCCCCTGGGAGCCCCGGGAGCCTGGGAGACCCAGGGCCGGGGACAGGGAAGTGGGTATGGGTGGGGTGTCTAGAGCATGTCCATCCAAGAGCCCACCCCGATGGCCTCGGCCCCTTCTCTCCCCTCGTCCTCTGAGTTAGTTGTCATCCTGATAAACTGGGGTCAGCGCTGGGTCTCGGGTGTCTTGTGCTCCCCACAGAGCTCCCCCCCTACTCTGGGCTGTGGCTCCCTGACAGGCCCGTCTCTGGGACACAGGTGGGCCCTGGACACTCCCTTATCCAGCTGGCCTCTGAGCTTCTGGGGAAGGGGGTCGGGATGATCCGGAGGCTGAGGCCAGTTGGGGCTTGTACTGTCCTCCCTCATCCCCTTGTCTGGCTCCCTCCACCCTGACCCCGCCACCAGCTCCCTTCTCCTTGTCCCAGCAATGGCCCCCCAGTCCCCAGTTTCCCGAGCCAGGAATAAGACTCCCCCCCACTCCTCCCATAAGCTTTGCACACACACATGCGGTGGTCCTCCAGAGCAGTTTGAGACCCCAGGCCTTGCCCTTGGCTATCCTCTCTGCTGGGAAAGCCAAGCCCACCCCTGGCCCACCTGGCCAGCTCTCAGCTACCCTCCTTGGGGCCCTGTGATGTCGGCAGGGACTCCCTCAGGCAGAGGGAGTGCTCCCATCTCAGTGGCCTGAGTGCTCCTCCTGTTTGTTCTTGATCAGTGAGCATCCTGCAGGCCTGCCCAGCAGGGGGTCACATGGCTTTGGGCACATGGATCAACCTCTTCGGGCTTCAAAGAACCTTCTTCTCAAGGTGCCTGGGTGGCTTAGTCCGTTAAGCGTCTGTCTTCCGCTCAGGTCATGATCTCAGGGTCCTGGGATTGAGCCCCATGTCTGGCTCCCTGCTCGGTGGGGAGCCCTCTTCTCCCCCCCCTTCTGCCCCTCCCCCTGCTCATGCTCGCTCTCTCTCGCTCTCTCTCTCATGCTCTCTCTCTCAAATAAATAAAATCTTACACACACACAAAGAATCTTCTCTTCAAATGTTGAGAGAGTCGGTGAAGTGCAAGGCTCAGTCCCCGGCTCACGGAAGGACAAACGGCGGTGTTGCCTTCCTGGCAGAGTGAGCTGTCCGGCAGCACTTGACTGAATTGTTGACTCAAGAACCAGTGGTGGCTACTGACCGGTCTCAGCGGGCATCACGGGGACGCCGGGCCCTTCGCAAAAGCCATAACTACACCGGCGGGGACTTCAAGGCTCCCCCGAGGGACTGAGTTTACCCATGGCGCTGTGGGTGTTTGGGCAAAGTGCCAGCCATTCGAATAGCGTGAGGAGCCTTGAGAGGCTTAGACGTAGAGGTGAGTCTCCTTCTTTGGTGGACTTCATGGGCCTGCCCATGGATCCGTTCATTCCGAGAACACTGACGGGGCTTCTGTGTGTGCCGGGCTCTGCGCTGAGGAGGCCGTGGCCACGGCAGAGGGAAGCAGGCCCCTCCCTGGTGGTGAGCCGTGGGGAGGGGCAGGTACTGCTCCCTGACTTCTGGCCCCCCGCTCCCCACCTGAACCTGGATTGAGGTGGTCCCTGGAGGCCAGCTTCTGGGGCAGAGCGGGGTAGGGGAGGGTAGCACAGGTCTTGAGATGGGGACTGGCATCATCCCACCCAGACCCAGGCCAGGCGCTCTCTCTCTTGGCTAAATGCTTCCAGTGTCTTCAGAAAATAATCACAAGAAAGATAGTCATCTTTTCTGTACTTGCCAAAAGCTTCACATATATGACTGTGCTGAAATTTCATGGCAGGCCAGGAGGGAGACTCGGTTAACACCCCCTCCTCTCTCTTTTCCTTTCCCTCTTCTTCCCTCTTCTCTCTCCCTCTTCCTCCTTATTTAAAAAGCAAACGTGGATCCTATTACATGCATGGTCATCCAGTATTTGCTTCTTCCCATTAAACAGTGTCATGAATATCTTTTTTAAAAAGATTTGTTTATTTATTTGAGAGAGCGAGCATGCACACATGGGGGAGGGGCAGAGAGGAGACTCTGAAGCAGACTCCCCAGTGAGCAGAGAGCCCCACTCAGGGCTCGATCCCAGGACCCTGAGATCATGACCCGAGCTGAAACCAAGAGTCAGACACTTAACCGACTGAACCACCCAGGCTCCCATTTACCTACCCCTTTTTAAAAGCTCATACATTTTGACCCAGAAATTCCTAGGATTGTAATGTTTTCTATGAATTCTTAACCCAAGCTGACAAAGGTGTAAGCAGCATTGTTCAAAATAGGGGGGAAAAAGAGTGACAATCCTAAAAGTCCACCAACAGAGGACCAGTTGAGAAAGTGCAACCCCACCTGGTGAAATAGTGTGCACGTGTATCAGGGAGAGGGACCAGCAGGGGCTGGTGTGGAAAGCTCCTCAAGATAGCTTGCCAAGTGATCCCATTCACGTAAATTTTTAAATGATTTACATCAAAATACTTGCCTATGTATAGCAAATTTCCACAAGGTTGTGCAGTGAGCTGTCGCTGGTGGTGAACTCTGGAGTGTGAGCTGGGAGCTGTGGGGACTTCGACTTTTCATTTTGTGTCCTTGTGTACAGTTTAAAAAACTGTGCATGTATGAATTTTATTGACAGGTAACTATGTAGATATATACATACGTCCAATGTAAATACACGAAGATATAAATAGGCTTACAATGAAGTTCTCATCTCCTGGAGTAAATGATACTGGCTCTTTGAACATTTACTATGAACTAGATCCTTTATGTATGTGAATGGTCTCTAATCTTCCCCCAAACTCACAAGGAAGGTATTATTAGTCCCATTTGGCTGATGAGAAGATGGAGCCTCAGAGAGTTTAAGTAACTTGCCTGAGGTCACACAGCTGGTAAGTGACTCCAAGCTTCCATTCCATCCCCCACACCAGGTGAAAGGGGGACTGAACTAGAAGTCACGAAAGCTGGTCTGTTGTCCTGGAGCTGCCTCCCGCTAGCTGGTGACCTTGCTCGAGTCACTGTGCTCTAGGGGCCCTCAGTGTTCTGTGTTCGCTCCCTACCCCAGGAGGTAGCCTGTGAGGGTCATAATGAGAATGTAGGAGAAAGAGGCAAACTGAGACAGAATACGCCCATGAGGTCACAGTTACAAGGGCTTTGGAATGTCTGATATGGAACACTGTGGAAAGCCCAGCAGACTCCCCGGAGGAGGTGGTAGAGGGTAATAAGACTAATATATGAGTCTTTGAATCTACAGAGCCATTTGTCAAACGCTTTGTACACACTTCCCCAAAGCATCCCACTGGCCCTGTGAGGTGGGGTGTCGTATCTCCTTTTGCCTTGGAAACTGAGGCCCCAGGGACAGTGAGTCCAGTACACATAGTTAGTGTGAGTGGATGGAACTGGCATTCTAGCCCACATCCCCAGACCCTGGAGCCTGAGTCTCTTAGCCCCAACCACCTACCCTTGCTGCCTCCCCACCCAGTCCATTCACACCTTCTGCATCCCTCCTTCAGGTATGGAAAATTCTAGGAGCCAAACTGAGAAACCGAGAAACGTCTGCCTGGGGTCCATCAATGAGGGCCAGTATGAATCTTTCCACCTGGGGAGCACTGCTGAGTGCTTCACAAAGTGCACTCAGTCTGGGAATGAACCCTGTAATCTGGAAAACTTGCAGAGGTAAGAGGGCCTTGCGAGCTACGGCAGGAACCTGGGGCTCCTTGGAGGGTGGCAGGGAGGCTGTTAAGAAGGGCCACAGCTCTCAGCCCCTATGGCTCCTGAAAACGCTGCTCCCATCTCACCTTTCCACCCTCTTCTTTGACACCCACATACCCTCCGATCCATTCACGGAGACCTTTCTGATCCGGGATATGCAGAGATGAAACAGCCCCCATCCCTACCACTGCGGAAGGTCGGACACGGGCCCAAATGATGATGATCCTAGAGTGCGATCATACAAAAGGGTGGACACGATGCCAGGTTAGCTCAAAGGAAGGAAGCCTGCCAAGGCTTCACAGAGGAGGCAACCCCCGAAAAGGCTTTGAAGACTGCATAGGAGTTTTCTAGTTGGATCCAAGCAATGTTATGGGCTACAGATATCAGAACTTCAGAGAGTATTTGGGGGAGAACGACGGTGCTTTGAAATGTGAAAGGGTGAAGGGCGGGGGGTGGAGGCAACACTGGGGAGGTGGGTTGGGTAGGGGATAGGCTAGAATAGGATAGCAGGGACCAAAGTGTGAAGGGTCAGGTAAGCAATACCAATGTGGGAGGGGGCAGAGCAAGGACATATTTTAAACAGAAGAAGAGCATGGTCAATTTTGCTTTTGAGAAAGAGTGCTCAGGTTTCAGGGAAGGGTACAAGGATGGTGATGCAGGAGACGTGACCAGGTAGGATGCAACCACAGTGGTCTGGATAGGGGTGAAGCCTGAACTACCATCATCACCACCAATTGGCACTGTACATCTGGAAAGGAGGGATGGCTTAGAAATTCCATATGATGAAGAATCAATAAGACCAAGAGACCGATAAGTCCAAAAGGTTCAGAGATATGGGGATTAGGGAGAAGAAGGGGTTTAGAATACAACATCTCGAAGAATCAACTCCAAAAATATTTTCACGTCTCTCCCCTCCTCTCCCTTCAAATTAAAGTTGGCCATCATTCTAAGATACTCAGGACAAGCTATCTGGCACTCAATGCATGTTTGCTGAAACAAACAAACAAATGAATGAAAAGCCTGTGTTCTCAGGCTCAGGGTTAGGACAGCAATCTGATGGAACGGCATCATTTCAGTGGCCTGGAAACACTGCCATCCCACCTCCCCAAAGCTGTTCCAGTAGCTTCTTCGCTCTGGGAGGCTGTTCTGGGAGCTCCTCTCTGCACTGCCTTACGGTGGGGATAAGCACTTTGGAAAAAGCGGGGATCTGGAGTCAGAAGATCTAGATTCTGTTCCCAAATCTAGCACTTACCCAAGTTACATCCTTTATCTTCACAACCCCATGAGGTTGGTCTGGGCATCAGCCCATCTCAACATACGAATTTGCGGGGAGGGCACAAACATTTCATCCCTAACAGGAGCGATTAAGAATAAAGCTGCCATGAACATTTTGTACATGTCTTTTCATGGACATATGCATTTGTTTCTCTCGGATAAATGCCTAGAGGTGGCATTGATGTCGCAGGTAGATGTATGATGAATCCTGGCGAAAACTGCCAAAGTTTTCCACGGAGGCTACGTTAGTTGCTCCTCTCACTGGCCACGTGCGAGAGTCCCAGTTCCCCCACATCGTTGCGATGCTTGGTATTATCAGTCGTTTTAATTTTCGCCATTCTGGAAAGGCTCAGTGGTATCTCATTTCTTTTTATTAGTTCTGATAGCTTTATGAAGGTACAATTTGTGTACTACCGTTCGAGTGACGTACGCTGCTAGAATACAGTTGAATAATTTATGGTATATGATAAAGTGAATGGAACCATTAAGACAATCATTTTAAGAACACTTTCATCAGCCCCAAAGGACCCTCATGCCTGTTTGCACACAATCCCTGTCCACATACCCAGCCACAGCCAACCACTCATCTGCTTTCTACTCCGTAGACTGGCCTTCTCTGGGTATTTTCTGTAAGGGAATCATACATTATACTGTCTTTCGAGTCTTGTTTCCTTCACTTACACGTTTTTGAGTTATATTCATACGTTAGCATGTATCAATAGTTTGTTCTTTTTTGTTACTGAGTAATATTCCCTTGTGTGGATACACTACATTGTGTTTATTCATTCATCGATGGATGGACGTTGGATTGTTTCCAGTTTGGTGATTGTGAACAACGCTGCCATGAACATTTGAATTCGAATCTTTGTAGATGTATGTTTTCCTTACTTTTGGGTGAATACCCAGGAACAGAATTGCTGGGATATTTGATATTCTCACTTTATAAAAAAACCCCAACTCTTCCTCCAAGTGTATCATTTGCTTTTGCGTCAGCATGAAAAAGGGCCGTAGTTCTAGGACTATCTTGCAACGTTGTCGGTCTTTCTGGTTGTAGCCATCCGGTGAGTGTCAGTGGTAGCTCACTGTGGTTTTAATTTGTGTTTCACAAAGGACCAGTGATGTTGAGTATCTTTTCATGTGCTGATTAGCCATTTGCACCTTTTCTTTGGCGAAATGACTACACAAATCTTTCCCTCTTCTTTTAAATTGGATTTTGTCTTCTCAGACTGAGTTTTAAGAATTCTTTTTTTAAAAAGATTTTATTTATTTGTTTGAGAGAGAGAGCACAAGCAAGGGGAGGGGCAGAGGGAGAGGGAGAAGCGGACTCCCTGCTAAGGAGGAAGCCTGATGAGGGGCTCGATCCCAGGACCCTGAGATCATGACCTGAGCTGAAGGCAGGCGCATAACCGACTGAGCCACCCAGGCGCCCAGAGTTTTAAGAACTCTTCATGTGTTCTGGATTCAAGTCCTTTATCAGATGTTGATGTGCAAATATTTTCTCTCAGTGTATATCCTGTCTCTTTGTTTTCCCAATGATGTCTTTCGAAGATCAAAAGCCCTTGATTTTGAGGAAGTCAAATTGAAATGTGTCTTTGTGTTTGATAGCATATCAAAGAAATGTTCATCCAGCTACAGATTTTCTGTTTTCTTCTATAAGCGTATGTGGTTTTAGCTCTTATAATTAGGTTATACATTTGGAGTTAATTTTTTTATACACAGTGTGAGGTAGATGTTTAACTATATTATTATGATTATTATTATTAATTTTTGCAGTCTAATTATTTCAGCACCATTTATTGAAAAGAATTCTTTCTCCATTTAATTGCCTCTGGGAGGGCATCTCATTGATGGGCAAAATGGAAACTCCTGGAATATCTTCTCCTTACCAAGATAATAAACCAGAAACCAAAGTACATCGTTGGGGAGAACTGTAGCAATTAATGCCACCATAAAGGACTTGAGAGATATAGGGGTGGTGATGCCTATTGTAACTCCATAACTGCCTATCTTAACTCACCAGAAGTCAGGTGGATGCTGGGGAATGCCTGTGGACTATCCTACACTTAATCAGGTGTGCAGTCCACCCGCAGCTGCTGTTCCAGGGGAGTATGTTTCCTCAAACAAACCAACCCAACCCCAGGCAATTGATACGTTCCATGGCTAATGCATTATTCTCTATACCAATTTTCAAGGGCTACTGGAAATGGTTTACTTTTACCTGGCAGAGCCAACAGTATACTGCCACAGTTTTCTCTGGGCTCGGTCAATTCTCCTGATCTCTGTCATCATTTAGTTCCCTGAGACCTTACTAATCTTAACACTCTACAAAGCATCACTCTGGTCCACTATAGTGGCCACACCACGTGGACTGGATCTGATGAGCAGAAAGTGGCAAGTAGTTAAGATGCCTTAGGAAACCAAATGTGAACTAGAGGATGGGAAATAAACCCCACGAGAGTTCAGGGGCCCATCATCTCAGGGAATTTTCTGGGCATTCAGAGGTCTAGAGAAGATCAAGATATCCCCTCCTAGGTAGAAGGCAAGGTGTTGAACCTCACACCACTTACAATATAAAAAAAAGGGATAGTGTGGAAAAACACGTATCATGCAAACACGAACCAAAGATATCTGAGTAGCTGTGTTAATATCAGACAAAGAAGATGATGTTTAAACGGGTGTCAACTTTGTCCTTGAAAATTCAACTCTACATCTATGCTTTAGACTTTCGGAGTACATGTTACATTTCACAACTAAAATAATGTTTTAAAGTGCTCTGAGAACTGAATCAGGAAAGCTTCCCTCAAGAAAGTGAATTGCATTGTTTTGTGAGGCCAAAACCTTTTTACGTGCTTGTATCTATGCGTAAATGTGTATCTATATATAGAGAGAAATACAATTAAGTACATATACATATAATTATAATTCACTATTATATTTGGAAACAGTGCAAGTCACAATACTTTGTTTAGATTTTTAGAAGGTAAATAAAGCTAGACTCTTTGTGTAGCTTAATCAATGGATTTCAACAATCTCATCCTGCTGTTTCTGGCTGGCTGGTGTTCTAATGGCCCACCCCACCCAAGCACATTTGCACGTATTTGCATGGTTTTCTCTTTATATGGTACAATATTTTTCTCTGTGGTTTCTTTGGGTTTCTTCCCTTGGTAACTGCAACTGTTCAAAAATGATATGAAAATAAATCTTCCCGGGGCACCTGGGTGGCACAGCGGTTAAGCATCTGCCTTCGGCTCAGGGCGTGATCCCGGCATTATGGGATGGAGCCCCACATCAGTCTCCTCCGCTATGAGCCTGCTTCTTCCTCTCCCACTCCCCCTGCTTGTGTTCCGTCTCTCGCCGGCTGTCTCTATCTCTGTCGAATAAATAAATAAAATCTTAAAAAAAAAAAAAAAGAAAATAAAGCTTCCCTGTTGTCTCCCTGGCAAGCCCTCCATAGCTACTCCTTTCCAACAGCCTCGGTCTGGCTGTGTCTGCTTCTCCTTCTCTCCCATTGCTACCTCAGCCCTCACCTGATGAGAATTGCTAAAGAAAGGTAGGCAGCACGTCTTAGGACCCCAGCTTAGGAAAAGGAGCTCTTGCCATGGAGAAGTTTCAATACCACAGAGATTGGGGTGTGGAGGGAGTGGGGGGCGGAGTGTTGCTTTTAGCTAATGGCACAGGGACCGTGATAAAATAAATGGCAATTAACTTTTGTGTTCCGTGTGCTTCCAACACCAGTTCCGTTCCCATGAGTCATTTGCTGCAGAGTTCAGCCTTCAAAGACCGAATTCCCAGTATGCAGTTAGCACTCAGTAAGTGCGAGTTGGCATTCATGCCGCACAATTGTCGTCCCACAGCTGGAGATACTCAGAGGAATGTATAAAGATATATAAGAGCCAATCAGCACATGAAAAGATGCTGGACATCATGAGCCATGAGGGAAATGCAAAGTCACACCGCAGCGAGGTACCACTTCACACTTACTAGGTTGGCTACAATCGCAAACAAAAGAAGACAAAATGAAGACCGGCAGGCATTGGCATGGATGTGGGGAAATGGGCACCCTGAAACGTGGGTGGTGACAATGTCAGCTGCTGCCGTGGAAGGCACTCCGACAATTCCTCAAGAAGTGAGGCGTCAAATGACCATGTGACCCAGCAACGCCACTCCGAAGCACATGCCCCAAGGAATTCCAAGCCAGTCTTCAAGCAAAAGCTTGGGCTTGAATCCAAGCAGCCCTGTTCATGGCAGCCCAAACGCAGAAACCACCCAAATGTCCATCAGTGGATCAATGTATTCACAAAATGTGGTCCAGCCACGCAATGCTTGTGCAACAGAGATGAATCTTGAGAACAGGCTAAATGCAAGAAGCCAGACACAAAGACCAGAGACCGTACAATTCCATTTATATGAAACTTCTAGAATAGGCAGATTCATAGCTCAGTGTTTGCCAGGGACTGGGGGAAGAGGGGAAGGGTGGCTGCCTCATGGGGACAGGGTTTCCTTCTGGGGTGATGAGAATGTTCTGGAACTAGATGGTGGTGGTGGTCGCCCAACATGGTGAATGTATTCAATGCCACTGCACTGTTCAGTTTAAAATGGCTAAGAGGGTAAACTTTATGTTGTATATATTTTGTTACAGAAAAAGACAAACACATACTCTTCAGAGGGACCACATTCTGGAATACCCCTGAACCAGCCTAGCTTGCTCCCACGCCAGCCTCTGCAGTGATCCCAGGGTCCTTCCTTTGATATTCTGGGTCACCCCTCCCACCCCAAGAGCCTGATAGTGGCTGCCCATGGCATCACTTTTCCCGTCATCCAGGCTGGGGACCAGGGGAGTGGGTAACTCAGACTGCAAGACCGTACCTGCCCGCTGATCCCTTTGCAGGTACTGGCTGGATTTCGAGTACCATCTGGTGAAGAGTCACTCGAACACAGTGAATATGTCTTTTTTGAAGGCTGCTGTCCAGAATGTCAGCACCAGCATCTCAGAAGACCTGTTCTTCTCTCTGACGTCCTCCCAGGTGAGGAGTTCCCTATCCCTGGTGGCTGGCTTGGGCTCCATTTCCCTCAGACGTATTTTTCAAAATTCTGAGGGACTCCTGGTCTGTGCTTGGTGCCCACCAAAGCTTATCGCTCACATGTCCCATTTGATAGCTCTCTGCCACTTTGCTAACAGGTGCGAGTGACTTGCTTGGATGGCTGGATCCTGATGACAGATTACCCAGGGCATGAGGCTGGTACAATTCGGAAGACTGCCAAATCGAGAGTCAGGGGATCTGGGTTCCAGTCCCAGACCCCCCACCCCTCACTAACGGTCTTCCAGGAAACCCCTTCCCTTCTCTGGGCCCCAGAGCCCTCATCTGTAAGATGAGCTCTAGATTTATACTGGTCTGGATTCAAGTCCCAGCTCTGCCCTTTACCAGCTAATGTAATGTTGGGCTCATGACCGAAATTTTCTAAGCCTCTGTGGCCCCATCTGTAAAATGGTGACAGTATTGCCCACTTTCAAGGTTATAGGAGAAAATGCACAGGGAATTCTGGGTGCAGGGAGGGTGCAGACTCCCTTGAGGGGTGAAGCTGCAGGTGGAAGCTCGGGCAGCAGGCAAGTTGGCTATCATTGAGGTCCTTCTAGTTCTGTCTGGAAAAGGGGACGTGTAAGATAGCGCCTTGATTAATGTGACCCAAGCTGTTGAGCCCTCTGCGTGGGGGCACCCCATGGCCCCAGAGATCACCCCATGTCCTTTGACAATGGTCCGGACTGGGAAGGAGAAAGTTGGGTCCCTCGCCTCCAACCCTCAGCTCCTCCTGTTCCAGCACCCATGGGATGCCTTTGAGGCAGGACCCGGTGGGACCCGCTGCAGCCCCAGTGGACCAGTGAGGTCAAGAATGAACAAATCACCAATGAAATTTGTTTTACTATTTTAACCATTCTTCCCTTTTACAAAATTTGCTGTTGGCCAGAGGTGGAAATCACATTCCGTGTGAAGTTTTGTATTTTCCGCCTCTTCTCTTGCGTTCTCTCTTCCTGGGGACTTTATTCTTCCCAGTTATTCCCAGGTCAGAACCCAGACACGATGACCCCAAAGCCCTGTGTAAGCACAGGGACTGGCAGGACGCTGGCCTAACGTGCACCACAGCCGACCCTCCCTCACACTTGCAGACTGAACTTCACAGCCCACTTTGCACTTGACCCTGACGGGTGGTCACGCAGGCACCTGATTAGCCCCATTCTCTGTAGTGGGAAAACGGAGGGTCCGTGAGCGCTGTGGCTTGTCGGTGGGCTCACAGCCTGGACAGAGCCGAGCTAGCAGTGTGCCCCCAGGTGTCCTGCCTCTCAGAGTGATGCCCTCAGGTGCTGCCCCTCCGCCCAGTGCCTCAGTTTCCCCTCCCAAGTGGGGGAATGGCAGGAACACTGCGTGGGGGGTTGGAGCCCTGGGGTAGAGAGGGGAGCTCTGGGGTCTGTGGTTTCAGGTTCCGGGGCAGGTGACGGAGGATGAGCACGCATACCCCGACAGAGTCCGACTGCCCAGGAGCCTCTTCGAATCCCTGCAGAGCAACAGGTCGGAGGTCTTGCTGGCCATCACCATCCTGGACGTCGGTCCAGGGAATCTTTTCAAGGTGAGGAGAGGCCTGGAGGAGGCTCAGGGCAGCTCAGCGGGTCAACGCTCAGCTCACCAGGGACCTGCGTCCCAGCTTGCCTTCTCTGGAGTCTTCGCTGTGGGTCCCAGTGGGGATGGAGGAGGTGTGAGCCTGCACAGTGTTCTAAAGCAGCCCGAGGTCAGCCCAGACTTCCGTCTCTGGAGTCCGTGCACCGCACACTCGCACTGGTCACACACACTCAGGTGTCTGCATCCCACACACCAGTGTCCTTGGACTTGTATGTGTATCCCAAGCGTTCATGTCCCCTTGTGTGTCCTTGTGCATGGACAAACATGCCTATTCTTTCACAGTCCTGGCGTACATGCAATCGTGCGTGTTCCTGGGTGACTGTGTCCATGCAAGCAAGTGTACCTGCGTTCTTGCAAACGTGTCCCAGGCACGCCTCCTCACACGTGTGTAGTCCAGTCACGTGTAGATGCGGTGCACCGTGAGGGCTGGTGCAGGCACTCGCTGCCTTCAAGTTGGGGCTGATCTTTCTTCCAGCCCTGCGCTCCGCCAGCTAAGAGGGCGGAGGGGCTCTGGGGCTAGCAATGGAGAGCTGCTGGGTGCATGGCTTTGAGACCAGTTGGCTGCGGTGTAGGGCCCATTGCGATCCAGCCCAGGCAGGAGACTGCAGGGGGCAGCAAGAAGAAGGTTGCTCATGACCCCTTGGTCCCCTGGTCCCCTAGCCACAGGCTTTACTCTCCAGGCAAGGGCCATGGATCCTGGGGATTCCCAGGAGCCCCCAACAGGGCTGGGTTGGGACAGCCCTTTCTGAAGCCCAGCCCCTCATCTCCCTCCACAGGGCCCCCAGCTCAGCCGGAAGGATGGCAGCCACGTGTTGAACAATCGCCTGGTGGGCTTGAGTTTGGGCAGTATACCTGTCAGCAGGCTGGCTGAGCCTCTGGAGATCACCTTCTCCCACCAGCACCTACCCCCCGTGAGCTCCCTGGCCCGGGCCTGGCAGCTGCTATGGGGCAGACAGGCGGGTGGTCCCCCACAAGCATATGGGCAGACAGGCATAGGACTCTGCACCTCCCAGCCTTTCACATCCACCTGCGGAAGCCATTAAGACCATACACACGAGTGGGCCCAGGGACACGTGCCACCTGCATACCAATGTCCCCTTGACCTCCAGACACCCTCTCGCTCATGCTTACAGAGGTGCACCGAGGACCTGGCAAACCCACGAGCGCACACACAGGATTACACACCCGCCCACATACATGCTCCCCCAAAGGTACACACTTTTGTGTGTGCCAGACAAGCTACCCTCCCCCCCACAGCCCCACACCATGTCCACACCTCTCACATGCTGATCCATGCACACCAAATGTTGCATTTCACGTTCCTGCGTGATCCATGGGGTGAGCCTTGCTTTCTACCCAAGCACACTCGGGATGGGGGTGGGGCACACTGACCCCTCCCTTGCCCTCCCCCACTCTCCTCTCCTCCCTCCCAACCTGCCCCTGCCTCCACCCCGACTCCCACTCTCTGGTTTCAGAACATGGCCCTCAACTGTGTGTTCTGGGATGCGACTAAAGGTAGGCAGGGAGGGTGTGGGCTCCTTTGGGGGGGGCAGAACTCTACTGGTGGGGGCCCCTCCCCTCTCTTCCTTCCTCTCTGGTATCCTCCACTCCCCCATATTCCCATACACTCTCCTATGTTCCCCTCCCTTCCTCTCCACGGTCAACAGGAGACTGGTCTTCCACCGGCTGCTCCACAGAGCTCAGAGCCAAGAGGACTGTGTGTCGCTGTGACCATCTGACCTTCTTCGCTTTGCTGCTGGTAACGGCCCACCCACCCTGATCCTAGCAGTTCTGGAGCCGCTGGGGCTTCCTGGCAGGGGCCAGGACCTTTGGGATGTGTGGGACCTGGCTCCCAACTGATGGGGTCCCGGTTCGGGGGGGTCGCCCACAGAAGCCGATCTTGGACCAGGACACCGTGAAGTCCCTCATTCGCATTTCCCAGGCTGGCTGTGGAGCCTCTATGATTTTCCTGGCCTTTACCATTGTCCTCTATGCTGCCCTAAGGTGGGTGATTCCCCCCGCCCCCTCATCTCCCTCTTGTCCTCAAGGGTGGGAACAAGGCAGGCTAGAAAGCCCCTTGCTTGTGCAGCATTTTACTGATATCCTCCCCAAACCTTACTTTCCTCATCTATAAAATGAGGTTGAGGGTTGAAATGTGTCAGAGCTATTTCAGTTGGAAGCGGCAGAAACTCAAGTCAAACTCACTTAAACACAATGGGAAATATGTGGTTCATGGAACGGTGCCCACTTCAGGTATGGTTGGATCCAGGGGCTCAAAAGATGTCCCCAGGACTTGCTGTCCCTCTGCTTCTCCCAGCTTTGCTGTCTCCTTTGTCAGCCATGTCAAGCAGCGTCTTCATACTCGGGGGACTTGGGGAGCCCCAGGCTTGCCCTACAGCTTCTTAGCTGCCTAGGCAGTGAATTTTCTGAATGAAATCCCAACACTGAAGACTTTTTCTTTTAACATTTTATTTTTAAATAATTATAGACTAGCAGGAAATTACAAGAATACCGTATACCGTCGCCTGGTTCCTTTATCCAGCTTTTCCCGGTGATAACATTTTCTATAATTGCAGTATCATATCAAAACCAGGAAATTGACATTGGTACAGTGCTAGCAACTAGAATACAACTTCCATAATTTTTTACAGGCATTTGCGTGTGTGTGTGTGTGTGTGTGGTTCCAAGCAGTTTTATCCCATGTATACCAGAGCTGAGTTTTGCTCTGGTCTAACTTGGATCACGTGCCCATGACTGAACAGGCCACTGTGGTCAAGGAATGGATTCCACTGATTGGCTGGGCCAGGTCATGTGCCTGCAGGTGTGAGCAAACAAAAGGCCAACCTCCCCCAAACATCAGGGCTGCAAGCGGGAAAGGGTGTTCCTCGGGGAGACTCAGGTCTGTTTCCAGGAGGAGGAGCGGGTAGGCAGGATAGGCAGAGATCAGTGTGGCTATGCAGGCTCTCCGGGTGCCGGCCAGGGCTGAGGGACCCACAGGAACTGCCAGCTGGAAGGAGCCCGTGAGAGCAGCGCATGCCCCAAGCTGCCCTGGGCCCCAGCCTTCCAACCCGTGGCTGGCCTGAGCAGCCCTGGGATCTCCGCCTCTGTCTGGGGCCCTCCCACCGCCCTTCTCCACGTACCTCTTTGCCTCTGTCACCATTCAGCCTTGGGCTGCAGCCTCACCCCCTCCATGTCAGAGTAAAGCGTGAGTGTGAGCAGTGCCGCCCCTGCCCCCGACCAAGCCTGGGCCTGGAGCACAGCCCCACACCTGGCAAGCTGAGCATGACCCAGCTGGCTGCACTGCTGGGGCTCGTGAGCGGGCTTGGCGTGCCAGGAGGACTCGTCACCGACTGTCAAGGGTGGGCCCTGGCATCTCAGGTGGGGTCGACATGAGTCCTCATGCTCCCATCTAGGCACCCTGGGCTCCCATCCCTCCAGTGAGAGCCCTCGGGCCCTGATTTGCTAGGAATTCAGAGAGGGAGCTCCACAGAGAGGGAGTGAGTCCCCATCCCTCTCTGGGCCTCACTCTCCCTACGCCGTCCTTTCCTCTTGCCTCTGTGCCCTGTAGGTCAGCCCAGTCACCCAACCAATGCACGCAAGGCCCCCTGTTGCCTATTGTGCTAGCCCTCGGTCACAGCCAGAGGGTCAGGGCCAGAGGGGAGGGGGCTACCCTGCGCTGCAGGAAACTTCCAAATCAGCCTGGGCTAAGTGGCATTCAGACACAGCTTCCATGGAAGGAAATGCCCGGGGAAATTTTGAAGGAAGAGTAGAAAAAGGCATTGAGAGCAGAGGGAAGAGCAGAGACAAAGTCTGGGAGGGGTGGAGAAGCAGAATGCATTCAGGGAATTGCCAAGTGTGCGGTCTGGCTTGAGCATGGAGCGGAGGGCTGAGGCCGGCAGGGCGTGGACCCGCCAGGGCCCTGTGGGCCAGGACAGAGCTCCTGCACCCGAGCTGAGGGTGCTCACCCTCTGGCTGCTGGCAGGGGCGGACCAGAAGAGGTGGGCTGGGGAGGCCGGGGTGCAGGTCGTCCCCGAGAAGAGCTCGGCCCGGCCCCTTGCCGCCTCTCACTGGCCCTTCTCACGGCAGGTTCTACCGGCTGCGGTTCAAGTCTGAAGATGCCCCCAAGATCCACGTGGCCCTGAGCGTGAGCTTGTTTCTCCTGAACCTCACCTTCTTCGTCAATGTGGGGCAGGGCCCTGAGCCGCGGGATGCCGCCTGCCGGGCCCGGGGGGGCATCTTCCACTACTTCCTCCTCTGCACCTTCACCTGGATGGGCCTGGAAGCCTTCCACCTCTACCTGCTGGTCATCAAGGTCTTCAACACCTACTTTGGCCACTACTTCCTGAAGCTGAGCCTCGTGGGCTGGGGTAGGTGCCGCCCGGGCGGGCGGAGAGCATGGCTGGCCGTGCAGGGGCGGGAGGGACAACTGTCTCGGGCGGAGAGGTGTCTCCCTCTCTGACAGGCTCAGGGCTTGAGGGACGGGCAGCTGGAGGGGATTTTGGAGGAGAACGTGCCAAGGGAGCCCCAGCGATGCCATACCTCGTCCCGCTGTGTCCAGGCCTGCCTGCCCTAATCGTCTTCGGCACCGGGAGTGCGGGCAGCTACGGCCGCTACGCCATCCGCGACCAGAGGAACGTCACCACGCTGGAGCTGTGAGTGCCGGCTGGGCGAGCAGGGGCGCCATCAGGCCCCTGGCTGCACAGATCTGGGCCGGTGGGATGTGGGGAGAGGAGGGAATCCTGGGAAGAGAGAGTAGGTCAAGGCAAAGGATCCTGCAGCTAGCTCATGGTCTGGAGGGGAAACTGAGGACTGGAAGGAGAAAGTGCAATGAGACAGGGCGTCTGAGAAGGGAGAGAGCGAGCTGAGGCAGGATGCCTTGCTCTAGCCTGGGCCCCAGCAGCCCATAGGGCACTTTTGGTCAAATTTAAAAAGATACCCCACCCCCCCACTCTGCCAACCTGCCATGCCAGGGGCTCAGCCTGGATTTCAGCCCCACCCGCCCCCTCAGCCAGCTGCCCTTGCGCAGGACACAACCTGCCCAACGTTGATGGCAGGCCCGGTTTTAGCTAGGCTCTGCCTCTGAATTGCTATGTGGGCTAGCCCGGCCCCTCCCAGGGCCTCAGTCTCCTCATCTGTACAATGGGGGGGAGGTGATGGACATACTCTTTCAGGCCTTTCACCCTGCAGTGCAGGAAGCATGAGCTGAGCTTCTCCCAGGGTGCCTGGCCCGGGTCCATGGCTCTGCGCTGACAGAGGCTGGTGGGGTCTGGGTCCTGTCCCTAGGGTCCCAAGTGCAGGGGCCACAGGGACCGGGGAGGTAACATACATGTGTGTGGTGGCCCCGGTGGGGACTGCAGTAGACAGGCAGTCACACACCCACCTAATGTCCCTTGGGCAGGCATCCACAGAGCTGCCAGGTGCATGCTTCATTAAGAAAAGCAGAGGGGCACCTGGGTGGCTCAGTGGTTAAGCATCTAACTTTGGCTCAGGTCATGACCCCAGGGTCCTCCCTGCTCAGCAGGAGGTCTGCTTCTCCCTCTGCCTCTCAGTTCTCCCACCCCCCAGCCCCCACCCCCCACCCCACCTCCCACCACTCATGCTTTCTCGCTCACTCTCTCTCAAATAAATAAATAAAAACGTAAAAAAAAAAGAGAGAGAGAAAGCAGAAATCTGGAAGCTTATCCCAACCACTTTGTAAAGGGTGGTCATTAATTCAATTGTTTTACAACATAATGTGGGGTAAACCAAGCATATCTTTGCAGTTAAATTGACCCCTTTGCCCTTGCTGGTCTAAAGAAATGGTAGATTGGAGCCTCGTGACAGCCCCTTCCCAGGAGAATGGGGGGTTGGTGGGTGGCAGTGGGGGGAAGGGGTCTTTCTGGTCTTGGAAGGTCGGTTGGGGAGACTGCCTGGGGCTTGCCGGGCAGGGGCACGTCTCCAGCCCCGGCGGCCGTCTGCCTCCTCCAGGTGCTGGTTCCGGGAGAAGACGGCGGACTCTGCGCTCTACACCACCGTCCACGGGTACTTCCTTGTCACCTTCCTCTTCAGTGCCGTGGTCCTGGGCCTGGTGGCCTGGAAGATCTTCACTCTGCCGAGAGCCACAACAGGCAGGGAGCAGGGACCGAGCTGGAAGGGGTTCCTCACAGTGCTGGGCCTCTCGAGCCTGGTGGGTGTGACCTGGTGGCTGGCCATCCTCACGCCCCTGGGCCTGTCCACCATCTATGTCTTCTCACTGTTCAACTCCCTGCAAGGTGAGGCCCCTGGGCCAGGGAGGTGATGGGTTGCCTTGTGTCTGTGGGGGTGTTTCGGGGGTATGGGGAGGGGGTGGATGGCAAGAAACAGGATTCCACTCAGGCTGGCTCAAATCAAGTGTACTGACTTCAGAGATCCAGGGCTGTCCCAAGGACTGCAAGGTGGGAAGGCTGGCTGACCTCTTGGGAGCTGGTACCAGCCACCCAAACCAAAGCAGAGACTTTCTCTATTTTTTTCTCTGGAGCTGCGTGTAGTCTCTCACCTTCTTCTCTCTGTGGAAACTCCTTCTTTCTCTCTGCTGGCCCCTTCCTACCCAGGCTCCCAAATGGCTTCTTCCACCCCATGTGATCTTCCCTGGCTAGGGCGGGTGGTTCAGCCCGGTCCATGTTCTTAGGAGAATCAAGGATCGGATCAGGCCATCTTGGGCAAGGTGTCCATCTCTGGTCCAATCAGCTGTGACCAGGAGCGCAGGGCCACGTGACATGATGGCCACATGACGTGGACAGTCTGTAAGGAGTTGCGGTGGCAGAAGGACGTGATTAAGAGAGGAAATGATCGACATGTGTGCTCCCTGCCCCCGCAAGGTCCTTCCTCTGATATCCCAGCAGAAGGGCAGGTGCCCAGGGTGTGGGTGACGGCTCCCCCTTCCTCTTCACTCCTCACACCGTGTCATACACGCTGCTTTCCGAAACATCACAGCCTGACTAAGAGAAACCGCTGAGAAGGCAGTGATGAGGTGTGCTTTGACTTTGGGTCAAAGTCTCACAGCCAGTGGGTGGGGGCCCACACAAACAGGGCTGACTCCCAGGGCCTCGTGAGGCTGGGTGGCATTGTGGTTTGGTAGCCCTGGGGAGAAGCAGACCTGGACCAGAACCCTCGTTCCACTCACCACCTCAGCAAGTCGCTCAGCCCCTCTGATCATCTTTAACGCTGGGGCAATGCTGGTATTTTGCTCATCAGATTTCGTGATGAGTAACCGAGCTAATGCTTGTGGGGAACATAGATGGTCCCCCGGGGAAGAATCATGAGTCCACGTCTGGAACATCCCAGGGATGGGGAGATGTGCCTTGAAACTAGACTGTGTCATTATTCTTCCAGAGGCCACCCTTAATATTTAAGCCTGAACACTTCACTCTACTGAGTTATCTCAGCTGAGTTGAGTGCCTCGGTACGTCTCTCTTCCTCCCAAACGCAATGGTCCTTAGTACACTTGAACTGCCCTTGAACGCGTCTCAGTAGTTTTATGGTTGTTTCAAGTTTTAGTTGTAAATTCCTTTTAAGCCCACACAGCGTTCTGACTTTTCCATCAATTTCTGTGCTTACTATAATTTTTATATCTCCCACCTTCCCGATTCTTCCTGCCAGTGTGCACCCCGTAATAACCCTTAGTGGAGCTCGGCGGAGGCAATGCTGGCTGGCGGGAAGGCCTGAAAATTCTGTGATAGGTGTAGGTCTATGTGGTGTCAAGGCCTCCGTGTTTCATTTCCAAGATTACTATTTGGTCCTTTTTTAGGCGTCGGTTTCATTTTTGCCCGATGTTTCCATCGTTCTTAAACTTTCACAATGGAGCTCTCCGTCCTCTGCTCAGCCGGCCACCGGGCTGCCCAGCCCCCGGGGGTCCGCACCCAGGCTCACGGAGGTCCTCTCCCTCCCGACAGGCGTCTTCATCTTCTGCTGGTTTGCCACGCTCTACTTCCCCAGCCGGAGCGCCGTGACCTCCTCTTCCGGCACCGGCCGAGCCGACCAGGTCCACACCACGTCTCATGAATAGGAGGCCTCCGTGGGGTCCGGCTGAGAGCCGGCCCCACATTCTGGACTCAGCTCTGACTCCCCATGTGACTGCAGGGTGCTCCCTGTCTCCCTCTGGGCTTCAGGACAATGTGCCTGGGGAGGGAGGAGATGGGGACCAGGTGGGACCTGCCTGGCCTCAAAGGTTCCGTCCAGATACTTTGATGGGTCTTAAAGTCCACAAATCCAGGATAGCAGGTGTCTACAGTTCGGATACCCCTAAGACCCCTGCCAGCACAGAGCAGTGCTCCCGCCCCACCCCTACCTCACCGAAGACCCCTGCCAGCACCGCCCCCTCTCCCCACCCCACCTCCTGCCTTCATAGCAAAGCAGCTCATCTCTGCCATTGGCCACCTTCTGGTCTCAGTAACAGGAGAGTCTGCTGCTAGTGCTGCCCCTTGAAGGAGCCCGGCCTCTCTCCTTCCTCCCCCTTGCCACTGCCCTCCCCACCCACACCCTCTGGCTGCCTGTCCCCATCCCGTCAGGCACTGGGGCAGTTGTGGGCTAGAGCTTTGGGCCTATCTCCACGGATGAGGCCCCGCCGTTCAGGGGGCTGCCAACCCTCCAGCTGTCCGGGGACACCGAATTTCAGAGAGTGCCGCTTATTCAGTAGTGGGTGTGACACCACAAGCAGGCCCTCTCCCTACTCCGACAGCCCCATATGTGGCCCGACCTCTGATCTGCCGTCACCGTGGGCTGGAGGGCAAATGGTCCAAGGGGCAAGGCAGGGGAGCAGCGGCGGGGCTGAGCAGAGAGAAGGCAGGCTTTTTCCCCAGGATCCGAGCTCCATTCCGGCAGGCACGCAGGCCTCACTCACCAGTTCAGCCCAGCCCGAACCTGACTCGGTTCAGACCCGGAATAAATATCTGCTGGCTGACTAGACGGATGTGTGAGCTGGGCCGGACAGGGTTCTGAGCCAGGGGAGTGTCTCCGGCCAGACCCAGCTTGGGTATGTGTCACCTCCAGTGGCTGGGCCTCCATTTCGCAACTTCGAGCTGGTCTCCTCAGTAGGAAACATAGAGGCAGAGATAAGAGAGAGAGAATTAATAGACAAACCAACACAAAGAAAGAAAAAAAGAGTGGAGGGAACAGAAAGAGAGCAGCCCCTTGGCCGGCCCCACCTCACACCGTCATGCCCCAACTCTAGCCTTATGTTCCCAACCACGGGGGCCTCTCACCTTCTCTGCTCACCCCCGCCCTTCCCAATGGGGGGCCTCTCACCTTCTCTGCTCACCCCCCCGCCCTTCCCAATGGGGGGCCTCTCACCTTCTCTGCTCACCCCCGCCCTTCCCAATGTGCTTTGCCAAGGCCAAGCACCCGCTGGAGGTGAGAAGCCGCTATTACCTGACAGTCCCCCACAGCCCCTGGGGCGTCAGGCCACCTCCTGCTCCCCAGTGCCCGGGCCCATGGATGCCCTCTTCTCCCTCCTCCCACCCAGCAAATGGGTGAAAGGCAGGAAGGCAGAGGCCCTTGGTTTATGCAAGTCGCTGTGTTCCTGGAAGAGAAATTCTAGTGTGCGGACAATTGCGACAGCGGAGCCACGTTATATCAGGTTTTGCAGACAAGTTTGCTGGGTTTGGGGACTTACTTTTACAGACATCTATTTCCCACGCTGGAGGGCTGGGCTCCCTCACCCCAAAATCTCAAGAGTTTCTGAGCACAAACCTGTGTGTTCCACGGCTGCTTCCGTGTGGGACGAGCCTGGGTTCAAATCCTGGCTCCACTACTCAGGGGCTTTGTGATGCTGGGCATGTCACCTCCCCTCTCTGAGCCTCAGCGTCGCCCTCCATAAAATGGGGATCATCAAGTTCTTGCCCCGACCTGTGAGCATGAAGTGAGGTGACAAAAGCAAAGCCCCTGAGAGTGACGCAGCAGGAACCAGGGAGCCCCGCGGCTTGAAGAAAGAGCAGGCGGTACCTTTCTGTGAACCATAAGCCTTTAAGACCTGTGTGCAACATGGGAGGGGGATGAAGGGCTCAGCTCCCTTCCAGATTCCTTCCACAGCCCTGCCAAGTGCGCCGGCCCTGTGCGGGAGGAGGAAATGGAGACCCAGAGAGGTCCAGCAACCTGCCCAAGGCTACGGGCCAGCGGGGCTGACGCAGAGCTGGGCTTCTCTGGGCTGTCCATGCTGCCTCCCAGAGCATTGCCTGGGTTCCAGAATTATTGCCTCAGCCCCGATCCCTGAGTCTCCAGGGAAACACTGGGCTCCAGCTTTCCCAGTTGGATGCGGGGGCAACAAAACCATAGCCGCCGAATGGACTGGGTTTCCTGGTGCTGATGGAGAGGGAAGTTGGGGAGATGTGGTTAATGGTGGGCCAGACAGGGGCAGAGGGGCTGGGGTCCCTCATAACCTGGGGTCCCTGTGAAAGTGGCTCCAAGTGCCAAGCTGAGCACATGCCAAGGCCAGGCGGAGCTCTGGCAAAAATGCACCCCAAGGCCCAGTGCAGATGGAGGGGGCTCCACTGTCACCACAGACCACAGTAGCAAGCTAGGAGGTGGGCAGCACCAGGCTGACAGGCAGGAACTCTGAGGTCAGCCTGTCTGGACCACATTCTTCCTCTGCAACTTGCACTGGGCCAGTTCCTCACCTACTGAGCCCCATAGCAGTAACTGCCCCCACAGAATGGATGAAGGCTTCAGGGAGATCCTGGCTGAGAGGGTGCCCCGGGTCTGGACCCCCAGCCCAGCGTGACGGTGACTGAGCCACACCTTTGCTCCGGGCTGCTGTGGCCATCTGCAAGGAGGGCCTCCTGCCATGCCTCCCTGCCTGGTTCTTTCTGCTCCACCCCACCTTCTTCATTCCTTGTATTTTTCATTACGTTTTAACAAATGTACAGGACATAAGAGGACTTACTGGCTCTGTGTTCCCAGATGGATAACTTAATATCAAAAGACAACAATTCTTCCCAAATTAACCAATGAATACAATGCAGTTCCAATAAAGATTTCCAATGATTTTTTTAAGACTTCCTCAAATGTACTCTAACATTCATATGGAGGCATATCGGCCTCAAATAGCTAAGTCAACCTTAATGAAAGAGGGAGTAGAAAGAAGACTGGACCTGCAGTTATAAAGATATTACAAGGCCATAGTGGTAAATGCAACATGGGGTCTGTGCAGGGATAGGCATGAAGACCAGGGGAACAGAACAAAGGGCTCGGCGGCAGATTTATACACATCTGGGGGCCTTAGGGCACAACAATAGCGGCATCACCAATAAGGGACAGAGGATGATGTTGGAAAAGGGGCCCATTATATGAAGAAAAATAAAACAGGATCCTACTTAACTCCTCATCCAGAGATGGGCTTCAGGCAGAGTAAAGGTTCTCGAAGGAATGGCAAAACGATAAAGTTAATGTAGTAAAATATTTTTGTGACCTAAGGACAAGAAAGGACTTCTCAAACAAAAAATCATAAGCACAAAACATCAGAACAAAAGCTGGTAAGTTTAATTACTTCAAAATTAAAGTCTTCTGTTCCATGGAAGACACCAGAGGCAACGTTAGAAGGCATGGGACAGGAGGGGGGAAGGTATTTGCAACACCTGAAACCAGGGATTAACATCTGGAAGCCCTGAAAATCAAAACAAGGATACTTCCCTAATAGAGAAAAATGGGCTGGGGTTTCGAATGGCAATTTCAGAGAAGAAACTATCTAAACCTAACGAGCTAGCCCATGAAGACACATTTAAAATCATCGGTGATCACAGAGTCGCCCTTTAAGATGACAGGGGGACCTCACTGTACCCTCATTGTATGAAACTGGCCAAGGGCCAAGGATAGGAAGCTAGATAAATGTCAACTGCTGGGTGGGGGGCAAGGGTACAAGGCTCTCTCGGGCCTTGTGGAAGCTGGGGAGAGTGTAGGTTTCGTGGCCTGGAGAAAAATGGGGTGCTGTCCCTCATTTAGCAATCCTACTCCTGGTTCTTTACCCGCGAGGAACACTCCTACAGGTCTAGCAGGGACACGGCTGATGATGTGTGTGGCGTTATCTGTAGTAGACAAGAAGAGGTTGGTGGCAAAGAGGGTTGGGGTGGGGTCTCTCATTGGGAGAATAGAGCGGATCCCTATTGTGGACACACAGCACCATGGATGGGTCTAAAAACACTTTTCTCAGTGAAAACAGAAGAGACAGAGGAGATATTAACCCCGTATCATGGACATGAGTTAACAGCAGCATGCAAAACAGTGCTCATTTTGGGGAAAAAAATGGATCAGAAGGGGTGCTTACGAAGATCAGAGAATGAGATTGGGTGTAGGGATAAAAGGGAGTAAATAAATACACAGAAGAAATGAGATCAGCCTGACACACCACCCGTTTACCTTTCCCTCCTCCTCGCTCACCCTCGGCCCAGGCAAAGTCCCCAGAAGTAATTGCAGGACATGCTGCCCCCATGACCTTTCCCTCAGTGTAATTTATCCTTCACACTGTATTTTTCATGACTGAGTAATATTCTGGCCGGAATTTAAAATCATTACTTATTGTTGAGAATTGAGGTGATTGCTCTGTCTCCCCCAAGTAGCAGCAACTGACCAACTTAGTCAGGATGGTGTTTCTCCAAACCCCCCCCCCCGCCGTACCCCACAGGGCTGCTTTATGACATTCATGGGCCCTTCCTCCAATAGCAAAAAAGTAAAAATATCTGTTTTGACTGCATTGGTACGAAGACGAATATAAGCTGGGGTGGACTCGTAATTATGTACTTATCATTAGTCTATTCATTTATTTCTTCTGAATTTGAAAGATTAAAATTAATTTCCATGGGCCACTAACCTTCTGGATAAGTTTTCCTGTCTCGTGAATTATAGATGAAATCAGAGGCCCAGTCTGGACGAGAACCCAAGACTCGGTTAGGCAGCCTGGTACCGTCCACCATGATAAGCAGACATGCTAGGACCCACACTGGTTTCCATCTGTCTTGATGAAGGCCACGTGGACCATGCACGGGGCAGAGGTCCCCAGGCTGTCCTGGTAAGTGCTTAACAACAAGTTCACTGTTTTATTTTATTTTATTTTATTTTATTTTATTTTATTTTATTTTATTTTATTTTATTTTATTTTATTTTATTTTATTTTATTTTATTTTATTTTATTTTATTTCATTTTTAAGTAGGCTCTATGTCTACTGTGGAGCCCAATGTGGGGCTTGAACTCACAACCCTGAGATCAAGACCCGAGCTGAGAGCAAGAGCCAGACCCCCAACCAACTGAGCCACCCCGGCACCCCAACATTTACCAATTTTAAGTTAATGACATGACTACACTGAAGAGAAGCTGGGAAGAAATTCAGAGCAGCTCGCCGTTATATAACATTTCCATTATACAGGTAAAGTAGTCGTAAGAACATACGTGCTAGTAAAACGTAGTCCAATAGTCAAAAAGGGACGAGTTTTAATTACCTTTGCTTTTAACATCATCTATTTATTTATGTTTTTATAATTTAGTGTATAATCATGGCAGTTTGTCAACTGGCTTGCAAACATTTCTGAAATTTTAACAATCAGCTCTTGCGAGTTGGCACAAACTGCCTCCAGCCTGTCACTTGCTAAGGGACCTACCACAGAGGGTCTTCTGGGCCCAGACCTGGACTGTGACAGAAGACTACATTTCCCAGAAGCCTCCTTTCCCAGAACCACCCTCCACTTGGAAAGCTGTTACCATGGAGATGGGCTAACAGATGACACTGGCTGTCCTCAGAGGGGTGAGAAGGGAGCAGAGGAGCTGAGGTAGCTGGTGGCAGGGTAAGAAGTAGGGTGGAGGTGGGAAGGGGGCTTTTTCTGCTTGAGGGTTTCCAGCCCTGATCTTTCTGGGGATGGAGTGGGGGGGGGCGTGGGGGGTTTGCTACCAAGGAGGGGAGCAGAAAAGGGCCTGTGGGGTGAGGAGGGCCTCTGGGCAGGGCTGCCCTCCCCAAACTGGCCTGTAGCGGACAGGGCAGCCTGGCGTGGGGAATATGTGTGGCAGGTTCTGGCCTGTCTCAGTGCCTGTCACAGCTCTAACCCCCTGCTGCCTACAGACACCTTGGCCTTCTCTCCACTTCCTTCTTTACTTACCTCTCCACCCCCACCCATTCCTTATGTCAGTAGGCCCTGAAGTGTGTGGTTTTCAGAGCCAGAAATATACGGGCTCAAACCCCAGATCTGCTACTAACTAGCTCTGTGACCTTAGGGCTGCACTTAACCTCTCTAGGTCTCCATTTGCTCCTCTGCAAAGTGGGTACCAAAGCAGTGAGTGCCTCTTAGAGTCTGTAATGGAAAAACTCAGTTCGATGTCCTGTCTCCTTTACTTCTCACACGGGACAATTCAGCCCTGACACTTCTGGTCACCAAATGTGTGGGGGGTTCTCCCTACACCGAGCCATGCTCTGCGCGCTCCATCCTGTGGACCCACGTGGGCTTGGCCTGACAGGCTGTGTCACCCCCGCACACCTGCCGCTCATCCAGGGGCCTGGTGGCGGCTTGCCCTCGCCTTCTCGGTGCCTGGGCTCCAAGTCTGGTGATGTTACCTTTCTTTCCTTCCTTTTCTCTCTAATCCCCACCACATTCGCATCACTTGCCACAAAGAGAAGATACTGTTGAAAGTAAAATAAATAAAGCAGCATTGGTAAGTTTGGGCCACCTGCTCCGGCCCTGACCACAATTTTCAACCTGCAGCCTGCTCTGTCTTTGTCTTAGAGGGAGATCTGCAAAGGTTAGAAAGGTGTTACAGACGTGCTGGCACCAAGCAAGCCTTTCTCCTTGATGGAAGGGAAGTTTAAGAGGGGCTCGCTTCCCCCCTCTAAATCACCTCCCAGAGACACAGGTGGTCTTGGTGGCAGGAGTGGGCCATTCTGAGTGCATCTATCCCTCCCACGGGGACTATCTCTAGACAGCCAGAGACGTGCCAGGATGGAAGTCCTGAAGGAGAAAGTGGAGGAGGAGGAGGAGGCCGAGCGGGAAGAGGCAGCCGAGAGGGGCAAGAAGATGATGAGGCCTGTGGAGATGCGGAGGGAGGAACCGCCCATGACGCAGGAGATGCTCAGAGACCTGGAGAAGAAGCTGTCAGAGATTGAGATCGTCATCCCGGAGCAGCCCTCGTGCGTGTCGGGGTGGGGGCTCTGGGCCTGGCAGCCCTGGCGAGGGTCAGACCAGGGCCGGGCAAAAGAAGAGCCAGACGGGGTAGGGGCTCTAGGGTTGGGAGGCAGGACCAGATGTAGAGGGAAGCAGATACAAGTGAGGGCTCTGCTTTCCACCTGCCTGGTCCTAGTCCCCTCTCTGCCCCTCATGAGCTGTGTGACCCTGGGCAAGTCACTCAGCCTCTCTGGGCCTCCGTTTCCTTCTCTATTTAAAATTGCGCATGATAATGATATCCCTTCTGGGCAGTTGTGAGGATGACACGAGGAAGGGATAGAGCCAACTATGGTGGGCAGATGGCCGGCTCCCTGTGGGCCAGGCCTAGCTTCACATGGTCTAATGCCTCCCCTCTTGTGGGCACAGGATCATTACCAAGGACACTATCGACATCTCCAAGCTCCCCCTCTCCTACCAAAGCAACACGCTCAAGGAGGAACACTTGCTGGAGGTAGCAGACAACTTCGCCCGTCAGTACAGCCACCTGTGCCCGGACCGCGTGCCCCTCTTCCTGCACCCGCTGAATGAGTGCGGAGTGCCGGTAAGGCCGGGTTTTGGAGGGAAGGGCAGAGGCTGGAGAGCGGAGGGCGGAGGGAGGTGAGCCAAAGCTCCCGGGTCAGAGCTTATATCTGGGGACAGTATAAACTCGAATGCCAGCGGGCCCCAGCAGCCTCGATGTGAATCACCCCGGGGGGCTTGTGCTGGCCAGGAGACCCCACACCCAACTAAAGGGCCGCTGGACCACTGGTGCGGTCTCCAACCCCAGACACCAGCTCTGTCCCAGGAAGGGCAGAGAAATAAGATGAAATGGACCAGGACCTCCTGGCCTCCTTCCTTCCAGCCCTGTGACCCAGGCATGTCCTGAGTCTTTCCCGGCCTCATTTCTCCGTCAGTAGATGGAATGGCAGAGGATGAACACAAAGGTTGCAAAACAGCAGCCCATGGAATGACAGGGTCTCACTGACTGTTTTATTTGGTCCACGTGGTGATTTTTAACATTTGTATGAGTCGCCAGCATGTGGAACTCAGTGATTCCCATACAGATCCCTGCTCCCTGCTTCTCTTGAGCTGGTAATCCTGGGCATGCATTTCCCCTGCTGAGTCATGGGATAGCCTGTGCTGGCAGGCCCTCCTCACATCTACAGGAAGACCCCAGAGGGGCCGTTTGGGACCCCAATCACGGGCCCCGGGGGGACAGCAGCCCCTCGAGGGCCCTGGCAGCACTAGTTCCCCCACACTGGCTGGTGGTCGAGAGCCAGACAGACCAGCGCTGCTACTGCCTGTCAACCTGAGCACGTCAGCTCGCCTCCCAGAGCCTCAGTTTCCCCACCTGCCAGTGGTCTGGCAGCTCTCAGTGGGGCACAAGCGTATTCTACATCTGAGCTGGAAGGGCGTTGAGGGACCCCTTTCTCCAACTTCTGAGGCACTGAGGGGAGCCTCAGAGGAAGCCTAGAGAGCCTTCCCCACTCCCTCCCCACCCAGGGTTCCAGCTTCCGGGGAGCGCAGGCCTCCCCCAGGTCAAATGCGCTCTCTGGGGCCTGTGGTCTCTCCCCTTGCAGAAGTTCGTCAGCACAACCATCCGGCCCACGCTGATGCCCTACCCCGAGCTCTACAACTGGGACAGCTGTGCCCAGTTTGTCTCAGACTTCCTCTCCATGGTGCCCCTGCCTGACCCCCTCCAGCCGGTAAGTGCCACCCCACGCTGCACTCTTAGGCCCTTGAGGCTTAGGATGGGAAGCCAGGGAGAAGGAGACTCAGTGAGGTCAGGCCACGGCCCATAGTCTATCTGGTCTGAGTCCCTCAGAGCTCACCCCCACCCCGGGGTGGGGTGGGGAAATGGGCCCAGAGAGGGATGGCCATTTGCCTGAGGTCACACAGCAAGCCTGGTCTCCTGGCTCCTACCTCTGCACCTCCTTCTGCCTTCAGAGTCTTCCTTTCAAGACTTCAGGAGATGGGGAAAAGAGAGAGGGGGAGGGCCCTGCTGCCCGTGACCCCCAGCCCCATCTTTGGACTTCTGTCCAGCTCAGTCTGTTTCCCAACTGAGAATGGAGGGAGCGAGGCAGAAAGGGTTAGGTACACAGTGGAGAACCGAGAAAGGGAAGAGAAGGAAAGATCAGAAGAAAAGGTGAGGAGAACTTTGGGATAAAAACCATTAAATGACCGATCAGAGAGCATTAGACCAGAAGCTTCCATCATCCAGAGGGTCTTTCCCATCAGGAAGTCCACAGCCACTTAAAATTACAGGCAAATGTGGATTGCACTTTCTACACACCGGTCCGGCCGTGGCTTCCATCCCATTCTCAGCAGGCTCCCCAACGTGACAGCAGGGAAGCCCGAGTGGAGGTGGGGGGATCCAGCCTGCTCACTGGCCCAGCTGCTGGCCGTATGGAGGACAGGTCGGGAGGGTGGGTGGAGGGCTGAGGGGCCGGCTGTGCTGACCAGTCCTCTGCGGCCAGCCCTCGCACCTGTACTCCTCGACCACGGTGCTCAAGCACCAGAAGGGGAACTGCTTCGACTTCAGCACGCTGCTCTGCTCCATGCTCATCGGCGCCGGCTACGATGCCTACTGCGTCAACGGCTACGGCTCGCAGGACCTGTGTCACATGGACCTGACGCGGGACGTGTGCCCGCTCACCATGAAGCACAAGGAGGTACGAGGGGTTCGTGCCGCCCTGGGCGTCACGCAAGATGCGCTCTCCCTAACGCAGTGCGCCTCCACGGCTCCCGGCCCCGCCCCGGCCCCTCCCGGCCCTATCCCGGCCATGCACCAGGCAGCTGCCCACCGCCCCGCAGTCCATTTCAGCCGCGGTCGGTCTGTCCCTGGCACCTAGAACACACAGCCCAGTTCTCCAAACCGCTGTCCCCTCTTCCCTTGTCAAAACTCACTTTCAGCTACTGTTCCCCACGGGGTCAACTCTGTGACTGCTGCACGGTTTCTGTCTTACTCTCAGTCTCCCCCAGGTTTACCGGTCACGCGTGATTAAATTCACCCAGCCGCTTGCATGTAATGTAAAACCAGATAAAGCACAGAAGTTTTTGTTTGCTCTTTTTTCCCTCCACCCCCTCAATTCAAAAGGCCCCCCTTTTAAAATAGATTTTATTTATTTATTTATTTGAGAGAGAGAGTGGGGGGAGGGGCAGAGGGAGAGAGAGAATCCCAAACGGACTCCCCACTGAGCACAGAGCCTGATGTGAGGCTTGATCAGGACCCTGAGATCATGACCTGGGCCAAAAACAAGATTTGGAGGCTTAACCCCCCCAGGCGCCCCCTCAAAAGGCCCCTTTTTATTTATTTATTTATTTTTTGTCTTTATTTTTTTATAATAATTTTTTATTATATTATGTTAGTCACCATACAGTACATCCCTAGTTTTTGATGTAAAGTTCCATGATTCATTACTTGTGTATAAGGGCCCCTTTTTAAATTTAAATTTAAAATTATCGCCAACCCTCCAGCAGGTGGTGGTCCTGGTTTTCTCTCTGCTGACAGCCCCCAAATGGCCAGAGGCTGCTGTGGACACAGGAAACACTTTTTAAAAAAAAGATTTCATTTATTCATTTGAGAGAGAGAAAAAGAGCTCATAAGCAGGGGGAGAGGCAGAGGGAGAGAGAGAAGCAGACTCCCCACTGAGCTGGGGCTCGATCCCAGGACCTGGAGATCATGACCTGAGCCGAAGGCAGATGCTTAACCATCTGAGCCACCAGGCGCCCCAAGAAACACTCATAAATGAATTTAATTTTAGGAATCAAAAAGCATCTTTTTGCATTTGAGAAACAGCTACAATACAGACAAAATGCTGTTCGTGGACTGGACTGACTCCAGGACTCTGATCAGAGCCAAGTCCCTGGGCATGTCTGCTGCTTACAGCCGGTGACCCAGGGGCCTAGGGCGTCAGCAGGATGCGGGTGCAACTGCGTCACACTGGGGCGGGCACCCGGGGGGGCCCTGGCGCAGGTGCTCTGGTGGAGGGAGGCACCAGGTGGGAGTCTTGCTCCCTCAGGTCTGCCTCCCCTGGGAAGACGGAACAAAAGCCTCTTACTTTTGGCTGCACAGTCCTGTGAGCTCACATAGGGACCTCTTGCCTCTGCCAAAATGCTAATAATTAAAATGATATAATCTCCACTAGATGCCGAGAGCTTTCGGGTTTATAAACCACTGTCATGTCCATTGACTTGGTTTCTCCTCCCAATAGCATTGCGTGGTGGTATTATCACGCCTATTTTACAGACGAGTAAGTAGAGATGAACAGAGAGTTGGGACCATGTGGCCAAAGCCGCCCGGCTGGTCAGTGGAGACCCAGGGTCCTCGGCCCCACCGGGCTGACTCTAAGCTTTGGCGATTCACCATTTCCCCTCCCGCTGTCACAGGCCCCCGTGACATCTGCAGCCTCTGAGGTGTTCTACCCCGGACACTTTTCTTGCCACCTAACACACATTCGTACGACATGCACGCACGCACGCACGGGGGCTTCCTTCTCCTTCCTAGCCCAGCAGACTCTAAGTCAGCATGTGAACCCTGCGGTGACAGAATCTGCAAAATCCACCCCCCCGACATTTCGCCCGCTTTCTATGTCAGATCCAGATCGTAGTCAGGAAGGGCCGTGGGGACGAAAGGACGGCGAGAAAATCGCACCCCCTGATCTCTGCGGGGCCTGGCACCTCACATGGCCATTTTCCTGCCTTTGCTTCTCAGAACAAGCCTGGGGAGAAGGTTCTTACTGTTCCCGTCGTCCCACTCTACAGAAGGGCCTGAAGTTAGGGATGGGGGAGCTGAGGCACCTGCATTTGGGGCCAGAAAGCCTGTCGGGGACTGGGGAGGTGGTGGTTCCAGAGCGGCTGTGACCTCCCGGTCCGAGGGGCGGATGATGCAGGGCGGCTGATCCTTCTTCTCTCCTCGGGGGACAGGTGGTCCAGGAGGAAGAAAAGGTACCACCTAAGAAGTACACCATTAAACCACCCAGAGACCTGAACAGCAGGTTCGAGCAGGAGCAGGAGATGAAGAAGCAGGAGGAGCTCCAAGGGGAAGAGGAGAGGCGGCGGAAGGAGGAGGAACAACGCCTCCTGGTGGGTCCGCATCCCTAGCCCCTGTGCTCCGCCCTCCAGGAGAGGCTGCTAGCGACTGAGAGCTGACACAGGTCGGGGAGGGGATGTGTTCATGGGCCCCAGGTCCAAATCCGCTCCTCCGTGCCCTGCCATCCCCCACCTCTGCCCAGCGACGTAGGAATCGCTCACTGGTGGTCAGCCAGCTTCTGCGATGGATTTCTAATATCAGAGAGCTCTGCTGCCTGAGGCCACCCATTCATTCTATGCTGCGCTTCCCTAAAGACCTACCTGCAAACACTCCCCATCCATCCTCCTTGCTCTTCATCCTCCCATCCATCCTCCCATCCATCCTCCCAGCTCTCCTTTCATCCATCCATACTCTCACCTCTCCCCTACTCCCACTCTTTTCCTCCCTCCCTCCCCTTCTTTTCCTTCCATGTAGTATTTGCTGAGGGTCTCCTCTCGTCCAGGCTCTGTGGATGCAGTAATGAACATGACACAGTCACCCTTCCTCCAGAGGGAAGCAGACAAGGAAGCCACACAGTGCCCCTACCTTCCTTTGGATGAAATCTCACCCAGAATCGCAATGCAGAAAGCCAGTAAATGCCAGACACCCTAGGGCTCCAAAGGGCCCAGTTTGTAAACTACAGATAAACTCAGACTCTCCTATTGGATCTGTAAGAAACAGGCTCAGAAGTGGGGTGATGTCCTCAAGGTTATGCAGCCAGCCAAAGCTGCACTCTGGACCAGAACTCAGCTCTCCCGCTGGTTCCCCAGCCCTGGGGAGATGTTTGGGCCCCTGTCACCCCCTTTTCTACCCATCGGCCCATGCTCACCCACCTTTCCTGTACAGGAGGTAGAGAAAGCAAAGACTGACCCCCTGCATGGCCTACGGGTGCACTCCTGGGTCTTGGTGCTGTCAGGGAAGCGTGAGATGCCTGAGAGCTTTTACATTGACCCGTTCACGGCGCGCAGCTACAGCACCCAGGATGACCACTTCCTGGGCATCGAGAGCCTCTGGAACCATAAGAACTATTGGGTCAACATGCAGGACTGTTGGAACGGCTGCAAGGTACTGGGCCCGGGCCGGGGCAGGCGTGACAGGCAGTTCTGGGGTGGGGGTGGGGTGGGGGTGACCTGTGCGGCGAGCTGGCTGCCACAGTGTTCCAGACTTTCCCCAGAGCTGAGTGCCCATAGCCCACTCCTTTGTCCATACATAACCTTTCTAATATGGTTAGTGTCTCTCTTTTGATGTGTGTATCCTTATAAAATGTGGATTGTTAGTTTGTATGAATGATTTTTTAAAAAACAATGTATTGAAGTGCAACATATGTTCAGAAAAGGGCACTCATCCTAAGCGTACAGTTCAGCGAGTTCCCACAAATCTATATAAGCATATGCACATACGTACACGTGTGTGTTTGTGGGTACATATGTATAAAGCTCGGTGCCACTTAACATAAGTTAGAAACACAGGCACACATTTAGGGGAGGGTCATAACGACACAAGAGGGCTCTCTGGAGTGTGGGCAATGTGTTATTGCTTGGGCTGGGCGCAGGGGACCAGGCTGTGTCCAGTTTATGGAAATTCATTGAGCCCTACGCCTGAGCTCAGGTAGGCTGGACAAAAAACAGGTGGGAGCCCCACCCCACAGAAGAGAAATTCCCACCAGCTGCCTGTGCCACTCCTCGTGGGCCTGCCTCGTTCCCTTTTCCCCGGTACGGGTGAAAGCCGTGAGGCGGCCCTTGCTCAGACCCACCGTTTCCCTGTCCCGTAAAAGCCTGCCAGCTTGCACCTGCTCCGAGCACGCCTTAGGACGCCCCGCCGACAGTGCAGGATAACCTCCACATCCAGGCCTGTCCCAGGCCGGAGAGTTGCCCAGTGTCACGGAGAGCAACAGCGGGATTTCTTCATGGGGAGTCTGGACGATGGGGAGGGCCTTGGTTTCCCTGCTGAAAGGAGGAGGATGGGCGTGGACTCTCAGAGGCTGCCGGGAGCCGACATGCGACCCCTCTGAGACCCTGGCCCCGGTCCCTCCTCTGCTGTGGCTGCAGCTGCTCCCCACCATCCTGTGGAACAGGAGGGGGCATGCCGGCTGCGGGGTGCGCTCAGCTGATCCTTCCCCCATCAGGACTTGGTCTTTGACCTGGGAGACCCCGTGCGGTGGGAGTACCTGCTCTTGGGGACTGATAAGGCTCCCCTGTCTGTGGCCGAGGAAGAGGACGACACGATGAATGATGATGATAATGATGATGTGGAGAACCTGGTGGGTCTCAGAGGCGTGGGCCTGGGCGGAGGGATGGGGCTTCCTACCCTGTCTTGCTTTAGGCCAACGTGGCCAATGTCCCCACCACAAGTATGTGTTTTTTGGAGGGGGGGGATGGGCCAGAGAGACCGAGTGTAGATTCCCCAAAGCAGAGGGGCCTGGACCATGCTCTCATTTTATAAATGGGCAAACTAAGACCCAGATGGGTCCACTGACCTGCCCAGGACCCCCCAGTGCGGTAGGGAAAGGCTGGGACTTTCAACTGGGTCTCCTGGCTCACATACAGTCCACCCTGATCGGTGGTTGCCCTGTTTCTGTAAAGAGCATGTCCCCAGCAATAGGGGTGATAAGACCTTGACCACAAGCCCTGGGCTCACTTCCAGGCCTTCCGGCATAGCCCCCATGATCGCCCTCACGTGCTTCCAGGCCTTTCTTGTCCGTCCTATCAGCCTTTCATTGGCCTGGGGCTTCCCCCGCAGCATCAGCATCCTTCTCCCACCTCCTAGTCGGGGGCCCTTCTAGGCAGGTCTCCATGAGGACCTGTGCCTGGGGGTCAGGGGCCCAGAGACCTTAGCTCTTGGCTGTGACATCTTGGGCAAATTTCCCAACCATGGAGAGCTTCAGTGTCATCATCTGTGGGTAAAATGGGGGTGTGGGGGTCAGTTATACCCGCAGTAACAGGACTAGGGGTATTAGGTGGCGGGAGTTTCCATAACAGAGCACCGCACACTGAGGGACTAAACAGCAACTGATTTTCTCATAGTTCTGGAGCCTGGAGGTCCAAGATCGAGGTGTCAGCATGTTGGCTTCTTCTGAGGCCCCTCTCCTTGGCTTGTAGATGGCTGTCCTCTCTCTGCGTCTTCACATGGTCTTTCTGTGTCAAGGACACCAGTCACACTGGATTATGGCCCACCCTAATGACCTCATTTTAACTTAACTACCTCTTGAAAGATCCTATCTCCAAATATAGTCACCTTCTGAGGTGCTGGGGGTCAGGACATGATTAGGGGGACACAACTCAACCCATCACAGTAACACTCCCATGGCCCTAAGTGCCAGTAGGCACTTAACCTGAATTAGCAGGTGCTTAACCTGAATTAACTTGTCCAAATCTTTACAACCCCCTGGTGAGGTGGGTGGTAGCGTTATCGTTTATGATTATCATCATCCCGTTTTCAGATGGGAAGAGTTACACGCAGGGGGGTTAAGTAACCTAACGGCCAGTGAGTGGCCGAGCTGGGGCTTGAGCCTGAGATCTGACAGTCTGGCTCCTAAGTCTGGGTTCTGAACAGTGACTCTGTTCTATATCCTTCGGACAGCTTGGGAATAAAATGAGACCATTGCTATGAGGAGCTTGATACAGGGTCCTCATCTCTGGAGACCAGAGAGCCTCCCTGGCAGTAAATCTTGGGGCACAGGCGCCCCCTGCTGGCCTCCAGCTGTGAGCAATGTTTGTGGAACAGTTTTCAATTGGGAAACCGTCTTCGAGTTGCTGGCGTTACCTAGCTGGAGGACCGTTTGTGTAAACCAGGCCTTATTCTACAGATGGGGAAACTAAGGCTCAAAAAGGAAAACAAAAACAAAAACAGCAGCTAGGCAGTATCTCAAGTGGTTTATATACGTTCTATCAGTTAATCCTCCCCTGGGGTCTGGTTAACAGTGAGGAAACAGGCTCAGAGCGGCCAGGACCCCTAGCTGGTGTGGGCTGGGTCCCAGAGGCTGGGGCTTGGGTCCACCTGACTCCAGAAGCCCCTCGCTTAAGGAAGGACCTGTGGCTGTGCCTGGTGCCCACGCTGGCTGACCGAAGTTTGGGCACGCAGGGCAGGGGATTGCTGTCCTAGTTGGGTGGGTGAAGGGAGGGCTCCTGAGCCACCTCCTCTTCCCGTCTACCAGGTCAGAACTGCTCGTGACCTCTGGCTCCCCTGGGGGAGCTGAAAGCCACTGTGGCTTGGCCCGGGTTGGGGGGGTGGGGGGCAAGACAGAGGCTCTGCCTCTAGCTTCTGCTTCAAGGCCCAGCCCTGACCAGAGCCTGCCCCCCACCCCCCCACTTCTCCCAACAGGGCAAGGAGGATGAGGATAAGAGTTTCGACATGGCTTCCTCCTGGGTGGAGCAGATCGAGATCTCCCCGGAAGGTAGAGGAGCGTTTGTGTTCACCCACTTCCCCAGGGCCAGTTCAGGGGGAGCCAGCAGAAGCTGCCCCAGCCCCTCATTTCCACCCCTCCTGCCTTCTGTTGCACCCTGGTCAGAGCAGTGACTCTGTTCCACCTCCTTCCTGCCTCATGTACTCAGCTGTGTGGCCTAGGGCCCGACACCAGTCTGGCGTGCAGGAGGGGCTTTGGTTAACCTGTGCTGGGTGATGGAGTGTGCGTAACAAAGGACGGAGGACCAGGACACAGTCGTTTCCCTCCCTCAGCCACCCCGCCAGGAGGAGGCCAGGCAGCATAGTACCCAGACGGCACAGGGGAGTGGAGGTGTCAGGACCAGGGAGGAGCGGGCAGAGAAAGCAGCAGGGCAGGGACGCTGGAGTTCCACACCAACCTCTACTGGCTGTTGAGGGTGCTGTCTGGGAGTGCCCAGGCCCGCAGGGAGGGCAAAGGCTATTCCAACAGAATGGGAAGGGCTGGAGAGGGCATTATGGGAACCAGGGGAGGAGCACCCAGTCCAGCCCCCTGGCTCGGGGCTGGGAGTAGGTGGACAGGAAGGGCTTCCAGGAGGAGGAGGAGGAGTCCTCTGAGCTAAGTTTTGAGGGATCCGAAGTCAGCCCAGTAAGGGCAGGAGGGGATGGTGTTTCCGGCAGGCAGAGAGAGCTGCGCGGACAGAGGCCTGGCCGTGAGTGAGTGGCCCGGTTGGCCCGGCTCCTGTGGTCAGGCTCAAACCTGAGAACTGCTGCGGGGCGGGAGCTACCCGCTCACTACTTCCCTCTGCCGCCCTGGAGCGGGCTTGGAGCCTGGAGTTTAGCTCAGTGACCGGAGGAGTGGCTGGGTGGGGTTGGCCCTCCCACCACCCCCCCCCCATCTGGGGAGGAGGGACCCCAGCCCACTCTGCATCTGCAGCGTTCGAGACCCGCTGCCCAAATGGGAAGAAGGTGATCCAGTACAAGAGGGCGAAGCTGGAGAAGTGGGCCCCGTATCTCAACAGCAACGGCCTCGTGTGCCGCCTCACCACCTACGAGGACTTGGAGTGTAAGGCGGGCAGCCCCGGCTGCGGGGGCAGGAGAGCTGGGTTCCCCAGCACTCTGTGTGACCTTGGGCACGTCACTGCCAGTCTCTTGGTGTGAGTGTGGGCCCCGCTGGCCTCTGTGTGCCGGGAAGGGGGGGGGACGGAGACTGGGGGAGTCTGCCTGGCTGCAGCAAGCACCGATGGGGCCCCGCAGGTACCATGACTTTGGAGATAAAGGAGTGGTTCCAGAACCGGGAGGACACGCTACAGCTGAGACACATCAACAAGAGCACAGGCCTGAATATTGACTACTTCAAGCCGGGCCATCCCCAGGCTCTGCGTGGTGAGCGGACCCCACTGCCAGGCCGGCTGGACCCCAGGGTGTGGCAAGCAACAGAACCCGTCCCTGCCTCCCTAAGCAAATCAGACGTGTGGAAGGTGAGGGGAAGTGCAGAAGATCCAGGGAAATGTGACAAATGTCCCTCCAGGAAAGTAAAAAACCAGGGCCACCTGCCTATTCTGTGGTTAGGGCTGGGCACACAGTGGGGGCCACATTTCCAAGGGGTCAGAATGCTGAGCAACAAAACCAACAACTGTCCCCACAAGGGCAATGCAGACGGCGGGATTGTGGCCATGAGCCCAAGAGGCTGGGAAGTGAGGGAAGGACATGCCTTTAGAATCAACAGCCTTAACCAAGGATGCACAAAAGAAAAACATAGTGTCAATATATACCTAAAAAAATGATCCATCTCGGTGGTTGAAATAAAAGGAAAGGAAGGAAGGAAGGAAGGAAGGAAGGAAGGAAGGAAGGAAGGAAGGAAATCAATAAGGGGCTGTCTCACAAGCCTCATGTTGCAAAGATGACAAAAATGGTCCCACCAGGCATGAGCAAAGCAGTAGACAGTTGCTTCCTGTCACTGCTGGTAGGACAGCAAATTGGTGCAACTTTTCTGGAAAGCAGTTGGGCAAAATAATAATAGCTTTAAAATATGTATGCTTTGGGGCTCCTGGGTGGCTCAGGTCATGATCCCAGAGTCGCGGGATCAAGCCCCACATCAGGTTCCCTGCTCAGCGGAGAGTCTGCTTCTCCCTCTGCCCCTCACCCTGCTTGTGCTCTCCCTCTCTCTCTCTCTCTCAGATAAATAAATAAAATCTTTAAAAAAATATGTACACTTTTTGACCAGCAGTGCTACTGCTGAGAATTCGTCCTGAGCAAATACTGGGCACGAATTCCAAAAATGCATACTGCAGATGTTCACCACAGTGTTGTTTATAATACCAGAAATAACCTAAACACCAGGAGTGGGGCATTGGTTACATAACTCATGCTCACCCATGAGCATTCACGGACATGCCTTTTCCCTGGGGCCTGGGGTCGGGCTCTGCAGCCAGGGGCCAGTGCGCCTGGTCTCACCCCGCTGACGCCCGGGACCCCGCCTCCCACCGCAGTGCACGCGTACAAGTCCATGCAACCTGAGATGGACCGCGTCATGGAGTTTTACGAAACAGCCCGTGTGGACGGCCTGATAAAGCGGGAGGAGACGCCCAAGACAATGACGGAGTACTACCGGGGACGGTCTGACTTCCTCTCCTACCGCCACGTGGATTTCGGGGACAGGGTCAAGAAGTTGGCTCTGAACAGCGCGGAGTCAAACCCCCGGCCGATGGTGGTGAGCTCTCATTGGGCCTGGGGACAGGGGTCCCGCTCTCTCCAACAGGCTAAGGTCACCCTGGGATGGGGACAGCTCCAACTTCGGAGCCGCATCTTTCCCAAGGGCCCTGTCCTGTTTTACAATCCCCAGGCTGCCTGATGCCAGGCCGTGCCCTCCGCCACTGGGCCAAGAATGTGTCGATTTCCTTACTATTCTAATAAGTGCGCGCTTAGAATGGTGTCTCTCAGATATTACCATGTGTTACTAGGTTTGGTTTGGGGAGCCTTTTCTAACTTACTTGAAATGTGTGTGTGTGTGTGCATGTGTGTGTGTGTGTGTGTGTGTCTGTGTGGAGGTAGAATCACTGTATCACTCACTTAACGTTAAATTGTGCACTTTTTCCTCCACGTCATTACAAATGACTTGACAACTGTGTTTAATGGCTCCTGTATACCAAAGGAGCTCTTCCTAGCAGTAAGAGATGTTTAGTGATAAAGCAGGGTGCCTGGAGAGGTGGTGAGCTCCCCGTCTCTGGAGGTGAGCAGACAGATTCTCGTGGAGAGAGCTGGAGAAGAAAGGCAGCACCATACCGGGCGAGGTGGCCTGGCACCGAGAACCCCTGGGGCCACGGGAGCCACTGTCTGGCTAGGAAGGGCTGCTCCACACCAACTCCCCCAAAGACCCCAGAGCCCAGCGTCCCCGAGTGTCCTTTACTTCCGCCCTCAGGGGCACGCACAGAAATCCCCTTTCCCACCCCCCCTCCTGTGATGTGCCGGCCTCTCAGAAAATCACAGAGCGGTTCTCCCGCAACCCCGAGAAGCCTGCGGATGAGGACGTGGCGGAGCGCGTGTTCCTGATCCCGGAGGAGCGCACCCAGCTGCGCTACCACTGCCGGGACGACCACATCACGGCCTCCAGGCGCGAGTTCCTGCGGCGCACGGAGGTGGACAGCAAGGGCAACAAGATCATCATGACACCCGACATGTGTATCAATTTCGAGGTGGGCCCGGAGGGCGTGGCTGGCGGGGGGCGGGGGGGAGGGTCCCCGCAGCTTGGGAACGCACTGGGAGGGTCACTCATGGTTCCCAGCCCGGAAGTTCGTCTCCGCTCCTGGGAAAATCAAGAGCTCCCATCTGGGGACCCTCGGCTTTGCAGCTCCTCTGAAAATCTTCCCCTTTCCCACCAAGAAAGACCACCCAGCAGGCCAAGACTACTCGTTATTGTCCTTTTCCCCCAGTCCGGGACAGAGCCGACCCCAGATCCCGGGGAACCCACACTGGAGTAGGAGAGGGTCCTACCACCTCTGCGGGGCTGGCTTTCCTCGTTTAAACCCTCACTCTCCTGGCGCATTCCTTAGTCCCTCTGGCCCCCAGTTCGTCTTCTTTTATTATCTGTGTTTTATAGATGAAGAAACTGAGGCCCAGAGAGGTTAAGCTAGTTGCATGTTGTCACACAGCTAGAAAATGGCAGGGGAAGATTTGAACCAAGCAGGCTGGCTCCAGAGTCTGCCACTGCTGCCTCTCCTTGTCACTGTGCTTGTTGCCGTCCCAGGTGGAGCCCGTGGAGCACACCAAGAAGCTTCTCTACCAGTACGAGGCCATGATGAAGCTGAAGAACGAGGAGAAGTTGTCCAGACATCAGGCCTGGGAGTCGGAGCTGGAGGTGGTCCCATGGGAGCATGGGCAGGTGGGAGGCGGCCAGGGTGGAGGGTGTCTTAACCATGCCCTCCCCCACTTCCCAATTCAGGTGCTGGAGATCCTGAAGCTTCGAGAGGAGGAGGAGGGGGCTCACACCCTGACCATCTCCATCTATGACACCAAGCGCAACGAGAAGAGCAAAGAGTATCGGGAGGCCATGGTGAGTCTTGCTCCCTGGCCCCGACCCTGGCTTTTCCTGGACGCCCCCCTCCCCCAGGCCTCCAGGGTGGTGAGGATGATTAAGGGCTGTGCCAGGAAGCCCATTATAGGGGAAGACGTTACTGACGTCATCATGGTTAGCCTTGCTGCTGAGCTGGCCATTTCTATGATGAACACCAAAGAGCACGCAGGATCCAGACCAGGTCTCCCTACCTCCAGGGGTTATGGCCAAGCCAAGGCCTCTACTGCATGGGGACAGAAGGAAAGTCCTGTACCCACCTCCACCTAGGGTTCCCCTCAAGGTCAGGACCTGGGCCCGTACCCCAGCGAGCGGACTCTGGCCACAGCCTGAGTTCTCGCGCACCTGCTGCATAGGACACCCGGGCTACACCCTCAGGCTGCAAGGCCCAGCTGGGGTTTTCAAGGCCAGCTTCTAAATCCCCTACACCCACCAAGTGGAGATTTCTAAAAATAGCTTGGGGTTGGCGAGGCAGGACAGGGCATTAGATCACTGGTTCTCAGACTCCCGGGGATGGCTGCTGACCCCCATATCTCCAACCTCACTGGCCCCCATATGCCAACACAGGCCATAAGACCCGGGGTGAAAAAGGGAGGGCGTTACTAGCAGCTTTCGATGTAACATTACTATAATCGCGTTTATTACAATTTACTGCAAGCATCTGCCGAGCTGGAGTGACGGGCTGAGGCTCAGGCAGAGAGATGCGAGTTCACGTAAGACAGAGTCGAGGGCTGTGAGGGACAGCACAGAGCTCCCCTCTGATGCCTCAGTCCCAGGGGTGCCCGGCTCCGGGACTTTACGGCCTCGTGCTGGGTCCTCACGCGCTGCTCAGAGCTGGTCGGGCAGTCTCTGCGGCCCGGCCCAGCTGACTCCCACCAACACGGCCCGCAGGAGCACGTGATGCACGAGGAGCACCTGCGGCAGGTGGAGGCCCAGCTGGACTACCTGGCCCCGTTCCTGGCCCCTTTCCCCCCGGGCGAGAAGCTGACACACTGGCAAGCCGTGCAGGTCAGGGACGAGTGCCTCAGCGACTTCAAGCAGAGGCTCATCGACAAGGCCAACCTCATCCAGGCCCGTTTCGAGAAGGTGCAGCTGGGTTCCCCCACCCCCACCCCCGGGGTCCGAGTCCAGAAAATGGACGCAGGGCTGTCTGCTCACCATCTCCAACACTTGGGAGGGCCCGGTGAGGGGATGAGTATCATCGATGCTTAGAGTTTCCCAAAGGCGGAGCTGTCCTTCCTCGTTCTTGCTTGTTGGGCGGAAAGGTGGATGGAGGGGTGGAGGGGATGCGGGGGTGGATGGAAGGGGGTGCGTTACAGTGACTCCTAGTCCTTGTCCCTCTTCTTTCCGCTATATACCGTGCAGTTTGCGTGCATGGTCCCGCCTAATCCCCACGGCAGGCTCTACGCTGTGCACAGGGGCGTGTAATGCTCTTCATGTGCAGACAAGCTCTGGAAACTTGTTCACAAGGCTGTCTCTGTCTTGAGCCCTGCTCCTCCTGGACACACTGTCCCTCTAAATGTCTCCCCACTGGCTCCCACGCGAGACATTTTGTGGCCCCCGCCTCTGCAGCTCTGGCTTCTGGGGGTGGTGGCGGCGGGGCCAGCCCTCCTGAGGCTGTCAGGGGACCAGGGGGATTTCAGCATTTCAGCGGGCAGCCTGGGTAAGTGCCAGCCCTCTTCACACACCCCCTCCCCCGCCCCCTGCTCTAACCTCCCTGTGCCGCCCCGCAGGAGACCCAGGAGCTGCAGAAGCAGCAGCAGTGGTACCAGGAGAACCAGGTGACCTTGACGGCCGAGGACAAGGCCTGGTACCTGAGTTACTACTCTCAGGCCGTGTTCCGCATGCGCATCCTGGAGCAGCGGCTTAACCGGTGAGGGGGTGGGGAGCCGGAGAGAACCCTGGGAGGGGGGGCTGGGGCAGAGCTTCGTGAGCCCTCACCACCTCCTGTTCCTCTGTCTGATTTCAGCCACAGGGAGCTGGCCCCGCTCAAGTACCTGGCCCTGGAGGAAAAGCTCCACAAGGACCCACGCCTGGTGGAGTTCCTCGAAGTCTTCATTTGACACCCGGCATGGGGCCTCGGCCAAAGCTGCCAGAGCAAGAAACCGCCCACGGGCTGGCCCCTGTGCTCCCTACAGCCAGCACAGGACCGTCCCCTGGGGCGCCCGACCTCACTGCCACACCACCAGCCCCGTCTGCTCCTGCTTCTCAGGACTTTCCTGTAAATAAATACACTTTTCTTTCCTTTATTATGTTCAATTAGCCAACATATAGTACATCATTAGTTTCTGATGTAGCGTTCAACGATTCATCAGTTGCGTATAAACACACTTTTCATTTGCAGCCCATACCTCATGTTCCACAAGTTCTGGCAGAGCCTTTTTCTCCCTCCCTTCCTTACCTATAGCCTGAGACTCCCCCCTCCCCACCCGCCTTGCCCTCTTTCAAGTGCTTCCTCTCCTCCTCTCAGTTGGAATGTTACGTCTTTGCCCACCTCTGCAGAGGGTCCCACAGCCACCTGCAAACAAGTGCTTAGATGTCGACGACGGGGCTAGGGTGGCCCAGCTGACAGAGTGACGGTGGCCGGGCCAAGGTGCATGCTCCGGAACCTGGGCTCCACATTAGACTGCAAAGAACAGCATCCCAGCTCTGTTTCTTACCAGCCACTATGTAGCCATCTGTGAAATGGGATGGCACTGCTGTTGTCTTAGATAAGACTGGTGAAGCAGAGAGGACCGGAAGTGGCACATAGAAAGCACTCAGTGTTAGCTTTAAAAAATGGCCAATCAACACATGAAAGTGTCAAATTCATTAGTCACCAGGGTTATGAAATGCCACCACACACCCACTAGTAGGCATAAAATAAGAGTTGGGAGGATGAGAAGCCACTGGAACTCTCAAATAGCTTCCCCAGTGGCAGAGGCAACCTGTACAACCACTTTGGAAAACTGGCCGTATCTAGTAAAACTAAACTTTGGCTCAACGATTCTGCTCCTAGGTTCTGCTCCATCCACCCATCCGTCCACCCTCCCCCATCCATCTGTTCATCCACCCGGTGAACAAGAACGATGAACAACTCAATCAAGATGCACATATACATCCACTAAAAGGCATGTACTAGAATGTTCGTGGCAGCGGTAGTATTAGTACTAAGCTGGAAACCCAGATGCCCATCAAGAGCAGAATGGAGACATAAGTTGTGGTCTTGAGACATTTTTGGTTGTCACAACTGGTATGAGAGTGGGACTAGCATCTAGTGTGCAGAGGCCAGGCGTGCTACTAACCCCCCCGCAAACATCTACGATGCACAGGACAGCTCCCTGCAGCAAAGAATGACCCAGCCCAAAATATCAGTAACAGGTTACGAATCTCTACTTAGGCTCAGGGCACACGAATGAACTATAACCACATGGAACACATCAGATTCCTCATACGCAATATTCAAAGATCCCAGGTACAAAAAAGTACATGCTGCATGATTCCATTTATATAGAAAAAAAAAAAAACAGGCAAATTAATCCATGGCATCCAAACAGGTGTCGCTCTTGGGGTGTAACGGAGCACCACGGGGGCTTCTGGGATGCTAGGAATGTTCTTCTGGACCTGAGCGTGTTCAGTTTGTGAAAAACTCACATGCCTTTGGGGTCGGTGTATTACACTTCAATACGAAGGGTTTTAAAATGCTGATCCCGAATCTAATCCAGCTTTAACTTCCATTGAACAAAAAATTCAGAAGAAAAGAAACAAGCCCGAACTAAACGACACTAGCAGGAAACAGACAAAATCATAATACTGGGCAATCTACAAGGTAAAAGGCCCAATCAATCTCTTCACAAGATCAATGTCATTTTTTTAAAAATGGGGGACTAAAACAGAATGAGCTTGGAAGAGCCAAGTGTGGTGAATCTTGTTTGTTTCCTACTTAGAAAGAAAAGCTTTATATAGCCCTTGGGGATGACTGGGGAAATCTGAACCAGATGTTAGAGAATTGTTTTCTTTGGTGTGGGGATACGATGGTTGTGTAGGACCAGGGCCTGATTTTTAAGAGGTACGTGCTCAGTATTTCATGTCATTTAGGGGTAAAATGTCTTGATGTTGACAACTTTCAAATCGCTCAAGAAAACACCTACATGAGCAAAGAAAATATGGAAAACCTTAGCAAGTGTTGGGTTATCCACCAGGTGGACTGTGCTATTATATATCGTAAAATTCTTTCAAGTTTTCTCTATGGAGCTTTTCATTATAAAAAGTTGAGGGGAAATACAGAGTGGACAGTTTTGATCGGATTTTATTCTACTCATCTAGTCTTCTTTTGATAGTGCCCATATTCGTCTCTCGACCCACATCTCAAAAGCACAATGTGAGGGGTGGACCCTCTGCCTCTCTCTGGCAGTGGGTGCAATTTCAGTGGAGAAACCCACAGACTTTGCTTTAACAAGGGTTCAAGTCCGACACCATTCTTTCCGGTCGTGTGGCCTATTACAAGCGCTTTAAACTAGGCCTCAGTTTCCTTATCCGTAAACGGGAACAGGAATTCCCATCTCTGAAGGTTGTAGGAGGCGTTCCGAGAGATCAGGTCGCCCAGAGCTGCAGCGAGCGGCTACCGGATAAAAGGGGAGATTCGGGGCACCAGGCCCTGAGCACCTCCTGTGGGATCCAGTCCCTCATAAGCGGCTCCCGGGCGGCCCGGCCACGCGGGGGGCCCATGATCCGGCTGGTTACGGCCCTTCCCTAAGCCCGCCCTACCCACGAGTCCAATAAAGTCGGCCTTCCTCGGATTTCTAGTTGGTCGTCCCTTTAAGGCAGCAGCCCACTCATCCATTCACCAACGCCGCAGCCGTGGGACAGCGCTTCGGGTCTCCGCTCCCGGCTCGGACCCGGGATCAGGCACCGTCTCCCTGTAGGTCTCCTGTCCGAGCCAAAGACGAGGGGCAACGTCCTGAAACCATTGCAGCACCGCTCCCTACTGAAGGGATGAAGTAGGAACTGGGGCAGAGGGGAAAGACCTCGTCTCCGCCTCGCCCCACTCCAAGATGGAAAGTCCGCAGCTTCACTCTGCTCCTGATGGTCCCTTCCCATTGGCTACTTGGGAATTGGTTTTCCAATAAGGCGGGTGCTTATTGGTTAAATTGGGCCGGTTGCTTAAAGGGATTGGCTCAGACGTCATTGGAGGGTCGTCTGGCAATGTTTTCAACGTGATCTAAAAGGGTGAAGAAGGAAAGGGAAACTTGAGGCGGAGGAGGGACCAAGGAAATGGCAGCCCTCATTGGTTCATTAGAAGCTGAGGGGCGGCTCTTGAATTCTCCTTCCTCGTGATTAGTCCAATTCAGGAAAAGGAGGCGGGAACTTAGGAAGAGCGGCAGAAGCGCCTGTTTCGATTGGTCAAACCTGGCGGGAGGTGGAGCGCTCGCGGCGGCTGATTGGTGCTGGACGTGAGGAGGGCGGGGCTCTGAGCCGGAGGTTTTGTTGTGAGGGTCGGTTGTCAAGCAGCGGCCAATCAGGGCAGGGGATGGAGGCAAGTGGGGGTCGCGCCTGGAGCAGATCTTCGGCCTCCGGAGCCTCAGCTGCAGGTGGAGTGGGCCAGGGGCCGATGAGGCGAGGGGGATTGTGGGCCTAGTACTGGGCCGAGCCAGGCGGGGCCGAAACGGGCTGTGGCGGAGAGGGCTCCGGGCGGGGGAAAGTTGGAGCCCGTGCCCCGCGAGCTGAGAGAAGTGGGAGGATCAGGCGAGGCCGAGGGACCAGCCCCAGCCTCGGGACGGGCGAGACGGGCGGGACGGGCGTGGGGGCCGGAGGGGAGAACCGGGAAGCAGGAAGCGGAGCCGGGGGTCTGCGGGTGGCTGAGTGATGAATAGGGACACTGGAAGCAGAAGAGTGAATGAATGGGCGATACTGATAGCAGAAGGGGAAGGGGAATAAAGGGGGTCTGGCGAGGCAAGGGCCAAGGTAAGGAGCCCAGGAGACAGGATGTGCACGAATAGGGAACACAGGCGGCAAGGAGAAGGGGAATGAACGGAGGACTAGAGAGGCAGAACTGGGGAACCCAGGAGAGAGGGGGCGGAGAGGAGAGCGTTCATGGGAAAAAGGCTTGGAAAAGGGGGTAGAGGCTTCATGAGGTGGCCTTTTAGAGTTGGGGAGGCATACCGACTCATGCCCGGACTGGAGACCTAGTTCCCAGTACTGTCCTTGGGAATTGCGGGGACCAGGAGTAGTTCCCTTGCCACCAACGGAGGGATGGGACCTTCAGGGCCCTTTTTGACATTCTCCAGTGAAGACTCAAATGCCTGCCTCTGGAGTGCCTCTCCTGGGCCCCGAAGCTTTGCCTCTGACTCCACCCCCTTCCTATAGCGTCAGACGAAACAGTGACTCCCAGAAATCTACGTGAACTGCAGACATGTGGTCTTCCCCGCCCCACTGCGGCTGCTGCCGCACTTCAGGCAGCCAGCCTCCTGGAACAGAGCCTCCTCCCATCCCATCATCCTGGCCTCTGGGAGGACCTTTCTTTCCCTGTGTTCCAAGTCACCCTGCCTGAGGTGCCTCCTCCAGACTCTCAAACCCGATTTGCAGTGCAGCTCCCGGCTCTGGTGGCTCTGGTGGGCGTCTCTCTATCCAGTAGCCTTGGTGATCCGGGGTGCTGTGGCTGTAGTGCAGAGTCCCCCGAACCCTCACCAAGTGTTTTCTGACAAGCCATCGGCTCTGTTTGTGTTCCAGCCCAGTGTTGAACTGACATGGCTCGAGCCTGACCTTCCATAATCCGGGATCCTGACGGGCACACACAGGCCGTTGCTGTGGCTGCTGTGAATGATCTAAAACCAGGAGGCAGTCCGGGGCTGAGAGAGGAGGCATTCCCTCTGCCTGGATGTGTGGGAACTCCCTGCCAACTTGATTGGCGGATCTGGGGGGGATCCACCCCCACCCCAGGAGCAAAGTGCCGTCTATTTAGTGGGTGGAGCTTCAGGTGCCAGCCAACTGAAGGATGGCCACCCCTGTGGTCACCAAGACGGCCTGGAAATTACGTGAGTGGTTTTCTTTCTTTTCCTTTCTCACCCCATTTATCCTGTTAGCTGCTTGTTGCTGGATGGCCTGAACCCCTGACTTTGTCTTCTGTTCTTGTCTCTGAGGGAGACTCCCAGCCTTGGAGTAAGATAGACCAGGATGAAAAATCATGACTTTGGCACTTCTTAGTGGGGTGACACTGGGCAGGTGACTTAACCTCTCTGAGGCTCAATTTCCTGTCTGTAAATGAGCTAATCCCACCTGCATTGTAGAGCTGCTGAGAGACCCAGGCGGGGTGGTGAACACAGAGAAGCACTTAGTGCAGTTAGGCTGATGGGCGGTACTGGGGGAGAGATGCTGAGAGGTGTTCCTGGCATTTGCAGACCTCTCACGAGTCAGGCTTCCCCCGCGAGATGGGGGCATCTTGGGGAGGGGGGGTTGGTGGTGAGAGGGTAGGCCGAGAGATGTTGGCGGCGCTCTGGAATGTCCCTGAGCACAAGCACCACCCACCCTCACATTATTCTCCACTAGCAGCTCTAAACTTTCTGATCGTAGGACCTCTTTATACTTTGACAAATGGTTGAGGACCCCAACGAGGTTTTTGTTCATGGGGGTTATCAAAATTTACATGTTAGAAGTCAATACTCAGGTGTTTTAAAACACTGGAGTGTGAAGTCAAACATGCCATTAGTGATGGTGTCATCACATGTCTTGTATCTTCCTGAAAAACCCCGTCTATGCTTGTGAGCAAACAAGAGTGTAAAAGTCAAATACCATCTTGGTGTTAGTATGAAAATGGTTTTGTTCTCTTGGACTCCCAGAAAGGATCCTGAGGATCCCAAGGCCCCCCAGATCATATTTTGGGAACTGCCTTACCCCCCCTATAATAACTGATTGGCATAGATTCAGTGTGCCCAAACTGGTCACTTTCTGCTATGAGCTGTCCCTGAGCTGTTCTCAGAAGCTGGGCAAGGCTCCTCCACTTTTTAACTGTGAGAACCTGGGCAAAGCCCTTCGCTGGATGTCAGTGTCCTCATAAGTAAAATGAGAGGTTTGGGTAGTTTCAAATTGTTTCTTAGCCCTAGGGTTCTAAGAGAACCCTGTTATGGGCTCCCAAGGAGGGTACACTTTGGACAGAGTGGCTTTGTATTTATTGGGGTTATGTATTCCCTCAATAGCTGATCTTTCCTGAGCATAGAACCAGGCACTGGGGAGATAGTTGGTCGGGGTGGGGGGAGGTTGCAAAATAGATGAGGTCCCTCTGCAATGGGGATCAGAGGCTGGGGAGAGCAAGAGGCAGAGGCAGGTAACCACACCCTTCCATTTCTCCTTGTCTGATTCCAAGCTGGGACATGTACTTTGAATCAATTAACTAGATGCTGGCCGGTGGGGTAGGGGAGTGCTGTAGGCTGCCTAAATAGCACATGCAAAGGCCCTGGGCAGGAAGCTCAGCATTTTGGAAGGGCTCAAAGGAGCCTATGGGGTGCCACACAGCAGTGGAGAGGATGTGCCACATGAGGCTGTTGGGGTCTTTAGGGGCATTTGTCCACAGGACCCTAGCCCTTCTGAGGCCTTGGCTTTATCTTAAAGGCAAAGTCAAGCCATCGAAGTCTTCAAACAAGAGGTTGATATGATCAGGCATGTTGGGCTCTGTGGACAAGTTCATGTGCATAGCAGTCTTCCTGACTATAAGCTGTCTGCAGAGCCCAAAGACAAATGACCCCTGGCTCCTTATGGCTAGAGAGTCCAGCAAGGATCAGAAGGTGCTAGGCCAGCTTGGGTCTTTGAAGCCTGGTTCTCTGCTCCTTCCACTGAGGATGCAAATCCTCAACACCTCTGACCGAATGCAGTGTCGCCAGCTCTGGCTGGGACGTGGGGCCCAGGTTGTGCCCGCTGAGCTTGGGAAGCTGGCACAGGCCTGCAGCTGTCAGCTCGGCCTGCCAAGAGATGCTGTGAGGAATTGTGTTTGTTTGCACTCGAATTCGGTACCCAGGCCTGGGCCGCCGGTGGACGCCTCCTCTGCCTGGTGTCCGTGGCATACCTCCCTCTTCCTGCAGCCCCTGGCCCCTCCACGGGCTTCAGTCAGGCTGGAGGACCTAGGCAGGCTGCTTAGAGGGGAGTGATCTGAGCCCCGCCAGAAGGGCCCAACCTCCAAATCCTTCTCACCCCCACGTCTGGGTCTTCAGCTAGATGCCCTGTGTCAGGACCCATCTGATCAGGCTGTAGCATGAACACAGGAACCTTCTCGCTGTCCTTCCCCACTCTCTCCCCAGTGCTGGGCCTAGAGCAAGCACCCAGGAAACATTTATATTATGAATTAAGGGCTGTCCCCGGGGGCAGTGGTCCTGAGGCCCAGAGATGGGTAGCAGTGTGCCCAAGGAGGCCTGGTGAGGTAGGGCCCAGCTGGAACTTTCCCTGGGAAGGGTGAGAGCCAGGGTGGACACCCAGGCCATATAGGTAGGTCACAAGTGGGGGGCAGTGCATGCAGGGAGTGTTTTCAGAGAAGGGGAGAAGGCGCAAGGCTTGGGAGAGAAGGTGGTTTGCCCTCTTTCTGAGTTGGGCAGTCATTAGGGCCCAAAAGAAGCTCTTGAACAGACAAGAGTCTATGGCCAAAGCCCCAGAGCACCCCAGGCACCTATCCCTACAATGTCAGGAGGACAGAAGGCTTCATGGTTGGGATGAGAACTAGGGAGGGGCTCAGCTCCCTTGGGTCTAGTGATGGGGTCCCCGAGGCCCCCACTGACATTTGGGCCTGCAGGAGACTCTCGCCTCTGCTGGGGCTGGGCACTGCCCATCCCTGGCTTTGGCCAGGCCGGGCCCTGAAGTGGGGTGTCATCTGTGAGATCGAGCCTGGGGTCTGGACCCCCCAGGCAGTTTTGACAGCCCCTGAGCCATGCTGTCTGACAAACAGCCTTTCTGGGCCCCGTTTCCCAATCGCCCTCCGGTCTGAAGCCCATGCCACAGAGACCCCCAGGCAGGGTGGAGGCCAGAGCTGGCGTGCAGGAGAGGCCCTCTTCTGATCGAGTGCAAGCCCTTTTCCTCAGCGTCACCCAAGCCAGCCTCCCAGTAGCCTCACGGTGTCAGCTATTAGGGGTCTTCCTTTTGCAGGGGTAGGGAGACCTATCTTTTCTCCTCCTTGCTCCCAGGAGGAGCTCACTGAGGGCCTGGCTCGGTGCCCTGGGCTGCCTCTTGGTTCTTTGCTCTCGTTTGTTCTCTTCGGAGCCCTGACGAGACCCTCCACGGTCCGTGTCTGCCACGCCGCTGCTTCCCCAGTAGCCCGGGCCAGGGGCCCGCACGGCTGCCCACCATGGCCATGCCGCCCGCCCTGTCTGGTCAGCCCTCACTCGCACCCCTCATGCGGGCCTCTCGGTCCGTTGCCTCCTGCCTCCCACCCCAAGCAGTCCACCCTCCCGTGCCTGCCGGGGTCCCCACCGTCCGCCGTCCGTGCCTTGGCCTTACTAACAACCACCGAGACTAGCTTACAGCGTGTTCTCAGTGGCTCCTCAGCAACTCAGTGAAGCAGGCAGTGTTCTTGTCCCATTTACCAGATGAGGAACCCAGCGCTCAGAGAGGGTGAGTGACCGGTCTGAGGCCACACAGCCTGCAGTAGCAGAGCTCAGACCAGACCCTGGTCCTTGATTCTGAAGCTGTGGGCTGAAGCCCTGGGTGAGCTCACTTGGAGACAGCTTGTCTAGAGTTGACCTGAATGGTTCTCAAAGTGTGTTCCCCAAAGTGGGTTTACGTGTATAGCAAGCAGCAGCAGAGAGATGCTTAGGTGGTTACATGGGTCAATATTTTTCATTTTAATAATAGTTTTTCGTTTTGTATTCTAGAAAAAGCATAATGAACATATCAGTCTTGTAACTTTATGGATTTTATTGCTTAATTATCTTTACGTAGACAGAGCTAAATACAGAAGGCAAGTCACTGTTTTAAATTGAGCAGAGGAAGCATGGTAATTTTACTAGTTGATGTGCAGAAAAAAGAGCAAACCTTGCGGCCTGAGGGTGGGACAGGAATACCCGAAGTTGGGAAATAGTCATTCCTGCCTCGGGGGCAAGGCCTGCCCTTGCAGCCAGGCTTCTGGGTCGTGCCGGGGTGTCTGGCCCCAGAGGGGAGCCGAAGCGGGTGGACCCTTCCACCTGGGCTTCGGGTGCCAGGCCCAGGGGCCTTGCTGGGCAGGCCCGGCCCTCCTCCCTATGGCCGAGACTAGCCCTCTGACTGCCTTCTCCTCCTGTCCTTCCTTGTATAGAGGAGATTGTCGCCCACGCCAGCAATGTGTCCTCGCTGGTGCTGGGCAAGGCCTCCGGGCGGCTGCTGGCTACTGGTGGGGATGACTGCCGTGTCAACCTGTGGTCCATCAACAAACCCAACTGCATCATGGTGAGCCTCGCCGGCCGGTGGGGAACAGGACAGAGGCCCAGGGAGGGGACTGTGGGAGGGGCGGGGGCGGGGTGGGGGGCAGGTGGCTGTATGGGCTCTGCCAGGCCCAGGGCACCCAGCGGGAGGCTAGGCGGACACAGCACAGCATCCGTGCCCCCAGGATGGCTGGGACCGTGGCTGGCCCTCAGGAGTGGGGAAGTCCCCTGGTGGTGGACAGAGTTCCGGGGAACCTATATGAGAAAGCTAAAATAAGCCCATGGGCCCGAGATGGAGGCTTGCCCACGGGCCCATCCGCCCACCTGTCAGCTGCCCTTGGAGGTCGCTTTGAATCCTCCCCTGGCTGGTTCCACGGAACGGATTTGAGGGCACCTGGCTGAAGCTGGTTGGAGAGCTGGTTCTTTAATAGCACTTTCCCCCGGTCACACGACGAGTTCCTTGCCAAAACCTGTCTTCCAAAACAGCAAAATATAAAGAAGGAAAAAGTACAAAAATGAATTCTACCTATTTCCATCATCCGAAGACCACTCCAGTTGGTGTTTTGGTCTGTGTCCTTCTAGGTGCTGGTGCAGATCCGTGCACACGCGCGGGTACACGTACACGTGTGCAAACACGCTCCCACGTGCACCACATGAGCACAGAACATGTATTTTTGGAGCACTGTCTTATTCTCCTGTAGCCTGGGTTTTGAAGAGAACAATCTTTATTGTTCGCGAACATTTTCCGATGTCAACAAATACCCTTCTACTGCATGGGTTTTAATGGCTTCGTGGTGTTGCCTCGTAGGGATGCGCCGGAAGCGCTTAGCCATGCCCGTTCCCAGCATAAACGTCATTGCCAGCGATTTGGCTCTGCTCAGCCACGGAGGTGAACGTCCCCATTCCCGATCGTGGGGCTGATCTGTGATGGTTGCATTATCGGAAGGTGTGCCCTTTTTAAAAAGCTTTCAAAACATTGCCAAATTGCCCTCCAGAAATCAATGTGTATTCTCTGCAGCAGCCTAGGAACCTGCCCTCTCCCCCTTCATGACCTTGCCAGCACTGGGTATTACCATTCTTTTGATTCTTGGCCACGGAAAGGTAAAGATAAAAAGGGATGGGAAGTGATTTTTTTTTTTTTTCTTTTCAGTAGAAACTTAATCACCTCAGTATCTCTGTGAGACGCAGCCAAGTGCTGCGATCCGAGCTGAGCCAGGGCCCGGGTGAAGAACAGACTTGAAATTGCTTTGTTTTGTTTCACTTTGTTTTCAGGGTTCCAATGTGTCCCGCCCCCAAAATGCCAAAGTAACACATACAGATGGAAAACAAGCCAGCAAACACTGGGCAAAACGGGCCTGAGGGGACCCCGTGCTCTCGTCCTGCTTCCTACTCTGGGGGCAGCCTGCAGGCCTCAGCCGGGGCGGGGGGAGGGAGGGCACCCCGCTGACGCACCGCGGACCCGGCCTCAGAGTGCCGCAGGCCCGGCGACGACGGCCTGCTCAGCCCCACGTTTAGACGTGCGCGGCCCCCTCGTGCGCGCTCGCTCCTGCCGGTCCCTATGTGTTCTGAGCACGCGCGGGCTCGTACAGCTCGGTGTCCAAGGGACACCAAGGGTAAGAAGTGAGAAGTCTGCTTTCCTCCCCTGACCCCTACATCCCTCCCTGGGGACAACCATGGCCCCTGATTACCCTGTGTCCTTCCAGAATTATTTTCTACGTTTGCGAGCAAATATGTATGTCTCTTCCCTTCTCCTTTTTTTTTTTGTTTTTTTTTTTTCCATAAACCGTATCTACATACACCGTTCTCCACCTTTTTTCACCTAAAAGTGCCATGGAGGTTAGTCTTTATCATATTTAGATGGTCGCCTCGTTCATTTTTACAGCTGGATAGTATTGTGTTGCGAGGGTGACCGCAGCTTAGCGGACCAGCTTCCCCTGGTGGGCATGTATTCCTAGGCTTCTGGTCTTCTGTGAAAGAGATTGGCTGTGGTGAATGACCTCGGGTCTGTTCGGTTGGCCGTGTGCTCGAGCGCGTGCAGGAGAGGCTCCGGGGGGTTCGCCGCTGGTGTACAGAGGATGTGCATTTCTAAATGTGGACAGATTTTTGCCCACTTGCCCCCCATGGAGTTTATACCCATTTATACTCCTGCCAGCGGTGGCTGGGAGTCACACAAGCTGCTTGTGACTGCCTGGCCTTTGGACAGTTCTGCTGGGGAGTGGTTCCCCCCCCACCCCACCCCCCCGAACGTTGTCTTAACAAACAATGATGGAGTCACCGCTGAGCTTTGGGGTGACCAGTGCTGGGCGGGGAGTGACAGATGCCATGGACTTCAGATTCTGGCCTTCTCTCCAGAAAGCTGGAAATGCCAGCACCTCCCACCTCTCTCAGGGGCTTGGCCAGGACCTGGCTCAGCCCTGCTCCGGCTCTGGCCTGCACTGAGTTGGGTGACAGTTTTTTCAGTAAAGTCACTGTAGGCTCTCTCTGGGAACATGGCAGGGTCCTCCACCAGGGGCAGCCCCCGGGGACCCAGGCATTCCAGAGGGGTGAGATGTGTGCCATTGACGAGCCAGGCCTCGGTTCTGTCAGGGTCCTCCCCCAGCGAGGGGCTTGGCCAGGCAGAGTAGAGACAGAAGCAGAACCTAGATGGACGGTGGTTTGGACTCAGGGCTGGAGGGTCAGCCGCTCCCCACTCCAAGGGGCCCAGGGCCGTTTTGGCAAATGCTGCCCGCATCAGGGGCACAGAGGGCCATGGGATGGGGTTAGAGCAAGACGGGGGCCTGGCCCATGTTTAGCTCTGGAAGCCGAGGCCAAGAGACGCGGCTGCCCAGCCCGTCCGCAGGAAAGCCTAGGTGTGGCCCCACGGAGCATGGCCTCTCTGCTGAGCCACTTCTTGCTGATGCCCTTTCCAGGGAGCCAGAATGTGGGGGTTTCTCCGCACAAGGCACTGAAGCTGCTACCCTCTCTCCACAGAGCCTGACGGGTCACACGTCCCCAGTGGAGAGTGTCCGACTCAACACCCCGGAGGAGCTCATCGTGGCCGGCTCCCAGTCGGGCTCCATCCGCGTCTGGGACCTAGAAGCCGCCAAAAGTAGGCATCTGCGCTCACCTTCCCCAAATCGTGCCAGTGGCGGTGTTTTCTCAGGCTTTGCTATTGAGCTACTTCCTCCAGGAAGCCTGTCCTGACTGCATTGGGTCACTTCACCCCTTGAGCCTAGCAGCAGTGACATGCTCTTGTTGTCTGGGCGCTGACGCTCAGGAGGCACCAGGAGGGTCCAGATGGACCACTGTGGATGTGTGGGTGGGTGTCTGTGGATTCAGAGTCTGGAAGAACAACACGTGCCACCAGGGGCCACACAGGACAGGTAAACAATGGGGGGGCCTGTGGGGAGAACTGGGGAGGGGGTGCCCTGACTTGGGGGCGGCCGCCTCTTAGCCTCGGCTGTTACCTGCAGGAATGGGGCCTAGGGTGGCCAGGTCCTCTGTCTCTGAGCTTTGTTTTCGTTTGGTTTTCAACTTTATAGAAGTTATACATAGTTAAAAAGTTAAATGCGGGTCGTTCTACAGATAACCACAGTGGAAACGAGGAGCCTTCATCCCACCCCTTCCCATTCTCCAGACGCCTCAACCTTCTGTCCTTCGACCTGGTGTCTTGCTCCCTCCCCTTTCCAAAGCAGCATGGTACTATGGCAATGCCTGTCTCTTGCTGCCTTCCTCCCGTGCAAGACAAGAAGTTAGCTCTCCTGGGGCGCCCAGCTGGCTCTGTCAGTGGAGCGTGTGACTCTTGATCTCGGGGTTATGAGTTTGAGCCCCGTGTTGGGTGTGGAGATTACTTAAAAAAAATAAAATCTTAAACAACAAAGAAGTTAGTTCTCTTAGAGCTGCCAGCCCACGCTCGTCGCTCCCAGCGTTGCCCCTCTGCTCTCCTAAGTCCCCGTGTAAACGGCCAGCATTTAGAGCAGCAGGCCCGCGGGGCTGTTCCTCACAGCGGACTGTTTCTCCTGGGGTCCATAGCTGTCCTTCCTCCATCAGTGTGTGGTTTACGTCCGTGTTACTAATTCGTCCTCAGATTCCCTGCCGGAAGCCTAGGCTGCCCCCTTGAGCTACCCTCAAAGCCATCCCATAATCGGGGTGTCTCTTCTCAGAGAGTCTGTCCCCCGGGTCCCAGTGGCGGGGGAGCACCCGGGCCTGCAGCCCAGCCGGCATCTTGGGGCCGCCTTGTCTTCGGGGAGCTCTCTCAACTCTGCTGTGCCGGAGTCCGAGTTACCATCTGTCTTGGTTTTCTGTCTCTTTGCTGGAGCACAGTCTTTCACAGCTTACTGAGAAAGGGTGCGTGACAGGCACGGTTTTAGAGACCATCTGTGGCTGAAAATGACTTTTTCTACCCTGCTCCTTTCTTTACTTTTCTTTAGAGTCTGTGGGAGTCTAGATTGGAAATTGTGTTCCCTCCGAAGCTTGCAGGTGCAGCTGCGTTGCCTGTGAGGTTCCTGTTTGGTGGCTGTTGGGAGGTCCGTGCTCTCTCCGCCTGGGTCCCTCGCGTGGGACCTGCTGCTCCTGTCTCCCTGCAGGCTCGTAGGCTGTCCCAGTGTCCCGGGGTTTTGCAGTCATGACCCGCAGTCCTATGCTAGATCCTAACTGGGTTCTCTCAGTGTGTCAGCCCGTGCCTTTTGTTCCGGGCCACATGGGGAGTCTCGCCTTCCCAAAAAGGGGGGGCTCTCAGCTTTTGTGGGTGCGGCCACACGGTAGTGTGGGCCCAGTGTCGCCAGCCGTACAGAGTTTTCAAGAGAAGCTTGGAATCTGGACATTGAAGTGGAAATTTCCACACACCCCCCCCCCCCGTTTCTAAGTGCTGTGGATAGCCAGTTCAACATCGCTTTCCGTAGAACACGTGCACCGCAGCCTGGAGAGGATCGCAGATTGCTGCTTGCTCGCTGCTTTGCCAGCGTGCCAGGCCGGAGGCCCTCCGCCACCCGAAGGACAGGAGAGGGAGCAGCGGCGTGGGCTTTGCTGAGGCTGCTTTTCCCGAAAGAGAGCCCCTTGCCTGGTTGAGACCCAGAGGGCTCTCCGGGCCTGTGTGCTCTCCTGCCACGGCAGGACGGTGGCCGGCAGCCACGCACGCCCGCCGGCTGGGTTCTCTGCTCGAGGACGGTGCTCTGCTCATGTAGATGGTCCTCGAGAGAGAGGTTGCCGCCGGGCCTCTCAGGGGAGCCCTGCCCGCCCGGTGATGGGTGCACGTGCCAGACAGAGCCCGGGACGTGACCCGCCGGGGCCACGTGCTTAGCGTCTCAGCGTGTGTTCCCGCTGCCTGGCTGCACGCAGGAGCCGGGGCGTTGCTGGACTCCAGGGCCTGGCGGGGAGCAAGCCCTGGCTGGCTGGGCTCCGGCCAATGGAGCAGAAAGGCTCGGGCAGAAGGTGGTTTGCTTCCTGGGATGCCTCTGCCGGGATCTGAGTCTCAGTGGATGGCAGCAGCCATTCCCCACTCACTGAGGAGCCAGGGACGGGAGAGAGAAGCCGAGGGCGCCACTTTCTCAGCCATGACTGCTTCACACACAAGGGAAACGTGAGGAGCTCCCTGAGGCGGGCAAAGAACAAAAACCGACCACGTGTGGAATTCCCGGGCCCTGGCGTCTCGGGGTTGGCTGCTCTGCAAGGAGCTCTTCCCAAACACGTGGCCCCGGCCCCGCGCCCAGGGAACCGGAATCAGTAGTGGCGGAGGCCCCGAATCCGGCTTTCAGGAAGCTTCCCGGTGATTCTGATGCAGAGCCATGTTGGCAGGGCCCCCTTATTTGACACATGGGCAAACTGGCACCCAAGGAGGGCCCCAGAACTTGATAAAGACCCCATGGCTAGAGTGGTGGAACCCGGGACTGAAATCCTGGCGTCAAGACTCCCATCCCAGTGCTGTTCACTCTGCCTCTCGAGGGTTCAGTGATGGAACAGAAACGTGCCTGCAGCAGCCTTGGTGGGAAGAGCTGAGACCACAAGCTGACCTCCACCCCCACCCGCCACAGCTTGAGTGAAAATGAGGGGCAGCTTGGCACCCAGATGCAGAGGGGTTTCTAAAAGGGCTGTCCGCTCATCACGTGGGTTGCACTGAAAGGCAGCCCACAGCTGAGAGTTTGGGCGGAGGTCGAACAGCTATCAGCGGGGAGGGCTTGGAGGTTCCTGCACGGGGCGGACGGATCCAGGACGCCCTCCAGCCTGCAACTCCTGGATCCTGTGGCTGAGTCCGGCAGTAGGACGCCTTCTGAGGGCCCTCCTGGGACAGAAGAGCAAGGGCAGAA
>NW_024424341.1:14702935-14782409 GCF_017311325.1 Ursus maritimus
CCCCCCCCCCCCCGTTTCTAAGTGTTGACAGCTAGTTCAACATCGTTTCCAGAACACGATGCAGCGCAGCCTGGAGAGGTCAAGCAGAGCCTGCTTGCTCGCTGCTTTTGCCAGCGTCTAGCCTGGACGTGCCAGCGTGCCAGGCCGGAGGCCCTCCGCCACCCGAAGGACAGGAGAGGGAGCAGCGGCGTGGGCTTTGCTGAGGCTGCTTTTCCCGAAAGAGAGCCCCTTGCCTGGTTGAGACCCAGAGGGCTCTCCGGGCCTGTGTGCTCTCCTGCCACGGCAGGACGGTGGCCGGCAGCCACGCACGCCCGCCGGCTGGGTTCTCTGCTCGAGGACGGTGCTCTGCTCATGTAGATGGTCCTCGAGAGAGAGGTTGCCGCCGGGCCTCTCAGGGGAGCCCTGCCCGCCCGGTGATGGGTGCACGTGCCAGACAGAGCCCGGGACGTGACCCGCCGGGGCCACGTGCTTAGCGTCTCAGCGTGTGTTCCCGCTGCCTGGCTGCACGCAGGAGCCGGGGCGTTGCTGGACTCCAGGGCCTGGCGGGGAGCAAGCCCTGGCTGGCTGGGCTCCGGCCAATGGAGCAGAAAGGCTCGGGCAGAAGGTGGTTTGCTTCCTGGGATGCCTCTGCCGGGATCTGAGTCTCAGTGGATGGCAGCAGCCATTCCCCACTCACTGAGGAGCCAGGGACGGGAGAGAGAAGCCGAGGGCGCCACTTTCTCAGCCATGACTGCTTCACACACAAGGGAAACGTGAGGAGCTCCCTGAGGCGGGCAAAGAACAAAAACCGACCACGTGTGGAATTCCCGGGCCCTGGCGTCTCGGGGTTGGCTGCTCTGCAAGGAGCTCTTCCCAAACACGTGGCCCCGGCCCCGCGCCCAGGGAACCGGAATCAGTAGTGGCGGAGGCCCCGAATCCGGCTTTCAGGAAGCTTCCCGGTGATTCTGATGCAGAGCCATGTTGGCAGGGCCCCCTTATTTGACACATGGGCAAACTGGCACCCAAGGAGGGCCCCAGAACTTGATAAAGACCCCATGGCTAGAGTGGTGGAACCCGGGACTGAAATCCTGGCGTCAAGACTCCCATCCCAGTGCTGTTCACTCTGCCTCTCGAGGGTTCAGTGATGGAACAGAAACGTGCCTGCAGCAGCCTTGGTGGGAAGAGCTGAGACCACAAGCTGACCTCCACCCCCACCCGCCACAGCTTGAGTGAAAATGAGGGGCAGCTTGGCACCCAGATGCAGAGGGGTTTCTAAAAGGGCTGTCCGCTCATCACGTGGGTTGCACTGAAAGGCAGCCCACAGCTGAGAGTTTGGGCGGAGGTCGAACAGCTATCAGCGGGGAGGGCTTGGAGGTTCCTGCACGGGGCGGACGGATCCAGGACGCCCTCCAGCCTGCAACTCCTGGATCCTGTGGCTGAGTCCGGCAGTAGGACGCCTTCTGAGGGCCCTCCTGGGACAGAAGAGCAAGGGCAGAAGTCACGCTGGAAGAATGTGGTCCTGCCTGCTTTCCACAGCGCAGCCAGAGGGCAGGGGTGGGTCAGCCCAGCCATCCCACAGGAAGGTAGCCTGCGTTTTATGAATCTGGCCCACGCAGGGGTGGAACCGGCCACGTCCTCTCGGGGCAGGGCGGGATTTTGGAAGCCTTGCTGTGGGATGCCAGGCCAGTGGGCTGGGAGGCAGGCACAGACTAGAGCAGAGCCAGCACGCGTCTGGCCCCTCTGGGCCCTGGACTTGGGCGGCACAGCGGTGCGGGAGCCCCAGCGGCGTCTGACCGCTGCAAGGTGTGGGGGAGGAGCGGCTGAGGTTTTGGCGTGGTTGAATTCGCTACTCGACAGACGTGGCGGGCACCTTGTCCCACTCTGTGAAGGATGGGAGGGTGGCTCAGGCCTGCCGCAGCGTGGCCCCAAGGAGGCTGTGTGGCTGTGGTAGGCCGTGGTCAGAGGGATGCACTTTGTCCTCGAGGCAGATAACCGCCAGAGCAGCTCACATTTCCTGCCCCTACTGTCGCAGGAGCCCTAGACAGATGAGCTCCCTTGACTCAGGTAAAGGGTCACATGGTAAAGCCTGTTTCTCGGGACTCCGATGCCTGCTCTAAATTCCGGCTGTGTGCCCTGCTGACCGGCCTGAGGCTCTTGCCTGCCTCCTGGTGCTGTTTGCAGGGGAGCTAGTGTGCTGAAGTCATTCAGGCTGTCCTCGACACACCACACCCCCTCAGCAGCCATCCTGGGGACGAGGGAGGCGCCCGAATGGCCATGGCACTGAGTAGTGGTCATCATGGGTGCCAGAAGACCGAGAACCAGGACAGGTGCTCTGAGGCCGGAGGAGAGGAGAAGGTTCGCTTTGGGGGACGGAGGAAGCAGCTGTCATGCAGAAAGGAGTAACTAAGTGGTATTCATTGAGCACTGACCTGGTGCACGCCCATGCTAAGCACCTTCTGTCCCATTGTCTTAACTCTGATCGAGACCCATTGTGAGGCTCGGAGAGGGTAAGGGATTGCCCAGGGTCCCACAGCAAGCAAGGAGCAGAGCCTGTACCTGGACCTGGAGGGATGGAGACAGTCGTACAGTAGAGTTTATTTAAATCACTCAGTGCCTGGAGTTCAACTCTCTTGTCCCTAAAGCACTACATTCGGAGTCTGCTTGAACACCTCCTCCAGTGGAGAGCTCATTGCCTCGCAAGGCAACTGTTTCACCTGGGCTCAAGGATGACCAACCTAAGGATGGCTGGATCCCCACGCGCCTCGGCCCCCACACGTACGGGACGATCCGTTTCATTCAGACAGCCGAGTTATAGATCTTCCAAAAAGCGAGACACTTGAGGCCAGAGAGAAGAGGCGAATTCTCAGGGAATACTCTGAGATGGAAAGCCAAAGTTTGCTTGCAGGCCAGGCCGGCCATGGAGCTGCAAGCAAAACCATGAGGGAAGGGAGCTGAGGCTTCCCAGGGCAGCAGGAGGTGACTGGCCCCGGTCATGTCCTCTGTGTGTTCTCTCGGTTCGCACAGCACCTCGTCTCATCCTCGCAGCTACCCTCAAGATCCCCTTGGACAGCGGGCTGGTGTGGGCACCACGGCCACTCTAGGCACGTTGCCGTCTTTGGCACCTTTGCCCACCATTTCCCTCTGCCTAATATCCTCCCTCATCCTCCACTCACTGATGTCCTGTTTAAATACCCCCTCCTCCAAAAAGCCTTCCCGGATTTCTCTTTTTCAACCAAGCAGCTTCTCCCCCAGCATGGACCTCTCCTACCTCCCAATTCTTTTTTTTTTTTTTTAAAGATTTTATTTATTTATTTGACAGAGATAGAGACAGCCAGCGAGAGAGGGAACACAAGCAGGGGGAGTGGGAGAGGAAGAAGCAGGCTCACAGTGGAGGAGCCTGATGTGGGGCTCAATCCCATAACGCCGGGATCACGCCCTGAGCCGAAGGCAGACGCTTAACCGCTGTGCCACCCAGGCGCCCCTCTACCTCCCTCTTCTGTCTCAGCTATGGCGGGATGCCCAGCAGAATATAAGCTGTCTGGCTGTCCATGAACTGAGTGCAGTAGTTTTCCAGCTCTGCTGCCTCTAGGGCAGCGCCCTTGCAAGAGCACGCTGGGACAAGCCCCAGGGCACAAGCTACAGGCCTCAGGTCCTGACAGAAATGGCTGTCCTCTCTCGAGACAAAAACAGGAAGGTCGGATGTTGGGGTGGCAGGACTCCCTGTTTTTAAAATCGCCGCTGCTTTGGTTCTCTGTGCAGTCACCATGGAAGCACGCGCCCATGCCCACCGCGGCCCTTCCTCTGCCGGGTGCCTGGCTTGCCCCTTATGTCCCTGTCTCTGCTCTCTTCCTCGCAGTTCTGCGTACGCTTATGGGCCACAAAGCCAACATCTGCAGCCTGGACTTCCACCCGTACGGCGAGTTCGTAGCCTCGGGCTCCCAGGACACGAACATCAAGGTGAGACGCTGTCTGTGCCCTCTGTCCCCCGCGGGGCTGGCAGCGGGCCCTGGGCCAGGTGTCCGACCTGAGGAGTGGGGCTCTGGGCGCTGGGGAAGGGCCTCTTCCCTCTGTGGCCGTGTCCACAGCCCCCGAGAGACGTGGAAACGTTCGCCAGACGTTTCTGCCCAGAATGCCCAGCTTCCACGAGCAGTTTGCAGATTCCTGTCATTTTGGGGTGCCCAGAACGCTTCTCTGCTCGTGGCCACATACCACCCTCTGACCCGGGCTCCTGGACGGGGCATGGTGAGGCCTCTGCAGCCTCAGCCCCCTGGTCGTGACCTGTCCTCACTCTGCGCCCTGCTCTTCTCCCCGCAGCTCTGGGACATCAGGAGGAAAGGCTGCGTCTTCCGATACAGGGTAAGGAAGGCGCCCTTTGTCAGTCATTCCGTGAGCACCACGCAGGCGTGGAGGCTGGGGTAGTGCCCGGACCCTGGCGGGGGCTGGAAGGGATTGCCATGCCACGTGGGGGAGAGTGTGAGAAATGCGAGTCCAGCTGAGAAGCTGGAATCTCTAGCAGAACCAGAAGCACTGGGCGGGGCGGGGGGCTCCACCTGGATCCCCGCTTTCCATGAATCCTCCCAGCGCCCTGTTTGCGGAACTGTGCTCCATGCTCTGGTTCCGTAGGCAGATAACTGGCGTCCGTAGTAAAGGGGGTTCCTGTTCATCCGTGTTTGGAAGCACTGAGCTGAAATGTAATTCTGGAGGTTTTTAGATCCTTGATGTTAAGGAAAGACCCCTAACTCCAAAAAGAGGCATAAGATACGTCACTTCCCAAACTATCTGACTGGAAATCCGGATTTCCCAGAGCATCTTGCAGCACTGGGAAGCATGCCTGCATGGGAGGTGTCCCTCTGGGACATCTCTGGCACACGGCCGTCTGGCTCTGCCTCGCCTGCTGGTCAAGGACAGGGTGGACCAGGCTGGGTGAGCTCAGGGCTCTGTCCTCTCCTCAGGGACACAGCCAGGCCGTGCGGTGCCTCCGGTGGCTGGCGTCGGCCGCCGATGACCACACAGTGAAGGTAGCTCCTGGCCTGACCTGGGCCCGGGGCTGGGGCCTGGGGTCTGCTGAGCGCACTCAGGCCGGGTCCGCGCCTCCCACCTGATCGGGCTCGCGTATCCCAGGCCTGTCTGGAGCGGAAGGTGGCTTGGACATCAAGAGCGGGGGGAGCGGGAGTTGAGGGAGAGCGGGCAGGCGAGCTCCCGGGCCCGGTCCTGACCTCCAGCCCACCCTGCCCCAGCTCTGGGATCTGACTGCTGGCAAGATGATGTCCGAGTTCCCTGGCCACACAGGGCCTGTCAACGTGGTGGAGTTTCACCCCAATGAGTACCTCCTGGCTTCTGGCGGCTCAGACAGGTGAGGGGGAGGGGCATGGCCTGTCGCCGTCTCTCGAGTCTCTGTCCTCTGCGTGTGTCTAGCTTCCCAGTCTGTGTCTGTCCTGAGTGTTCTCTGCCCAATGATGCTATGCAGACTGACCTGACTTCCAGCCAAGCCAGGATGGGGCCCTGGTCCCATCTCTCCCCCAACCCTGGTTCCCCGGCCCCAGTGTCCTGGGCTGTCAGGGTGTGTCCAAATCCAAAGCCCATGCTCACCTCCCACCAGCCAAGTCCCTCCGCCTGCTGCGCGGGGTCAGCCCCTGGCCCAAGGCATTGCTCTTAGTGGCCACAACCCAGGGAGACAGGCGTTTGCTGAGAAGTAGGCTTCCCAGGCCACAGGCCGGTGTGGAGGCCAGCACAGGGACACTGGCTTCCCAGCACAGCCTGACTGCCTTTGCAGGACCATCCGGTTCTGGGATCTGGAGAAGTTCCAGGTGGTGAGCTGCATCGAAGGAGAGCCAGGGCCCGTCAGGTACGCAGGCAGCTGGGTGGCGGCTCTGGACCCTCCTCCCGGGCGGTTGGATGTGGGTATGGGGTATGGGCGGGCCTCTCCCATCGCCGCTCCCGCTCCCTATGTCCGGGGCTCCCCACGGCCTCCCTGGATTTCTCGGGACCCACGGCCCACTCTCTCCTGGCCCAGGAGTGTCCTCTTCAACCCCGATGGCTGCTGTCTGTATAGCGGCTGCCAGGACTCGCTGCGCGTCTACGGCTGGGAGCCCGAGCGCTGCTTTGACGTGGTCCTAGTCAGCTGGGGCAAGGTGGCCGACCTGGCCGTCTGCAACGATCAGCTGGTGAGAGAGCCTCCACCTGCCCTTCCCCTGGCCGCCCACCGCCTCCCCCTCAGGCCCCACTTCCCCCCCCAAGCCCTGGGGTCCTGCCCACCTATACCCCACCTCTGCCGCTTCCTGCAGATAGGCGTGGCCTTCTCCCAGAGCAACGTCTCCTCTTATGTGGTGGACCTGACGCGGGTCACCAGGACAGGCACGGTGGCCCAGGACCCCGTGCAGGACAGCCGGCCCCTGGCGCAGCAGCCAGCCCACCCCAGTGCCCCTCTTCGGCGCATCTATGAGCGGCCCAGCACAGCCTGCAGCAAGCCTCAGAGGTGGGGTGCTCAGGGCCCCAGAGGGCTCAGGAGGTGGGCGGGCACTGGGAAGGCTTTGGGGGGCCCACCCCCGGCTCACCCGGCTGGCCTCCCGTTGGCTTGGTCCCGCCCCACAGGGTGAAGCAGAATTCTGAGAGCGAGCGCCGCAGCCCCAGCAGCGAGGACGACCGGGATGAGCGGGAGTCTCGGGCCGAGATCCAGAACGCTGAGGAGTACAACGAGATCTTCCAGCCCAAGAACAGCATCAGTGAGGCCTGCCCCCTGCCCCCGACCCAGCCCGGCATCCCCACCTGTGCATGGAGGCAGACGGTGCTTTATGGGGACGGTGTCCAGGTCGTTGTGCTTCCGTGGCTGGATTCCCAGCTCATACCTGGGCCCTAGCAGAGGCGCGGGAGCCGCTCAGTGCCCCAGCCCACCCTGAGCGAAGGAAGGCCGCACCGGGGCAAGTAGATGGGAGAGGGCAGGCCTTGAGGGTTCCTGAAACCAGGAACAAGGTCGCGGGTCTGCAGCTACGTGTGCACCTGGGAACCCCCTTCCACCCGCACCACCCCCCGCCCCCAGTGCCCAGGCCAGGCCAGCGTGAGTCCCCATCCTCCTTTGCCTCTGCAGGTCGGACACCACCCCGAAGAAGTGAGCCCTTCCCGGCACCACCCGAGGACGGTGAGTTAGGGAGCAGAGCCTGGCCTCTCAGGGTCACCAGCTCCCCAGGGCTCCCCTGCCCTGGCACCATCTGCAGCCTCTCTCCCACTCGATCTCTTCCCTGTGCTCACCCAAAAGTACGTGCTGTGCTCCGGGCCCATACAAGGTGCTGGTGATGCAGCCTGAGCAAAGTGCTCCCCTCAGGAGCCCGCAGCCTGGTGAGCAGGGACGTGGCAGCCAGCTGCGTCTGCAGAGGGGACAGCGCTGTGGAGGCGAGGGCGCGCCACAGGGAGAGAGGGCCTCGGAGGGCCTGCGGGAGACAGGGGAGCTGGGAATAGCTGCAGGGGGGAAGGGGTGGGAGGAGGAGGCCAAGCCCTAGCTGGGGGTTTGGGTTTTGCTGCTGGGAGAAAACATGATCTGCTTTATGATTGGAGAAGCCAGGGTGGGGCACCCTTGTCCTGTAGACTGTCCCTCCCCTCCACCTGGCTTTCTCTTCAAGGGCCATTTTATCATTCTCCTCCTGGTGGGGTTTCCTGTGCTTCCCACTCACCGTCCTCTCACTGCCAGCCTTCCCCTTCTCCCCCCCCCCCGCCCCCGCCAGCACACACTCCATTCCCAGCGAGGTGATGGGGTGGCCACTCCTGGGAGCTCCCCGGGTTCCATCCACACGCAGTGCTTGACACCTGCTTGGTGCCAGACTTGTGGTTGAGTGGGTGGAAAGGGAAGGGGCAGGTCCAGCCCACACCCTCAGGCCTCCCCAGGAGTCCCCCTCACCCCCCATACACACTGGTGATGTCTCCTTCCTCAGTTGCCCCACCGGCTCCTGCTCCATCCCCCCCAATTACAAGTGCCACCCAGAGGCCCACCACAAGCCCTCCTTCTGCCCGCCAGTCCCTTCTGGCCTGATCTGATGCAGAGGTCTTTCCCTTTTGCTTCCAGACATGGTCTCAGCCAAGGAGGCAGCCAAGCCCAGCCCAGCCATGGACTTGCAGTTCCCGGTGCCAAATGTAAGTCTAGGTGGAGAGGGCACGGTGTGCGGCTGGGAGTGGGGCCACCATCCTGAACCCAGGTTGGGGCCCTCCATGCCAGGGTGGTTAGAGAGGGTGGCCTTGGGCTGGCTCCCCACTGAGCTCCAGACTCCACTAGCTCGAGGTCCCACCCCGGCCCCCGGCTGTCACTTCCACTCCTGCGCCCAAGGCCGAGCCTGCCATCATCCCTGCCACCCGGAACGAGCCCATTGGGCTGAAGGCTTCCGACTTCCTGCCCGTGAGTGGGGACCCAGCCTGAGGGTAGGGTGGAGGCCCAGAGGCCAAGGGCGGAACTTGACCACCAGCACCTGGGCACTCGTTCCACACAGGCTGTGAAGATCCCGCAGCAGGTGGAGCTGGTCGACGAGGACGCCATGTCACAGATCCGCAAAGGCCATGACACCATGTGCGTGGTACTCACCAGCCGTCACAAGAACCTGGACACCGTGCGGGCCGTGTGGACCACGGGCGACATCAAGGCAAGCCCTTGCCCCCCAGGCTTTGGGCTGACCCCAGAAGAAAGCTGCACTAGGGCGGGCCATGGGGCTGGGTGGCCCGTCACCACACGGTAGCTGCCTCATGTCCGTTTCTGTAGTCATCATCCTCACGAGCTGCCATTAATTGGGCGCCTCTTTACGGGCCTGGCCTCACATTATTTTAGTTGCAGTCTTGTTAACAGACCCCAACAAAGCCCATCATCACGTTGCACCGAGCAGGGGCTACTCTGTCCCCGTCCCCTCTGACAGGCGCTCTGTTTGCACAGACGTCGGTGGACTCGGCTGTGGCCATCAATGACCTGTCGGTGGTAGTGGACCTCCTGAACATTGTCAACCAGAAAGCGTGAGTAGTCGTCGTGGGCGGAGCTGGCCCGGTGGGTGGAGCTGGCCCGGTGGGCGGAGCCAGCTACTTAAGGGTACCTGCCACTGGTCCTCTCCCCAGCTCCCTATGGAAGCTGGACTTGTGCACCACGGTCTTGCCACAGATTGAGAAGCTTCTGCAGAGCAAGTATGAGAGGTACGTGTGGGGAAGCCATACCGGCCTCAGGGCAGGGACGGGGAGGGGCAGGAGGCTCCTCAGGGAGAATGAGGACCCCCCAGGGCCAGCGCCCCTGGGAGTGTGTGGCACCACGGTTCCTGCCAAGTTGGAGAGGCCATGGTGAAAACGAGCCCGTGCTGCCCCCGGCCCTCTGCCTACCCCGTCTTTGTGTATCTTGCTGTTTATCCTTCTATCTGGGGCTCTGTCTGTCCGCCTCTGAAGCTATGTGCAGACTGGCTGCACCTCGCTGAAGCTGATCCTGCAGCGTTTTCTGCCCCTGATCACGGACATCCTGGCGGCGCCCCCCTCTGTGGGTGTGGACATCAGCCGGGAGGAGAGGTGAGGGGCCAGTGTTGGAGTTTGGGGGTACACAGGCCTGAGGGCCCAGCCTGCTTGTTGATGGCCCCAGCCCAGAGAGGAGGTTGTGCCTGGGACAGTAGCTCGGGACCTGGGATGTGGGTGGCTGAAGCCAGGGCTCTTCGGGGCCCGGGTGGGCTGCATCCGGGGCCTCGGCCTGTCTCCCAGAGGAGGGCGGGAGTGGTGTGGCAGGAAAGGCCCTAGCACGTCGTGCGGACCTCTCTGCCCACAGGCTACACAAGTGCCGGCTCTGCTACAAGCAGCTTAAGAGCATCAGTGGCCTCGTCAAGAGCAAGTCGGGTTTGAGTGGCCGCCACGGCAGTGCCTTCCGAGAACTGCACCTGCTCATGGCCAGTTTGGACTGAGGAGCTCTCGGGCCTGGCCTCAGCCTCCACTCCTGTTCCCTGTGCGCTCCTGGGCCCGTGAGCCTCTGCCCGGCCCCCTCTGCAGCCCTGTGGCCATCCTGGAGGTGGCCGCTCTGGCCCACTGGCCACCTGCACAGCCCTGCTCTCAGACATCTTCTCCCTGGCAGTGGCTGCCCAGCTTGGCCAACTCCCGCTTCTTGGGGCAGCAAAGAGCACCCTAGGGCTGCTGCTGTAATTTATAAGGCGAATTTTATTAAATTTGTAACTATTCCCTGGTTTGTTTGCCTGGAGGGGCATTCTCTGGCCATGCGGCTCTCTCAGGCCCAGGACTGCCTGCCTGGGCCCCTCAGAGCCAGATGGCTCCCCTTCCAGGCCGGAGGCAGGGTGGCCAGCAGGGGGCAGCAGAGTGCCAGGCCTGCAGGAAGGGGCAAGTGGGAGAAGGTGGCAGCAACTCCCCCTTTCGTGGCTAGGGGAGACAGGTGAGGGGTGGGCCCCACCAGCCCATCCCTTCTGCCTCAGCCACACTCCCAGCTGTTCTATGGATGCCTGCAGGGCCAGCGACAGCTGTACACTTCCTGCTGACAGGACCTCAGCCTCGCAGGCTCGGCCACCAGAGCCCACCACCCTCTCCGACGCCCTCCAGCAGGCCTCCGAGGACAGGGCTGGAAGGGCAGTGGCCCTCGTCAGTGAGGGCTCTGACCAGCTTTCCTTCCCCGCAGGATCGCCCAGGGCTGATCCTTTCTGTTCCTGTGGCAGCAGCTGCTAGGTTTGCCGCAGTTGGCGAGAGGGCCCCTCTGAGCCCCTGTGCACATTCCCCGCCAAGACCAGGTGCAGGCCAGCACAACCCCCATGGCGGGGGGGGCTCACTGAGCTTGTGGTTGGGGGTCTTGTAGCACTGGGAGGGTGGGGCTCACCTACAGCCAGTTCACCTAGGGGGCAAGGCCAGGGCCTCGGGCAGACAGGGAAGCCAGGCCAGCCCAGCCCTGCTGGCTGTGGGACCAGGGGTCCCTGAGACCAACTCTTACAGACCACACTTGTGTAAAAAAGTTTTTATTTTAATAAGTAAAAATGGCTAAGCTTCCAAAAGTTCTTAAATAGGATTTCAGAGGGGGAAATGTCAAGAGGCCAGGGAGTAAGGAGAGAGCCTGGGGCCAGGCAGGTGAGCAGCAGAATCCCCACCCCCTGGCCTCCCGCCAGCCATAAATACAGCCCAGCCCTCGGCAGGGCGGGCCGCGCTCCTATGTACACCTAGGAACACTATATACACACCCGGCACAGGGCCCGCCTCGGGGGGAGTGAGGCCAGGGCTGCCCCAGGATGCCTGCCAGCTGCCCAGATCCCATGGTTCCTGTGCCTTCTGGGGGCTCCTCAGCCCACCCCTTACACACAGGGCCTGGCAGGCTGGGGAAGAGGCTAACCAGGCCAGGCAAGCGGCCTACCCTCCCCCCTACTCCTGCCCTCCCCACAAGGGCTCACTGTTGGCCCGGGCCTGCCAGGCAGAGTGGGCCATCCCTGCCCTTCCAGCCCATGCCTTTTGCACCCATAGCCACGGCCAGGAGACACCATTTCCTTCTGAACATGTTTTCTCATCTCTGAGCAGATACAAGGCAGGAGGGCTGCCTCCACTCCAGCCTCCGCCTCCCAGGCTCCCGGTGCTACAGCAGGAGCAGGCCAGCGAGGCCTCAGGCCCCAGTCCCTGAGTCCCCGGGCTGGCAGGGTGGACACGTCTGTCACACAGGCACCGGCCTGGACTTCCCTGCAGGAGGGGAAGAGAGGTTTCGTCAGCCTCGGGGTATGCGGATGGGAGGGAGCCAGGCAGAAGCACACAGACAGCAGGCGGCAGCAGGACAGGCCCAGCCTTGAGCAGCCCTCTCCCCGGCACAGCCCTGCAACCCAAGGTGGCCAGGCGGGTGGGTGGGCAGGCCCAGGCCGCTGGCCCCACACTCACCTGGAGACTCTGCAGCCCCAGCCGTCAGGCTGCAATCAAAGTGACAGGTGTCTCACTGGTGGGCTTGCCTGGGGCTGGGACCCCCCAGGACCCTGCGGCCCCTACCTCCTTGGATCCAGCCCTCCCAGGCCCCTCTGTGAGTGGGGCCATGTAGGGGGCTGGGGCTCTGGCTTCCAGTCCCGTGCCTGCGCTCACTCCTCACCTGGGAAATGGGTGAGCCCTGCCCCCACCCTCCCCAGGAGCCAAGGCCCATGGCAGGGGTGCCTGGCCGGCTTTGGCAGATGTATGGCTTGAGCCCAGCCTCAGAGAATTGTGTCCTAGGCCTCAAACCACCAGCCCTGCTAGGAGCCCCAAGGGCTAGCTTCCTCCTTACACTACCCCCTCTCCAAGGGCCTTTGATTTCCCATCTGTAAAATGGGCCTAGCACTGCCTGCCCTGACTACTTCCCGGCACCCGAAAAGGTTGTAAAACAGGTTCTGCATGAGTTTTATGAACTTAGAAAAACAAAAAGTCCATTCAGGCAAGGGCAATCCAGTGGCTATCCACCCACACACCCCCCAATGGCCCACTCCCCAAAGGCTCACCCAAGGGCTGGAGCTTCCTCCGGATAGAGCCTGGGCGGCTGGTGGTCCCAGAGCCGGGGGCTGAGTGTGCTCGTGCTGAGGGCTGTGGGGTCTGGCAGGCTGGCTCCCACTGCGGGCAGATGTGAGAGGTGGGTGGGTGCCATGCTGCCCTGGCTCCCCATCTTCACCGTGCTTCCCCCCACCCCCCACCATTCCCCTCCCCCGCCTCCTGAAACTCTGCTCATCTGCACAATGGGCATGAGGACAGCCCCACCTCAGTTACTGCGAGAACTACCTGACATAACGTATGTAAAAAAGGGCAGGAGTTACTCCTGAGCACCGGAGTGCCAGCCTGCAACCCGCCCGCCCCCAGCCAGCTGAGATGGCCACAGGTAGTTCTGAGGCCAAGAAGTATCTAGACCAAAGAGGCTCCTGGCCGGGATGCTTGGGTGGCTCAGTTGGTTAAATGTCTGCCTTTGGCTCAGGTCACGATCCCAGGACCCTGGGACCGAGCCCCGTGTCAGGCTCTCCGCTCAGCAGGGAGTCTCCTTCTCCCTCTTGCACCCCTTTGGCATCTTCCCCTCGTCCGTCCCCCATCCCAGACCCTCCTTCCTGCCCATGACCTGGACATGCCAGCCCAAGGTGCCTCGATGGCAGTCACCATACCTCCAGATGCTCCTGGCTGGACCAGGACCCGAGCTCTGCCCTGCGGGACCCGGGGCCCAGCTCCACAGAGCGCACCCTCTCCGCAAACTTCAGCGAGTACAGAGTCTCACTGGTGTTCTTCTCCACGGGGGACACCTAGGGGACACGAGAGCTCATTCCCCCTCAGAACTGGAGGGGGCAGCGTGCGCACTGACTTTGGAGCTGCTGAGGATAAGGGTCCCTTCCCTGCACGGCCCGGGGTTCCTGGGCCACAGGGGCAGGGGGTCCGCGGTCGTGGTGCCGGCCAAGCCCCGCACGCTGACGGCCAGCCCGCCTGGCCCACTGGAGGCCCTCACCTGCACCACCATGAGCGTCTTGCTGTCCCCGCTGAGCGAGTCCTGCAGCAGGTAGGTGAGCTTGGAGTTGCGGAAGGGCACATGGCCCTGGCGGGAGCGCAGCGCAGCAATGACATCCCCCAGGGCCGACAGCGACTTGTTGATGTGCTGTGCCTCCCTCAGGCGACTGCCCTCGGCCCCCGACTTGCCCACGCGCTCCGAGCCAGCCAGGTCCACCAGGTTCAGCTTCCCTGCGGGGAGGGCGCCCGGGCAGGTCAAGGCCGCCTGGGGGGCCGGGGGTCCTCCAAGCAGGCTGCCCACGGCCCTTACTCACCCGTGGTGCGGAGGCCCGTGCTGCAGTCCACCCCGCGCACCGTCACGATGAGCAGGGCGTGCGAGCGGGAGCTGTGCTCGTTCAGGTTCGTGAACTCGGTCGTGCGGTTAGTGTGGCCAAACTCAAACACCTGGCGGGGAGCAGGGAGGGCAGAAGCGCAGGGTTTGTAGGGAGGGCTCTGGAATCACCCCATCCCTGAGGACTGCTGGGAGGGGGTGTCCCCAGGGCCTGAGGACCTGGCAAAGGCTGCGTCGGAAACCCACATGTCCTGTTCAGCTCCGCGTGGCTTGTGGGCGGGTCTCCCCAGCGCTTCCCCGCCCCCCAGGCCCCCCAGGCTTGCACCTTGTTGATGTCGTCCACACTCTGCACCTGGAACTCCGTCAGCCCCGGCACGTACAGCTGCCCGCTGCCGTCTGGGCACAGCCGGATCTCCAGCTTCTCCTGGGGCTCCTGCCCCAGCAGGTCCCTGCACGGACAGGCCAGATGGTCACTCCCTCCTCCCACTTCTGCCTCTGCTTGCACTGCTCCCCGCGCCGCCCCCACCTGGAATGTTCTCCCACCACATCACACCTTCAGGAAGCCTTCCTTAACTGCTAAGCCCCTCTCCCCTCCAGGTCCTCCCCTACACTCAGTCTGCTGAGGGCCAGAGACTGACTGTTCCCCAAAAGTCTCATGGTAGTGCTACTCCTGCCTCCACGGTGCACTGAGCTCATGTGGGCAGCGCCCCCCAAATCCCCGCTCTCATTTCTCACCACCTGGTGTAGCCTACAGGGAGAACGGGTAGACTTGGAGGGAAAAGGAGCACCTGGGTGTCCCACATGGACTCAGAGCGAGCCCTCCTCCCCACCGCCCACCGGTTTGGGGCAGGACATGGGGCCCCGACTCCGAGCTTCATTCCGCATGGCTCCGCACGGCCACGAGGACCACAAAGCCAGCCCAGAGGCCCGTGCCGCGTGCAGGGCCCCCCACCTGAGGACCTCGTTGTAGATCTCGGCCGCGCTGACTGTAATGGTGTACTCCCAGTCAGGTGCCTTCTCCTGCACCTCGGAGAAGAGCAGCTGCAGGGCCCGCTGGTTGATGCCTGGGTTCTCAGGGGTTCCCTGGGGGCAGAAGCAAGGCCCTGGTGAGCCAGGCCTCTCCCGACCACAAGGGGTGGGCCATGCAGATGCTTGTGTGGGGTCTGTGGCCCCCTCCCCCCTGGCGACCACTCACAGGCCAGCCTTTCTGCCCAAAGCTTCGGCCTGCCTACTGGTCTGCCCCCAAACAGCCTCCCCTAGTTGCAAGTGACATCACCTTCTTGGGCCTCAGTTTCCTCCACCTTTCCAGGGCACTGCCCTGCCAGGACTAGCCTGAGACTTAAAGCAAAGGGCTGGGTGAAGTGTTGGCGCAGGCCAGCACATGGGGGCTGCTGAGCACCAGGTGCATACCCGCTCCTGGGGGCCCCCTGGGAACCGATCATCTCCCTGCCACTGCCCAGAGGGTGGCTCATGTCAGGGAGGCCAGGAGCAGGGCTCTGTCAGTGGTGGAAGGGAGGCACAGGCAGAGCCGCAAGTGCCCTGGGGCCAGATGGGCTGGCCAGCCCTTCTAGAAAGAAATTTGGAGTCCTCGCCTGAGCTGTCTCCTCCCCTTATGTAGCCCGCCCCCCCGCCCCGCCTTCTGGGGCTCGGGCCTCCCTGCCAGGCCTCACTACCCCTAGCATGCTCTGGCCTTGTGGCCTCAGCCCTGCTGATCCCTGTGCCTGGAATGCTCTTCCCCACACGCCCCCACGGCTGGCTCCAGTGTCACCTCCTAGGGCAGGTGGCTTCATCCTCCCTTCAAAGGCCTGATCCCTCCCTCACTACTGATTCCCCCCTGGCACCTGACAGGACACAGCCAGATTTGCTGTGGGCACTGCTGTCTCCCCACTGGCGGGCTGGCTTGGGGTGGGGGGGGTGACACTTTGGTCACAGCTGTGCCCGGCCCCCAGAACGTGCCCGGTGTACATGGGCCTCGGCAGGTATTGGAGGAGAGATGCTCCTGGGGGTCACCCCAACTCTGAGCACCCAAACAGAGTTAGGAGTCCACCCCAACCCCCTCACCCCCCACCCCCTTGCTTGGCCTGCCCCCCACTAAGCGGTCTCATCAGTCCCAGAACTAGCGCAACAGCAGGGTCCACACAGGGAAGAGCGAGCCACCACGGCAGCCTCCCTGAAAGGTGCCTGTCCAGACGCTGGGACACCTGTCCTCACCCCTTCCAGAGAACCCCACGGCACCCCCTCAAGAGCTGGGGAAATGCTAACGCATGGAAGACACCCCCAGGGGCCACCTTCCATTTTTATGTAGAGTTGCGATTCTTCCTCCTCTTAATGCTCCCCTCTCCCGCCCCTCTGCACCGTGGGGGCTCTGCCGCCAGCCGGGAGATGAGGCCCCACCCTGGCAGCAGAGACTGCCCTCATTCACCCTAACACCCCAGGGCCCAGAGCAGGGCAGCCAAACAGCAGGAGCGCCGTAAATACTTGGAGGCGAAATGAAAGCCCCTCCTGAGAGACCTCCAGGCGGTCTGGCCTAGACTCCGGCATCAGAGGGATCTCTGCCTGAGGTCTGAGTGTTGGCAGGGCCCCTGCCCACCCCATACCCACCGGGACCGTCTCAGGTCCTCCTGGGCAAGGTGCCCCCCTCTTCAGGCCTGGTGCCTTGGGGCTAACACAGCAGATGACCAGCTCTGCTCCTGTGCCACCTGAAACCTGAAAGCACGAGGGTGGCAAGGGGGTGGTTCTCACCAGCAGAACCCCTGCCCCCTGCAGCGGGTACCCACCTCCATCGTGTATGTCTTGCCGGCACCCGTCTGGCCATAGGCGAAGATGCAGACGTTGAAACCATCGATGCAGGAGGTGATCAGGGCTTGTACCTCCTGGAACACCTGGGGAGGGGACGCAGGATGGAGATGGCAAGCCCCCGGTGCGCCCCCCACCAGCTCTAAGTCCAGCCACCTCCCCCGAGCACGCTCTCCTTCAGCAGTAACATGGCGTGTACTGTTACTGGCAAGCGGCTTACTGTGGAAGAATTTACGACTAATAGGTCACAACAGACATCAGTGGGCAATCGGGTAGCCAAGACTGAAGGGAAGACAGGACAGTGCCTCCCGCCCACCAGCACCCGAGGAAGGGCTGCCCGGCCCTGGAGCTCAGGGGCCCCCACCTCTAGCTTCTACCACACTAAGGGACAGCTCAGCAAAACGAAGGAGGAGGCCAGCACGTGCCTGGCGCCTCCTGCAGCCTGTCTGCCTGCCAGCAGAGGACTGGGCAGAGGTGGGGCCAAGCGCAGGGACAGGAGGGTACAGGCAGGACAGGCCTGGCCAGTCAGCCCTGGCAGAGACAAGAACGCTGCCGAGACCACATGGCTCTCACAGGCTGAGGGCTCTGCAGGGCAGCGGGAGAGTCCTAGGAAGACCTGTGGGACTGAGCCCTGTGCTCTGCTCCGCTAGAGAAGCAACGCCGCCAGGGTCAGGTGGGTGGGCGGGACTGAGTGTAGGAGGGACTGCGCGGGTGGGAGGGGCCCTGTGGGTACACAGGGACACGTGCGTGGGAGGGGCCTAAGCGTGGGCGGGGCTGTAAGGGTGGGCAGGGCCGCGTAGGTGGCCTAGGCTGTCCTTGAATCTCCTCCCCGCAGAGGCTTCTCATCGTGTCTTAGCTTCCCACTCTCTTCTCTCCTCGGGTGGAAGGAGCGAGGCATGCCAGCACCCCAAGCTTCTCCATTTTGTCTCTCCCATTCTTATATTTCTTTCTGGCCATGCCCCCATCATCTCTCCCTGCGTGTCCCCTCCCCCCACCAACTGCTCTATCCCTTTCCCCCCAGGGCCACACTCACGTCCTGCTGTGAGGCCCTCGGGGAGAAGACCTTGTCCAGCTCAAAGGATACAGGCTTTCCTTTGTGCAGCAGATGGATGATGGAGTCATCGTCAGCATCGAAGGTCACAGCATTGGTCGCATCAGGTCCTTCCCCGTCCTCTTTGGTGACTGGCCGGACACGAGCAATCACCCGGATGTTCCCTGGGTTGTGTAGGGGAGGACAGAAGGGTACATACAGGCTTGGCCAAGATCAGACTGCCTCCCCACTGGCGTCCTTTGGTGTCCTGAGCAGCCTGGTGGCTCAGGAACCCCCAGCCTTCTGAGCAAGGCCACCCACAACGCTGTTATCAGTCACTCACACTGTCATGAATTCATGTATCAGTACACTTTCTTCCTGGGCAAACCGGCTAAGAGTGGGAGCTTCACGCTGGGGACAGGGAGGAAAGGTCAATTGTGGGGCTCGGGCACTGCACCCAGTCCGGTTGGGATACCAAATGGACACTCTGTATCTCTGGACTTCAGTTTCCTCTATACAGTGAGGGGCATGGGTCCCAGTAAGCCAAGGGACTTGTTCTGTCATTCTGAAAGGGCTTTCCAAATGCCCGGACAGGGCTTGGGAATGAGATGGGCAAAGAGAACCAGACAGCAGGTGGACAAACAGCACAGGGAATGGGGACGGGCAACCAGGCAGCTCTGAGGTGACTGGGGGCATAGAGTGTGCCATCCCCTTGCTTCAAGCCCTTCCGTGGGAGCTCAGTGCTCCTGAATGAAAAACTCACCCACAACAGCCAGCATGTCCCCACCTTCCCCTTCACCTGTACAAGCCAACTCACTATCCAGGCCTCAGCTGCGGCTTTGCCTCCTCCAGGAAGCCCAGCAACACCCCTGACTGTCAGACACCGAGCGGATCTTAGAGCCCCTCCCCGCCCGATAACAAAGGCAGTGTCTCCGTTCTCTGGGTGATTACTGATCACCGTGTGCCCCCTGCCCCAGCTGCAGTGAGCACTGTAGCCACAGCACCTGCGGACCCATGGCCACGTCTCAGCATCTGGAACAGCACTGGCCAGAGCAACCCTCCTTCACCCGTTGTGCGGTGGACAGGCAGTCTCAAGCCCCACCAGGCCCTCGGTCAGAACAAGCCGCCTGCCAGCCACCCACCGCCCAGGGCTTCCCTACCCCAGCTGGGGCTGCCACGGGCAAGGGGGGAGGGCTTCAAAGGTGGACGGATCCAAGTCCAGGTCCAGGGTGGACCATTTAGTAGCCACGCAGGTTTGAGCCAGTTCCCCGACTTCTCTGGGCCCGGGGTCTCCATATCCAGAGAGCGGGACCCACAGTAGCCCCTCAGGGACCGGGCACAGGCCCCAAGGCGTGGTGCTGGGCTGGGGCGAAGGGCAGCATCGGCTCCGAGCCAGGTCGGGACCCCCATGCCCGGGCGCCCCGCTTCCCCCCGGCAGTTACCTTTCAGCCGCACGAGCTCGTTGTGACACTTCTTCCGCAGCTGCAACTCCCGGCGGTACTTGCGCAGCAGCTCCTGGTTGTTGCTGTTGGCCTCCTCGATGGCCTGGCCGATCTGGCGGGGGCCGCACAGTGCTGTCGGGGGCTGGCTCCACCACCCGGCTTACGGCGCGGCCTGCGCCCGCCTCCCACCCCGGGCTGAGGACGTGGCGTGGGCTGTCCCACGTCAACTCCTTCCAACAGCCCCCGCGGGGAGGTGCGGCTGCCGGGCCCCCTTGACAGAGGAATAAACCGAGCCTCAAAGAGACGAAGCTCCAGGTTGCCCTGCTGCTACAGCAACAGCCGGGCCTCCGCCCTCACTCCCCAGGACTAGCACCTGACCATCATATGAGTCAGCCGGGGCCAAATTCCAGCTCTACCCCTGAGCAGCTGGGGGACCTAAGGCAGCCAGCTCAGTCATCAGGTCTCATTGTTCTCATCTGTAAAATGGGAATAACGCCCTCTCGTCTGCAGATCTGTAGCACCGGGGAGGTAACGATCTCCAAGTCACACTTCATTAGGGGCAGAAGCAAAATGCAGACCACGCATGCAGATGTTCCCCTTTGCTGGGTAGAAGGGAAGAGTGTCTGTGCACCCAAAGACATCCGCGGGCTTCAGGAGCTCAGAAGGCTGGGGCAGGCGGGCGGCGGAGGGGGGGGCGCCGGCCAGGGTGCCGGAGAAGGGCCCTTCCTTTTCATCCGATGCCCTTCTGCACACCTTGAACTTTCTACTGTGTCCATGTGTTAGTGACATAATTTTTGTCACTAAAAATTTGTCACTAAAAAACCATTTTACAGAAGAACTATTTTCTATTCCCGAAATATATCAGCCTCTCTACCCTGCAGGGCTGTGGTGCCGATTCAAGGAGCTGACAGCTATAAAAGGCTTAGCACGTAGGAGGCACTTAAGAGACACTGGCTGTTCTCATACTATACAAATACAGCTTAAGAAAATGAAAACTAACAGATGTAAGAATATATGTAGCACGTGTGAAATATAAGGATATATGTTGCATGCTTGGTTTAAAGAGTCATAATAAGGGCGCCTCGGTAGCTCAGTCGGTTAAGCGTCTGACTCTTGATTTCGACTCAGGTCCTGATCTCACGGTCGTGAGATCGAGCCCCGTGTTGGACTCTGTGCTGGGCATGGAGTCTGCTTAAGATTCTCCCTCTGCCTCTCCTCCCCCCTACTCTAAAAAATTAAAATAAAAAATAAAGAGTCATAAGACAAATACCAAACACCCGCCCCTGACCAGTCTGTTTCTCAGCCCGTGTGCGTGGGGGAGGAGAGCTGTTGCCTGGGGGGTTTGCAGCATTTTGCAACGGAGCCCTGGGCTCCAGGGCCTCTGCGAGCCTCCCTGTCCGCGCAGCACTCACCTCGGCCTTGACGCTCTTGAGGGCCTCCTGCAGGAGCAGGGGGAAGCCGCGCACCTGCCGCTTGAGCCCATTGTAGTCGTTGGTGAGGGTCCGCAGCGCCGGCTGCAGCGTCAACAGGTTGGTCCGGACACCTTGGGGGACGCGAGAGGTGTCAGGCGGACAGGGGGAGGGGCTGCAGGGGGTGGGGGGCCCAGCCAGCCAGCTCACCTGCCAGGTTCTCGTGCACAGCCTTCATCTCCACCTGGGCTCTGGCAAAGGCCTCCTCGATGGCCCGGTTCTTGTCTTCCTCCAGGGACTGCATCTCCTCCAGCATCTGCCCGTGCGCCCGCTCCAGCTCTGACTCGTACATGGCAATCTGACGGCCCAGGCCAGAAACTCAACGTGGGGCTCGGGAGGGAGAGGGGTGGGTGCCAGAAAGAAGCCCCGCGCCCTACTCCACACACGCACGTGAGTGAACAGCGCCCCCGACAGGTCCACACAAACACACACGCAGGAGAGGAGCGGATGGTCATCTCGCTCCCCGAAAGGCCAGTGAGCTCCATGCAGCTACTCCCTTCATTAGCTCCAACACCTGCCCCAGCACAAGCCACAGGCCCGAGGAGAGCAGGGGAGAGCATTTGTTAGAATAGTGACCAGGACCCCTTTCCAAGAACGTGTGTGCTGGGCCCTGTGTGAGGACACTCTTGGAATTATGTCCCTGAGCAACCCCCGGGGAGGTGGGTTCTGCGAGCGCATCATTTTACAGAAGAGGAAACAGAGACATAGACAAAACCAGGGAGAGAAGGGACTAGAACCCAGGTCTGTGCCCCCCCGCCCCGAGTGCTGACCCGCTGCACTGTACTGAAGGCCCGCCTCTGGCTCTGCAGCCCGGTGTGCCCCCGCTCTCTCCCAGCCCCGCCCCCAGCCTGTGCACCTGCGCCCGGAGCTGCGCGGTCAGCTGGTGTGAGCTCTGCAGCTGCTGCTCCATCTCCTTCAGCACCTGCCTCTGCATGGCCACCTGCTCCTGCAGGTGCTGGTTCCGGGCCTGGGACTCGCTGAGGGCCTGCTTGGTCTTGGACGACTCCACCTCCACGGTCCTGATGACGTACTGCGGGGGGAGGGAGAGACAGGCGTGTGGAGGTGCAAGGGTGCCTCGGCCTCACTCTGGGGGCCCTGAGACGCAGCTGGCCTTGGGAGGGGATCCTCAGGGACATCCCACCCAGAGCCGCTGGAAAAAACTAGAGGAGCTTCAAGGTGCTGGCTTTCCAGGGAATCCTCTCATTTCAGTAAGCCCACCAAGAGCCTGGCTGTGGCCCCAGCCCGGGCACAGAACAGACAAGAAGGGCCAAGATGAGGGCAGACTCTCAGATGCGCCACACCCGTGCCTGGCACGCGTGGGCGCCTCAAGCCTCGGGTGCCGGATGCCTACTGTGTGCCTGGCCCTGGACGGCAAGTGGGGGGGGGGCGGAGACTGAGCGCAGACCTGGAATGATTCTTCCAAACACTTGCTGTTACTCATTCACCAAGACAAGCCCCTCGTCAGTGCGGCCCTGCCCTGGGCACCAGGGGCCAAGAGAGCAAGGGCCACCGCCAGAGGCTCACCTTGATGGGCGGCGACTGGGCCCGCAGGCTGGCGATGGTCTCATGGCTGTCTCGCAGGCGCCGGCTCAGCCGCTCCTCCTCCTGCGCCTTCTCGGCCAGGCAGTCCTTGAGCCGCAGCTCGACCTCCGCCAGCCGGTCGGTCTTCTGCTGCACCTCCAGGTTCAGCTCGGACAGCATGCCCTTGTTCTCGGCCACCTCCAGCTGCAGCTGCGACAGCTTGTCCCGGAGCTGGGCGCTCTCCTGCAGGCAGGCGGGCGGGAGCGGCGGCCGGGACAAGCGTGCGACAGAGGGAAGGACAGACAAGCAGGCAGGGGTCACTGCGAGGGACCGGGGTCACCGTTAGGGACCCGGCCCTCCGGGAGCAGATGGGGCCAGGCTAGCCCGCTCACCTGGCTGTGCTCGCAGCCCACGCAGGGGGCCGCCGGCTTGCCCCGCAGCTCTTGCAACTCGGCCTCGAAGCGCCGCATCTCCTGCCTCAGCCGCTCATTCTCCACCACCAGCAGGTCACGGTGCTTCTCCAAGTCCGTGCCCCCCTGCAGAGAGCCGGGGCACAGGGGGCGCATGTGGCCAGGGCAGACCCGGGAAGCAAAGAGTGAGGAGGCCAAGGGGGGACAAGGGCAGGGGAGAGAGCAGGAGAGAAAGAAAAAGGCGGGCGAGGGAGGGAGGCGAGCAGGAGCTCAAGAGGGACATAAGGAGAAGACAGGAGAGAAGGGGAGCCAGAGGGACGGCCTTCACCCGCCCCTCTCATTCTATTTTCCTGAGTGTGAAAGTAACAAGAGAGTCGTATTTATACACAGAGTTCACACTCCTACTTTACATCAGCAGACGAGAATTAACCTCTCTCCGTTTGGGGGTCACACAGCCTCTGAGGGCCTAGTGAGTGGTGACAGGTATTCAGGGAGCATCTCCCCGGCTGAATGGCAGTCTGCTGGGCGCAGATGCGGCCCCCACTTGGGCTGGACATGAGGGCTCTGGATAGGGTCCCGCACCCATGTGGAAGCGCCAGTCTGCACAAGGCCGGGCCAGCCCCCCGCAGCCCCCACCTTAGGACGGCATGTTGAGCCTCACCAGCTCAGATCGAAGGCGGCTCACTTCCTGGGCCTGGCTAATGAGCTTCTCCTTCAGGTTTTCCACCTGCCGGCACAAAGCCACGGTCACGGTGAGCCTGGTTCCTCACCTCCAGCCCCCGCCCTCCCTGTGCGCAAGCATCAGGGCACACCTGGGACTCCGGGCGAGACACCTGCCCCGTCCCAACAGCCTTCAGCACACTCGCCCACCACAAGACCCAGGTAGCCCAGGCTCTCGGGAAAGTCTGGGGAGCAAGCACACCAGAGGTGACCCCTGCACCCCTCTGAGGCCACGCCAGACTCAGGAGGCTGACCCTCAGGACCTCTGCCTTGCACGCGCCCTTGCCATGGACTGTGTCTACTTAGATATTTGTAATTTTATATTCTTTTTTTTTTAAAGGGCTCCCAAATTGTATAAACTCCAGACACGACAAAACCTACATCAGTCTTTGCCCAGTCCCTAGATTCTTCCATTCATGGGGTGCCTGGCAAGTCAGCCTGTGCAGACAGGTCTACCAGCGACAGGGCACATCTCAGACCTGTGTGTCCCCCCCCACCCCCAGCTCCCACTCTGCCTTGCTGGAGAGTTGGGCCAGCAGAGAAGGGGGTGCGCACCCCATCAGGAAGCAAAGGTGGCCTGGCTCAGCCAGAGCCTGGGGAAGGGGAAGCCACCAAGATGCCAGCTCTGAGAGTGCACATCCCAGGACGGCGACACTCCCCTTGAGCTGTCCTCTAGGTGGCCACCCCTCCTGCAGGCCCCAGACCCCAATTCCACATTAGCCCCCCTCCAGGAACCTCCTGGGAAGTAACCCAAAAATACAGCCTATCACTTTGGCACCAGTGTTCCTCAGAGCATTTGGGGGTCTTCTCACAGAACATTCTGTGAATGACCGTACTTGACTGCACCTCACCTTGAGAAGGCCCAGTGAGAGTCAGACTCACTCTGTGGGGGGCTAGGAAGTGGCTTTTACCCAAGCAGGCCACAAAGCACTAGGTTCTTATTGCTAAGTGACAGCTGAGCGAGTCTGCTGCCTGCAGGGGCCAGGCCAGCCAGGTAAGGCGGGTGAGGGGCAGCGCAGGTCCACCCGGAGGAAGCATCCACGGCGCCCTCCCTGCAGGCCACGGCCAGGAACACGCAGGCCCACGTCTCCAAACTTCTGACCTTTCAAGAGAGGCCAGATGTTGGGATGTCGGGGTGTGTCAGAGCTCCCCATTTTACATGGCTGATGTCATCCGCAGTCTGTGGCAGCATGCAGACATGCACATAGGAGCTCGGGCTCCCGGAGCTGGAGAGGGCAGCTGGTGGGGGAGCAAATGGACCGAAGACCAGGCCTGCGCCTCTTCTCTGCCCGCTGCAGCACCCCTTCCCTTGAGAGCCTGGCCTGAGCAGCGCTCCGTTCCTCTGGCCTTAGCGCCGAGCGAGGGACATCTCGCAGAAGGCAGCCTGTTACTCCCTGGCCGCGGAGCTGGGCGTAACCTCCCCACCCAGCATCAGGGGAATGGTCAGGTAAGTCACGGCGAGTGCTGGCGCGGCTATGGTTACCGCCGTGTTTGTCAGAAGTTTTAAGTGACCTGGAGGAAGACTCCTCAACATACTAAGTCAAAAACCCAAAAACAAAACTGGGCCTGCAACACCAAAAAGTGGAGGTCTCTGGACTACAGGATTATGCCCGACAAATTCTTGGTGCTTTCAGGCAATTTTTAAGTCTCAAATAATATGTATTCCTCTCACACTCCCCCATCCTGAAATAGGTGGGTCTACCTCCCTTGGAAAGGTTGGGGTGTCCCCGCCCCCCTTCCTTCCCTCAGAAATCACCCCGGGAAGACCCACTTGCACTGAGCAGGTGCCCCAGACAGGCTGCTTCCTCAGCACCGAGCTGGGTGTGCTCTGACCTCGCTTGTCCCTAATGCCACCGGGGCTCCGAGCCGGATGCAGCGAAAGCGGGGTTTTCCAGAGCTTACTCGGGGGGTCGGGATGCCCGCCCGCCACTGGCCTGCAGCCCAGGCTCCTGCTCCCTTCTTGCATCACAATCAGAACTCTGGGTGCTCCTGGGCTCTGCCTGGAATCTCTGAGGGGTGCCCCAAAAGGAAGTGGCTGCAAAAGGGGGCAGGCTGGGGGTGTGGGTGGGGGGTTGAGGAAGAGCTGCAAAAGACTCTTTTCGTCAGAGATATCAGTCATCTCCTGGTTCGCCTGGGACAGCGGGGTGGGACACAGGCCACCAACACTGCGGGGGGGCCCATCAGGCCCAAGCCACTCCGTGGAGCATGGGGACGGTGCCCGGCAGGCCAGCTGCATTTGGGGTTGGGGAGTGAAAATGTGTGCTGCTCAGGAGCGGGACGGTCGCCCTCCACCCAGAGGACTCTGCTTCAGGAGCGGGGAGGGCAGAAAGTGGGGTGCTGGGGGTGAACCGGACCAGAGAGCAAGGCCTTCCAGGGGAGAGAGCTCCTGTAGGCATCCCTTCGCACACCCGCCCCATCCTGGAGTCAGGGTGGTGCTTGCACCTGGAGGCATAGAGGGCAGGGACCTTCCCTATCACCCCTGAGACACCTGGCCCCAGCAGGTGACCCCAGCAGGTGACCAGCACCCGGTAGATACTCAATAAGCACTTGAAGTAGCAGCGGACAAGCAGCACGCACACTCCTGCGTGCAAAGAGCCAGGCCAAAGGAGAAGCAGGCTCCTGGCAGGCTGCCGATGTCAACCCCAGGGCCGAGGAAGGGACCAGGCTGGGTTTGTGCCCCATCCCTGCCCAGGCTCAGGCTCCCCGGCAGCCGGAGAAACTGGGTCATGGGCCTGGCGCAGAGGGCCTCCGTGGGAGCGGGAGCCGGGGCCTGTCTGACACAAACCCGCATTTGCATCTCTCCGCAGAAGCAGGCTCCGAAGAGGGCGGGGCTGCCGTGCACAGGTCTGTGTTCTCAGCTGTCTGCTCCCATCAGTGCAGACAACCTGCTGATTACCTCCCCACCTCCCACCAAGACTGGCTCACGATCACCAGCTCTCTTCGGAGGAAAAGAGGGCTCTCCCAACAGCAGGACCAAGGCGTTGCTGAGCTGAAAAGGCAAGAGGTCCTGGGATCCAGAACACCTCAAGGAAACAGAGGCCAGAGGGGCAGCCCTGGGAAGCACTCCATCCTGTCCCCACACACGCCCCCTCGCAGGACACCTGACTCCTGGCCACACGACCGCTGACTGTGCCTATCTAGCCGCATCCACCCTGCCCTGCCCACGGCCAAGTTTTCACATTCGAGTCCTTCTGCCGCTGAGCAACAGTTGAGCACGTGGGTTCTCAGGCCAGACAGCCCAGCTTTCTAACACAGACATCACCCCCCCCCCATGACCTTGGAGAAGTCTCAACATGGCCTTGCCTCTTGCTTTCCTCCTTGGGATAATGAGGCTACCCCTGGGAGAATGTCTGCAGGATTAAGTGAGATTAAATGAGATAATACACGTAAAGCACTTAATGAGTTCTATTGTTAGAATGAAGGCCCCTAAAGGCAGGGATATTTGTCTCTTGAGTGGGTGCCCCACTCCCGCGCCTAGGACGGCAGCTGGTACACAGCAGGTGCTCAGTAAATGCACGTAGAAAGAATGCTGACTGAACAACGGCCAGGTAGAGCAGGGTCTCTGAGGGAGGCTGCCAGGCAGGCCGTGGGGCAGGAGGGCTGCTGGAGGCCGGGGCCCCGCTGGGGCGCCAGAGGAAGGACGCTCACTTCTGGCAAAGGCAGGAGCTGCTCCAAGGCTCCAGGCCGCGGGTGCCACGTGGGAATGGCAGCCCAGAGATGCCTCGTCTTCCAATATTTTCTGACAAAATAGGAAGTCCAGATTTTTATGTGAACTTAACTAAGGTTTAAAAATTCACAACTAGGGCACCTGGGTGGCTCAGTCGGTTAAGCGTCTGCCTTTGGCTCAGGTCATGATCCCGGGGTCCTGGGATCCAGCCCCACATGGGGCTCCCTGCTCCACAGGGAGTCTGCTTCTCCCTCTCCCTCTGCCTGCTGCTCCCCCTGCTTGTGCTCGCTCTCTCCCCCTCTGTCAAATAAATAAATAAAACCTTTTTTAAAAAATCTTTAAAAAAAAAACCAGTTGTGCTTCTACACACTAATAATGAACAATCCCGAACGGAAATTTAGGAAAAATTTCCATTTACAATAGCATCAGAAAGAATAAAATAGGAATAACTAAATCAAGGAGGCAAAAGATTTGTACATTGAAAACTATAAAATGTTGCTGGAATCGATTAAAGAAGACACTGGTAAATGAAGACATCCCGGGGCGTCTGGGTGGCTCAGTCCGTTCGGTGTCTGCCTTTGGCTCAGGTTGTGATCTCGGGGTCCTGGGATCGGGCCCCACGTCAGGATCCCTGCTCAGTGGGGAGCCTGCTTCTCCCTCTCCCTCTGTCCCTCTCCCTTCTCGTTCTCTTTCTCTCAAATAAATAAATAAAAATCTTAAGAGAAAAGACATCTCCTGTTCATGGATTGTCATATTCTGAAGATGTCAGTATCACCCAAAGGGATCATCAGACTCAATGTAACCCCCATCAAAGTCCCAATGACATTTTTTTCAGAAATAGAAAAATCCATCCTAAAATTCATATGAAATTTCAAAGGACCCCAAATAGCCAAAATATACTTGCAAAAGAAGAGAAAGTTGGAGATCTTACACTTCCTGATTTCAAAAGTTACTACAAAGCTAAAGCAACGAAAATAATGAAGTACTGGCATGAAGACAGACATAGAGACCCGTGGAATAGAATAGACAACCCAGAAATAAACCTTCACATATGTGGTCAAGTGCTTTTTGACAAGGGTACCAAGACCATTCAATGGGGAAAGGACAGTCTTTCCAACAAACGGTGTTGGGAAACCGTACGTTCACATGCAAAAGAATGGACCCTTGCCTTACACCACAGACAAAATTAACTCAAAACAGAGCAAAGACCTAAACGTAAAATCTAAAACTATAGAATTCTTAGAAGAAAACATAGAGGAAAACCTTCACGGCACTGGATTTGGCAGTGCTGTCTTGGATGGGACACCAACGACACAGGCAACAAAAGACAAAATAGATAAGCTGGACTTTATCACAATAAAACTTTTTGTGCATCAAAAGACACCAAAAACAGGGCAGAAAGGCGACCCATGAAATGGGAGAAACTATCTGCAAATCATATACTGATAAGGGGTTAATATTCAGAATATAGAGAGAACTACAACTCAACCACAAAAAAAACAAAACAAAAACAAACAAAAAAGCAATCAGATGGGCAAAGGACTTGAATGGACATTTCTCCAATGAAGACCGACACATGGCCAATAAGCACATGAAAAGATGCTCGATGTCATTAGTCATTAGGGAGCTACAAACCAAAGCCACAATAAGAGACCACTTCACACCCATTATGATGGCTAGGATTTTAAAAAACCCTCAGAAAATAACAGATATTGCTGGGAATGTGGAGAAACTGGGACCTTTGTGCACTGCTGGTGGGAATGTAAAATGGCGTACCCAGTGTGGAGGACAAAACGGTAGATTACTCAAACAATTTTAACTAGAACTACCCTATGATCCAGCAATTGCACTTTGGCGTATTTACCAAAAAAGGAATTAAAATATCTCGAAGCAATATCTGCACACCCATGGTCGTAGCAGCATTATTCATAATAGCTAAAATGTGGAAGCAACCGAGTGTCCACTGACGAATGAATGGATAAGCGAAGTGCGTGTATCCATACAATGGAATATTATTTTGCCTTAAAAAAAGAAGGAAATCCTGGGGCGCCTGGGTGGCTCCGGTCATGATCCTGGGGTCCTGGGATCGAGCTCTGTGCTGGGCTCCCTGATCAGCAGGGAGTCAGCTTCTCCCCCTCCCTCTGCTCCCCCCACACCCCGCTCATGCTCTCTCTCTCTCAAATAAATAAATAAAATCTTAAAAAAAAAAAAAGAAGAAGAAGAAGGAAATCCTGCCATTTGCAACAGCATGGATGAACTTGGAAAGCATTATGGTGAGTGAACTAAGCCGGTCACAGAAGACAGATACTGCGATCCCACTTACACAAAGCACCAGGAGTGGCTGAATTCACAGAGACAGAGAGCAGAACGGTGGGTGGCAGGGGCTGGGGGAGCGGGGTGGGGGATTGGCTGGTTAGTATTTAATGGGAACAGTCTCAGGTTTGCGAGGTGAAGAGTTCTGGGGCTGACGGTGGTGATGGCTGCACAGCAGCGTGGATATACTTAATACCACTGCGCTGTACACTTCAAAACGGTTGAAATGGTAAATTTTACGTTATGTATAATCACAATGTTTCTAATGGTTAAAAAAAAAAAAGAAACAAAGCAGGCAAACAAGACCCATTTGAAGGCTGGATCTAGTCTGCCAGTCTGTGGCCTCTGGGCATGACTTTTTAAGGCTCTATCTTGAGGTTCAGGGGCAATGAGGGGGGAGTGCAGTCCGCGCACGTGGAACACTCGCAGGAGCCTTGGGAGTGGGCAGCGCGCTGCTCCAGGGACATCCACAAAGGAGAGGGGAGCTCGAGGCCACCAGGATGTGGCCCGGGGCTGTTGTTGCCAATGTCGGGGAGGGTCATCCAGACCAGCCACAGCCACACCAACACCAGTGGCCTCCGTGGCCTATGTCAGCTGGATGCCTGAAGACTGAGGACTTTGGTCCGACTGCTCCCCGCAAGGAGCGCGCTGGGCCCCCCGGTCAGTACAAATATCTCCATCTGACATTTATCAGTGGGTACGCCTCCAAAGACTCCCGCCGCCCCCACAAGCCCAGGTCCCAGCGGGGATAACAGCAGCCCCCTTTACTGAGTCAGCTTTGCCAGCAGGGCACGGGGGCTTCCTAAGATCATCACTTTGAACCCCCCAATTCTGGGGGGTAGGTACATTATCCCCACTTTCCGGGAAGAAAAACTGAGATTCCAAGAGATTAAGCCTTAGTTGAGCAACTCGCTCAAGGGCACCTGACAGCGAAGTGGTGGCCGTCGGACTGAAGCTCAGGTCTGTGGGACCCCCACAGGGCCCTCAAATGCAACTACCAGGGCTACCCTGCCCTTCAGGAAGCGCGGCACGGGAAGGCAGCCGCATTCAGAGGGCGAGTCTAGACGAGGCTGGGAACAAGGCACCGAGAGCATGAAGCAGCCTGTCCGTTCCTTTTCTTAAATGAGCAACATTCAGAAGAGCAGGAAGGTCGATCTGGGTCAAACCACAGTGAGCCCGACAGGCGACCAGAGCACGCAGAAGCGATAGCTCACGAGGCATGGCACTTTACAGTCTGCCACCCGTTTTTCTGTCCAGTCTCACGACTGATCTGTCCAATAACCACGAAGCAACAGGTATCAGCCCCGGTTCAGAGAATGGTACATGAAGGCTCAGGGACGCAGTGACTTCCCACAGCTGCCCAGCGAGCACACGGCGCGGCCAGGACTAGAATCCACGTGATTCCAAATCCAAAGCTCTTCCCAGTACAGATGGTGGTGGTGGCAGCAACACCAACACTATTGGCTCATCTCATCAGGTGCTATGATGCCCATTTCACAGATGAGGAAACTGAGGTGAAGAGTGGTAATTAACCAGCCCAAGGTCACACAGCTAACTGAGTAGTGCCCAAAGTCAGGATTCGAACCCGGCTCCTGGCCCATGTGGTCGGACACCGCTCTACAGTGTTGGACCCTCCGAAGAGGAGCCCAAAGACCCGGAGCTCCAGGTGCATCCCCCGAGATTTTCAGGAAAGAACTGGCAGTGAGCAAGTTCAAGGGTAAAACACGAGCAAAGATGAGGAACCATCTGAAATTCTCCCAATCGTCCAGGGGAGCCGGGGATGGGAGAGGACAGGGGCTGGGATGGTCTGGAAAGCCGGGGCACAAAGACCCCAAAAAAGCTGAGATGCCTCACCTTCAACTTCCCCTGTAAAAAGCAAGTAGATTTTGCTAAGTGGTGCACCTGGGTGGCTCAATCCGCTACGCATCTGCCTTCGGCTCAGGTCACGATGTCAGGGTCTGGGGCTCGAGGTCCGCACTAGGCTCCCTGCTCAGTGGGGAGTCTGCTTCTCCCTCTGCCTCCCCAGTCTCACCTGCTCTCACTCTCTCTCTCAAATAAATACATTAAAATCTTTGCAAAAAATAAAAAAGTAAAAGAAAAAATTTTTTGAAAATTTGTTCAAAGTCATGAAAGGCCACGTATTGTTATGACTTTGTTTCTATGAAATGTTCAGGAAAGGCAAACCCATACAGACAGAGAGCAGACCCCTGGTTGCCAGGGGTTGTGGGGGGAAGGGGCGGGGGAGTGACTAAACAGGCCTGTTGAGGGGGATGAAAACGTTCTGAAATTAGATGGCGGTGATGGCCACATCACCGTCCTAATATACTTAAGAACTTTAAATTGTATACCTCAAAGGGGTGAATTTTATGGTATGTGAATTATATTTCAGTAAAGCCCTTAAAAAAAGACTTTTAAAGACTTTTTCAAAAATGAAGTGCCAGGACAGCCTAACCTGGAGAAGGTCAGGGAAAGAAGAGCTGCTGCTAAGCTCTTGCCACGGACCAGGCACGTGCTGCAGGGTGTGAGCCCTGGACCAGCCCCCAGCCCCACAGGGCTACCCAAACCTTTGTTCTGCCCCTATACTCATCTTGCTCCTCCTGCCACAGTCCCTTTGCACAGACTGTTCTCTCAGCTTAGAACCCACTTCCTCTGCTTTGCTCCAGCACTACTTTCTCAAGGAGGCTGTCCCTGACCTCCCTGAAAGGTCCCGATGTCCCGGACAAAGGCCTTGGTACAAGCCCTCATGCCCTGTGTGTGCCCACCTGCACAGCCCTCGTTACTCTTTTAACTTAACACGGGTGCATATACCAAATGTCTGTTCTCGCCTAGACCCTAGGCCAGGGCGTGCCTGCGCACCTGGACGTCCCCAGTGGTTAGCTTGGTGCCCAGTGCATACCAGGCCCTCTGCAAACATCTGAGAGAGTGAGGCAGAGGGGCGCTGCAGGAGGCAACAGAGACACAAAACTGGTGTGTTACCCCGCGGTGGAGAGGAGCCCCTGACAGTGAGGCAGACAGGCCTGGAGGCAGCAAATAATGGCGTCAGTGTCTCAGAGGGAGACGGGCACTAGGGACACCTCAAGGAGGCCCACCTAACTCAGCAAGGGCCAGGCAGTCAAAACAGGTAGTTCTTGAGAAAAGGACACACCTGTACGCTGGAAGAAAACGCATGAAAGTAATCTGCGGCTCCCTGGAAGCGAGAACAAGTCACGCTATTCAGTGATGTTCCCCCAAGCAGAAGGCCGGCATGCTGGGGCGCCACAGAGAAGAGCTAGGCCCCGCCTGAAGACAGGGCTTTCAGCACAGAACCCTAGGCCCTGAGTTCAGGGCACGGATCCGAGGCAGAGATGATGTAGAGACAGGGTGGGGGGCCTTGGGGAAGTGGGGAAGGCCAGACAGACACAAAAGACAGACACTGACCATGGCTGGGGGGAGCTGAGCCCCCAGACAGGGGCCTCAGGGCCCACATGCAGGTGGGGGAGGAGGACCCATGGTCAGCCCCAGAGGGCATGCAGCTCCGAGTCGGCACCTGTCCTTCTGGACAAGCGAGGAAGGTGACAGCGCTTGCCAGCACACACCTGAGGCTCTCCCTGGCTTCCAGAAGTCTGAGAGCTCCTCCTCCCACGCGCACTCCCACCAACCTCTCCTCTCCTACCAGCCTTCTCTGGGGTGACCTCTGCAGTGACTTTTGTCTACTCGGACTGCCTGGTAGTGCGACAGGGTAGACCCCGCAGCAGCCGTAGGGCTGGCAGCATGCCAGAACCTCCCCGCTCCACTCACATCTGCACACGCAGCCTGCACTTCGGGAGAGGTCGGTTCGGGCACCTGGGAAGCACGAGGAATGGGGCACGAGGAGGAGCAGAAGGGGAGACCCAGGCCTCTGACTCTTGCCACCTTGCCCTCTCGTGCGTCCCTGAGCCAAGGGAGGGGACCCTATCTGTTCCAAGTGCCAGTGGCCCGGTGGGTTCGTTCCAGGGGCCCCAAGCAGTGCCCTCTGACCTGCTCCACGATGGGCAGTGGCCTCTGCCCGTCCCCTCCTCCCCAGGTACCTGGTTCTGCAGCTGGGTGGATGTGGCTTGCTGGTCACTGTCTCGGAGAGCCAGCCTCTCCTGCAGGGCTGCCAGCTCCTCCTGCAGCCGGGCTTTCTCCTCCTGCAGCTGGGACATGGCCTCCACCATCCTATGCACCATGGGGGCCGCACCTGGTGACCCCGCCAGGCTCGAACACCTCCCGCTGCCAAAGAGCCGCCCACCTATGAGCAAAGTAGTGGCCAATCAGCGGAACAGCAGAGGAGCCACCCCGGATGAGGAGAGGGGGCCATCAGGGCAGGGCAGACCATCGGGGATGGGGTGGGAGTGCAAGCCGAGGCCAGCAGCAGCGTGTGTGAGCCAGGGGCTCCAGGCCTGCCCTAGAGGGAGCCACGTCCGCGGGCAGCTTCTGGGACACACAATCGCGTGGATTAGGACTGAGGAAAGCAACTTTCACCCTATACCCCTCAAAGCCTGTGCCCTAGGTCTGATGGGCTGTCCCCTCTCCACAGCCAGGCCGCAAGGAATCACAGCTGAGAGAGACACGGCTTCTGGCAACATCTGATGAAGAGTCTGGGGTTCTCTCCCCCAGAAAACACTATTCTTGGGAGAATACGATTTCTTTAACCCCAAACCCCCTCTAGAGACAGAGGCTCCCCAGCCCGTCCCCTGACATCCACAGGGAGTGGTCACCGCGCACAGAGAAGGGGCGAGGGGTGGGTATGAGGGTGCAAAGGACAGCCAGACCAGGACACACGGACACAGACACAGCGTGTGAGCAGAACACAGCCAGGCCCGCTCCAGGGCCGACACCTGCGCTGAGCACAGGGACCGCATGGGCACGAGGAATGATAAATACCAGGGGGGGCGGTGCCTCAGCCTGAGTCCTCCTCCTCTCACGGCCTTCCACTGTCCTGTCACCAGGAGCAGGAGAGAGACAGACAGACGGACGGAAGGACAAAGACACAGAATCAAGGGCCATGACCTGCTCATAGGGCCTGGGATGCGTGTCACAGCTTGCCTGGAGGACACCAAGAATGGTCACCGTCTCCGCAGGAGGGGAGCTGGCAAGGAGCTGGGGGCGGGGGGCGGGGTTGGGGCAGAGGAGAGGGTGTAAGGGCAGGAGATTTGCCTCTCCCCTCGGGTAGCCCAAAGGGGGACCTGGCCAAAGCCCCAGGAGGCAGAAAGGTGCTTCCAAGAGTTTAGTGTGACAAGTGGCACCTGCTGACTCCAGGCCTCCACTCAGAGCAGCAGGGCTTCCGGGCTCCCCCACACTACCCCCCAGGAGCCACGGCTGGGAGGCAGGACTCCCGGAGGCTCCCAGACTCTGTGCCTGAAGTCACACACCCCACTGGCAGCTTCGACCCACCAGGAGGCAGCAAGTGCGCTCACTGAGACTCCAGAGAGGCCAAAACAGAGCTTTCGGGCTGGGTGGGTGTATCAGCCCTTTCCCCAGGACGGTGGAGCCGATGAAGCCGAAGGTGCCACTCTCAAGAGAGCAGGTGAAGCACACACAGGCTGGCCTTTCCCTTTCTCGCAGGCCCTTGGAATAGCTGCGACTCGAGCCCCTGCAGGGAGCTGGGGTGGGCGCGTCACCGGCTGGCTAGTGGCCCCGGCCGTGGGGCCTATGTGTGACGAAGCAGGTGTTGTATCACACACAGCTGGCCAAGCTTCTGCTCTGTTCCAGAGACAGTGAGGTCGGACGGATGCTTCCAGGCCTGCACACGGGGCTGCCATGAGCAGCATGTGACCAGCATGGCCCTCAGCCCTTTGCAGACTGCCATGGCGTGGTAGGGAACACACTAGACTCCAGTCCCGAGAGCTAGTTCTGCCGCCTACGAGATGGGAGGGCGGGGCCCCTGGGGTCCTCCTATGCAAAATGGGGACATTGGTCCTTGCCCACAGAGGCAACCTTGGAAAAGGAGCCTGGAATCCATGAGGGATGCATAGAAGGGAGTGTCATTCAACAGGCCACAGGGCTGGGATGTGACATGGAATCGTTTTTCTTGTCCAGGACACTGAGAAGGTTCTGAGACACCCCTGGAGCCCACACAGGGCTTCAACCTGACCTCAGCACAGGGGCGCAGCCAGGGGTGCTGAAACGAGGCCTGGAGAGCACTTGCTGGGGGAGAAAGGACCTTGAAGAAGTTAGGGAGTTCAGAGGAGCAGGGAAAGGTGAGATCAAAGGGCACTTGGGGACGAGGGACTGGACGGGCTTGGCGCTGAGAAGGCTGCGTGCCTCTCTTAGTGAGGCAGTTGTCAGTGCAAGTTTTCAAAAGACAGTGTGCCTCAGAGACCCCGCCTGCTCACTGCCCCTCACGGCCACTCAGGCACAGGGACACTGAGGTCCGGCCCTGGCCCCACTGACAAGACTCAGTCCCCACTCTTCACAGGAGCTGCTCTCTCTGTTCTCCACAAATTAGGACAGCCAACCTGACTGGCTGGACGGTGCACCCCTTCCCAAGGCCCGTCTGCCCACACCTCGGCCAGACCCCGGCACCTGCCCCTGAATGCCAGACAGGCAACCATAGCTCTGGGACAACCCCAGAGAAGGCACTGGCTCCTTCCACCACACAGAAGGTTCAGAAACACCAATTAACCCGTGGTGACGGGAGGAAGAAAGCAAGAGAAAGCTTTTTCTCCACATGTTCTTGGCCGTCCCCTTGGGCTCCTTGAGGATGCTTTTTCCCAAGTACTGCTGGGCTCAGGCTTCCCACTAGGGAACCCCACAAAGGGGGCCCATAGAATCTTCCAGAACCAGTCATCCTGGCTAGAGAAGAATGGAGCCACCAGCTCCTCTATCCCAGCCTTGCGGCAGCAGGGTAAAACCCTGTCCTAGAGCTTCTGGGTCCCCGGTGGATCCACAGAAAAGGGGCTGTGTTCAGGCTTCTCTCTGCGGGCTGTGGCGTCTTAGAGGCTGCCACCCCTGGCCTGCTTTTGACAGGCACTGGGAAAAGACAAAAAGCAGGGAAATTCAACCCCAGCCCACATGGGCCTCTCATCACTGGGTGGGGACCTGGTGGCACTGGGACGGGGATATCCCTGGAGTGGGGGTGGGCAGCTGGGGTCTCTGAGTTCCAAGTCCAGGTGGCCAGGATCTGGCTGGGCCACCTCCAGGTGCAGAGGACAGCATATGGGGACCACTCAAATGCCACAGCAGCCTCCCTTCCACTGCCAGCTTCAGCGAGGGCTGTTCCAGGTTGGTGGGCAGGCCTCCTTTACCTGTTTTCTCTACATTCATGGTGCCACCAGCTTCCTGGGCCTCCCGGTCCCGCCTGGGGGCCGGCGCCTGCCTCTTCACGAGCTTCTCTTCTTTCGTCCCCTGACTCTTGTTCTCGCACCCCTTGTCCAGCAGGGCTTGCTGCCAAGACACAACCAGAATCCTCACGTGAAGGGGACTGCAGTGGGGAGGGGACCCCCCCGAGCCTGAAGATGGTGTGCTCCTGGAGCTGGTGAGCACCCCGGGCCCACGGATCCATCGCTCGCTGTGTGAGTGGGTGAGGACAATGAGGCCTGGGGTCTGGAAGAAATGTGCCCAGAGGTCATGACAAGACAGTGGCGGTGCATTTTCTTGGCCCCCGTTGGCAGCCAGCCATCTGCACCAGAGAAGAAGGTTCTCGGGCACTTAGACGTCCTCACGTGAAGCTCACTGGGCTGTCCCTGCAGGCTCTGTGAGGTGTGAGTCACCAGGGCAGCGACCTGCTTGTTTCAGGCCCATGGGCCCACCGTTCACAGGGCTGTCCGGCCCCACCAGGCACAACTTTCCCCATGATGTCAGCTGCCCCACCTACAGATGGCACCAGCTCGGGACTGCCAGGAGCGGGGCACACGGATGCACATGAGCAGGGGAAGGCCAGGCCCCACCCCCCATCTCCTGGTCAAGGAGAAACCGAGGCACAGAAGGCTGAGGTAGAACAGGCCAGCGGACAGGCCCGGAGAGAGAGGGGGAGGGACAGAAAGAATCATCCAGAGAAAATCACCTGCAGCGCACACAGACATCCAAAGTAAGCTGCAGAAGCAGATGTAGAGGGCAATACCATCTGATGATAAGACAAATAAAACAGGCCTCAAAAAAACCCAAAATCTGGGGAACTATATAGACAATGGTTCTCTCTGGGAGGTCAGGTGACACAGCAGCGAGGAGGAGAAACGTGCCTCATTTAAACTTTTGAGCAAGTAAAAAGAAAGTCAACCGTGACAATGTGGGGGAAAAGGGAAAGGAGTCTTGACATTTCATTTTGAACCTTTTCTTGGCATTTGTATTTTCAGCCTTATAAGCATCTACAGTGTTCTATTTTTTAATGTCAATGGAAATTATCCGGGAAGGGGGATTACAGACATATTTTATTTTATTTTTTTACGTTTTATTTAAGTAATCTTTACACCCAACATGGGGCTCGAACTCATGACCCCGAGATCAAGAGTCGCATGCTCTTCCGACTGAGCCAGCCAGGCGCCCCTACAGACATTTCTGCGCGTCTTTGTGCCTGCTGTATCTGAGACAAAAGACAAACGCTCTGTTTAAAAGAATGCTCCGAGAAAGGGGAACCCTCTTAACACTGTTGGTGGGAACGCAAGCTGGTGCAGCCACTCTGGAAAACAGAATGGAGGTTCCTCAAAAAGCTAAAAATAGAGCTACCCTACGACCCAGCAATTGCACTACCAGGTATTTACCCAAACGATACAAACATAGTGATCTGAAGGGGCTCCTACACCCCAATGTTTACAGCAGCAATGTCCACAATAGCCAAACTATGGAAAGAGCCCAGGCGTCCATCCACGGAAGAATGGATAAAGATGTGGGGGGGGGGGGTGCGTGTGCGTAATGGAATATTACTCAGCCATCAAAAAACGAAATCTTACAATTTGCAATGAGGTGGACGGAACTAGAGGGTATTATGCTGAGTGGAATAAGTCAGAGAAAGTCAGAGAAAGACAATGATCATAGGATCTCACTCATAAGTGGAATTTAAGAAACAAAACAGGATCATAGAGGAAGGGAGGGAAAAATAAAATAAGATGAAATCAGAGAGGGAGACAAACCATAAGACTCTGAACTATGGGAAACAAACTGAGGGTTGCTGGAGGGGAGGGGGTGGGGGGATGGGGTAACTGGGTGACGGGCATGAAGGAGGGCTCCTGGGGTGATGAGCACTGGGTGTTACATACAGCCGATGAATCACTGAACTCTACCTCTGAAACCAATAATACGCTATATGTTAATTCATTGAATGTGAATAAAATTTAAAGAAAAATAAAAATTAAAAAAAATTATAACAGAATGCTCCGAGTCTGGAGTCGGAAAGGGCCGGGCATGAAGCCTGGCTGTGCCTCGTGTGAGCTGTGCGGCTCTGGGCGAGTTCCTGTCCCTCCCTGAAGCTTCATTCTCCCCATTCTTAAAATAGAAATGTTATCAGCCCCCTGATGCCCCCGGCCTGAAGGGTAACTGCTGGAACGTGTGCAAAGTTCTCAAAGCGGCTGGCGCACAGTAAGAACCCAATGGCAGAGAGCCCTCAACACTATATTCTTTCTGTACTTTTCCTTGTTGCTGTTTTTTTCATTATTACTTTTGTAACCCAAACAAACAGAGAAAAGAAAGAGAAAGCCACATCAGTTGTTCACGTGTGACTCCCTCTTTCGACCTCACGTTCTACTTGAGAGGGACGGTGGTGAGCACAATCTCTATGTAGGAAAACTAACCCCCCGACTTTATTTGGTCCCCACCCTTTGACCAACTGCCACTCCATCACAAGCAGGCTTGTCAGCGGTGGCGGCAATGGCAGCAGCTGGGAGTTTCCAATTGCCGACCAGAGCAAAGGTTACACTATTTCTGGCCTGTTGGCCAAGCCACAGGAAGGGCAGCCGGGTGGGGGGGGGGGGTGTTGGGAATTTCTGCAGTGCCTCCAGAAGGAGCATCTCAGGTTTTAACTACTTGAGAGGCTGGGGCAGGGGGGAGGTTCCCTAAGCCTACCAGGTCACCCCACGGTGCCTAGGGCCCTCCTTCAGCCCCACAGCCCTGACCTCCAAGCGCCTATAAACATAATGCAGCTTCGCAGGGGCCCAGAAGAACACCAACATGGAAACTGGTTGCTGACAGGAGCTTCTCAGAGATTCCCAGCAGATCTGCTGACCCCAGGACTCGGCAGCAACCATAACCCAACACCCCATAATCAAAATTCAAGAAGAGAGCCACCGCCCAACTCAAGGCAGCCGGTTTCTGACCACCTCCCGATTTAACTACCAATGGCTCAAGTCAGAGAAAAAAAAAATGGGTCCTCTGGTTTCTTTAACTGTTCTCACACCAGACCTGCTTTTCTTGCAGACCGTAAGATAAAAGAAGGACCGTTTGGCTCAGTTTGCACATGAACCACACGAGAAGGGCCGAGAAAAGCCTTGGAGCCCAAGACGGCCTCTGAAGCAACATGAAACCCTGGGCCATGTTCAGATCAGGACTTGGGGCCACACACCGCCTGGGCCCACGACTTCCATCTGCATGAAGGAGGATATGCCCTGAAAGGGCACTTGGATTTCCCACACTCCGTCCTGCCCCCCATTTGCCCATATCCCTTCAACGTGAGCCCTCTCATGTACCATCCTTCTTGGGTAGGGGGCCTTCACAGCACCCCCAAATAACTCTGGTCCTTCATCCAGACTGTCAGGTCTATTTCTCCGCTTTGTTTGGGCCAGCACCTGGCACAGAGGCACTCTGTAAATATCGGTTAACAAATGTATTCATTTAAAATGTGCAGCGCCTGAACTGTCCTGACATCGCTCCAAGCCATAGCTGCTTGGATGCGTAGATATTTAAGGAGCTCATCGCAATCAGAAAGGATACAGAGGACCGGTTAGATAATTTATGGTAAACCCTGAAGCGGAATATGCTGCAGCAGTTTAAGAGAATGAGCGAGTTCTCCGTCTAGTGACATGCATGAAGAAATCACCAAGAGGTACTCCTGAAAGAGCTAGTCACAGAACAGTATGTACAGACAAATAATACAATTTGTATATAAATAAATATACTTCAGTGGTTACACAGGAAAAATACATAAACACCCAACTCTTATTAGTGGATTTCTCCAAGACACAGGACTATGGGAGGCATTCGGTTTCTCTCTGAGCCTCCTTCATCCACACAACCCGATAAAACAGTAACCATATCTTGAGATTGCTGAGTACTGATGTGAGACATATAACACATGGCACCAGTGTCTGGTAGAAAGTCCGTGTCCAGCAAACAGTAGTTCTTCTTACTATCATGTTTTACCTCTATGACCAAGTACACAAATATATGTAAAATTTGTCTTAGTGTTGCCCCGTGGGCAAACATGCTCGAGTGGGAATTAACAGCTTCTTAGCGAAGGTCCCACAGTTCTCACTTTAACACCTCAGCCGGGGTGTGGCTGAAAAGTCTCTGTCATCTCCTGTGAGATTCTCCCCAAGATAACCTAATAAAGCAAATTGCTCCATCCGCGCAGGCTCAGGGCGGATGTGCCGTGAGGCGCGCAGCAAAGAGGCACAAGGCAGGTCCCCGGCTCTCTCTGTGCTTTCCTCCCCACACGGCCTGCTGGGGGCCCGGCCGCAGAGCTCAGAGAGCTGAGGCCCGCCAGCCCGGCCCGGCCCGTGAAGATCAGAAGGCTCCGAAGGCCCCGGTGCTTACCTGCACGGTCAGGTAGAGCCTGTGGGGGCTCCCAGGGCCAGCCCAGTCCACGCTGAGGGCTCGGCACTGAGCTAGGGCCGGTCGAGCGGCACTTCGGACGCCAGAGTCCTCGTCACTGCTGACTGGGGTGTCTTTTCCACGCCCTGTCCCAGGACAGAGAATACAGGTAAGATGCTAGGCCCCTGGCTGAAGGCTGCCGGCCAGGACCCCTGGCTGGGGCCGTGGCTGAGCCCTGCTTCCCCACACTCCGGGCCGGCCCAGGCGCAGCCAGGAGGGACTCACACGCCCTCACACGCCTGACCGCCTCGGAGGGAAGGCCTGGCACCAGGCAGGGGCTGTGCTCCCCTCTTCCCAAAAGCCACCCGAGCTTCTCTTTGGGAAGGCACCCGAGGCCTCTGAGGCGGGGGGGGGGGGGGGGGGGTGCTCCCCGCCCTCCACAGTGGCTTTTGGGGCTGGCACTTGCTCATGAACACCCTCTCCAGAGAGCAGCAAAGGGAAGCCTATGCCAACCTGGCTGCGTTCATCTTCACAGGAGCCCCAGGGCCATGGCTTTATTACCAAGGCCGCCTCTAGGTGGCAACTGCTCCCCTGCCTTCCTAAACACCAACCCTGTGCTGGGAGGCCTGGTCCCTGCAGCCTCCAAAAGCATACTGAGGATCAGCTAAAGCACATCCCCTCGAGCCTCTGACACACTGCCTCCCTCACTGGAGCGGGGAGAGAGCTGACCGTGGTATGGATATCCCATGCACCCCACTTCAACCCCCCAGCAGGGCCTTACTGCCCTGCCCGATCCTCAGTTTCCTTGTCGATAGTGTGGGGATAAGGAACCAAGCTCCTAGTTCTGGGGTGAGGGTTCCATGGAAGGACACATGTTAACACGCTCACTCTGTGCCGGGCACATGATGCAGGCCCTTAGGACCACAACCGAGGAGGGTGAATAATGTGCCCAGGGTCACACTGAGCCGGGACCGCAATCCCACGGGCTAACCTACCCTCTGCTCGCCTGTCCCTCTGAAGGCAGAGCTAAGAGTGGGGGTGGGGGCGGAGGGGCCAGGGGTGACCAAGCTGGCTGAAACCCTACGCAGTGTTAGGCACTCTGCTTAGCATTTCACCCACGGGATTTCATTTGACCTTTGTCTTAAATTGTAAAAGTGGGTAAGTCTGTATGGTCACATAATCTTCATAATACTCATGGAACAGACCGATGCGCGTGCGTGCCCACATACACAAGATCAGAAGGAGCACAGAAAGTGTCCAGTAACAAGCCTATAGGTGATCTTTATTTTCTTTTTTATACTTTTCTGTGTTTTCTATTGAGTGGCTTTTTTTTTTAGTTTTTTGAAAATTTTTTTAGTTTTTTAGTTTTGAGTGTTTTTTTTTTTAGTTTTCCAAACGAACACTTTTGTCTTTTGCTTGTTTTTTTCCCTCTTTTCTTTCTTTTTTTTCTTTCTTTCCTTTTTTCTTTCTTTCTTTCTTTCTCTCTTTCTTTTTTTTCCTCAGAAAAGCAATACCCATTCATATTACATCTGTAATCTTAGGAAAACCTTGTGGTGTAGAGGCCATCTTCATCCCCTTCCAGACAATTGAGGCTACTCGACCTAAAAGCCCAAGCTTTTCCCAGAGACTCCAGGCCATCCCCAGCCTCACCTGTCCTCTGCAGAGAGACTTTGGAGGGTACCGCTCTGGCGGCCACCAGTGGCACAAATGTGGGAGAGAAGGAACTGAAGTTTGCTGTGTGCCCTTTCTGGGCCTCAGTTTCCCCTTCTGTACATGGGGGGGGGGCTTGAATCTGATGGCCCAAAGGGACTCTGCTAGCTCAGACAGGGTGGTAATCTAAACCCCTTTCTCTGTAGGTCAAGGAATAACAGACAGCAAGCCCCTCAACACATTTTGACTGAAGACCCCTCTCTCCCTCCACACTTCCAGAACTTCCCCAAGCTCAGCTTGGGAGACAGTCATGGGGCAGCTCCCCGGACCCGATGATACAGCCGGCACCGGAAATCAGATGTGCCACTCACTTCTTGGCGTGTGAGGTAGCAGGGGACATGACCCAGAAAGGAGAGCTGGTGTTGACAGCTCCCCGGGGGGGGGGGGACAGCGAGGGTCCGCACTCAGGGACTCCTTCACTGCCCACCTGCTGTCGGGACCTTACAGGAGCCGCCCCGGATGGCACCTGAAACCAAGCGCAGGGCACCCAAACTCGGCTAAGCTACGCTCCGTGGCAGCCTGGGTCGGCTCCTCGTGTCCCCCGCGAGCCGGCCGGCAGATCAAGTGTCAGTGCCGCGCAGGGCACCGGGCGGCCACTTCACCTACCTTGTTTACCAACCGCGGGCAGAAACCGGAGCGAGACCGCGAGCGCTCGGCCAGGGACCAAGGACGCGCCGCCGCGGAGCGCCCCCCGCCCGGCCGGGTGGAGATCGCGTGGTTTGGGCGGCGTTGTCCCCCTGCTCCAGAAACCGCGTTGAAGTTTAACTCGGCGTCCGGGACCTCTCTTTACCGGCGAGCGCGGGGCAAGAGCGCCGGCGAGATTGACGCCCCGACTGCGACTCCGCGCCGGCCCGCGGGCTGCCCGGCACCCTGTAATTACCTGACAGCTCTGACTGAGCCTAGGAACTTGCGAGAAAGCCCGGCCTCATCTCTGCTATCTGGAGGAAGGAAGGGAAATAAAGAGGCATTTTAAAAATGCGGACTCACCAGTTCTCAACCTCCCCGGGCCGGTGTATGGGAAAGGGCGGGCAGCCGGGCTGGCGGGGGCGGGGCGAGCCATCCCCGGCTCGGGCTCCCCGGCCCGGCCCACTCTCCACAGGCCGCGCAGCGAGGGCGTGGCTCCCAGGTTCCACGGCCGGCGAGACGGGACCATGGCCCGGGGCTCAGCGGCCTCCTCCGGGCGCCGGGCGGCCTGCGGACAGAACAGGGGAGGCGAGGCTGAGCCGGCTGCAGCTGGGGGACAGATCAGAGCCTGCCTGCAACAGGGTCACCTGTTACCCGGAGCGGCAGCCCCAACTCCAATGCCACCTCCACCCCCCAGCAAAGATCCCTGAGCTTGCGGGATGACACAGAGCCCCTCACCGTTTCAAGGTGCTTTTACCCAAGTAAGGAGGCTCAGAAGTGGGTGAGGAGCCCATCAGGTGCATCTGCAGCGCGCTGTGGAGCCCTCACATCTCAGCCCCTCCCCTGGAAGCCTGGCAGCCTGAAGACGTGCCAGGTCACAGCCCCATAGGGAGGCAGCCCAAGTCAACAGCATCTCCATAACTCTAATCAGAAGGGGCCTGACTGTGGCCAGTGACAAGAAAGACATATATATCAAATTCTCTTAAAGTCCACTCTATCTAGTCTATTCAACTAGCCTCCACTCTGTGCCTACAACTTGGCAGGCAGTAAGATACAACGATTCATTGCTTCTTCATCTAATAATTATTTATCTGGCATCTGCTGTGTGCCAGGCACCTGCGAGGGGTCCTCTTTGATCAAGAGAGATGGGGCCTCAGAGCTCCCTGTCAGGAGGGAGGTAAGCACTTCAGCAAACCTTCATGATCTGAACAGGATGCAGGGAGGCACCAGGTGGTATGGGAGGAGAGGGTGGGGTGGGGGTGGGGAGCACTGGTCTGAATAGAAAGCCCCATGGCGGGGGCACCTGGGTAGTGCAGTGGGTTAAGTGGCTGACTCTTGGTTTTGGCTTAGGGTCGTGAAATCAGAACCCGCCTGGGGCTCCACACTTAGCATAGAGTCTGCTTGAGATTTTCTCTCCCTCTCCCTCTGTCCTTCCTGCTTGAGCTCTCTCTAAAATAAATTTTTAGAATATTTTTTTAAAAAGCAAGCAAGCAAGCAAGCTGCATAGGTCCCTCATGAACTGAGCAGACGAATAGAACAGATTTTAAGCATTCCCTACACGAGTCTTTATTGAACACCTATGGTGTGTAAAGCAGCTGTGAGGGCATTTAAAGTACCCGGCTACAGTCCCAGACTCAGACAGTGATGCCAGGAACAGAGGACGCCAAGTCAGCTCAGAGAGGCAATGCGGACTTTGCTTTTGGGTTTTTTTTTTTTCCTAAAGATTTTATTTATTTATTTGATAGAGAGAGACAGCCAGCGAGAGAGGGAACACAAGCAGGGGGAGTGGGAGAAGAAGAAGCAGGCTCTTAGTGGAGGAGCCTGATGTGGGGCTCGATCCCATAACGCCGGGATCACGCCCTGAGCCGAAGGCAGACGCTTAATCACTGCGCTACCCAGGCGCCCCTGCTTTTGGTTTTAAAATGGAGTTCGAGGCACCCAGGAACTTCCTGATGGCGCCACCTGGGCCGCAGACTGCTTTCTACCAGACAGGAAAGATTACCTATTTGAACAGTGTCCACTCCCCTGACCCGCTCTGGTTCTCCATGGTGGGGCCCACAGCACAGTCATTGGTGCAGCCCCCTCCCCCCCAGCCTGGTGCTGGAACAACACCCACACCAGACCCCTGGCAATGGCTTGACAGGTGAAGGCCCTGAAACACATGTACACACGAGCCTGGGCCGAAGCCTGGCAAAGAGCAGGGCTGGGGATTCAGAGCTGGGAGGCTAACGACAGTCCAAGTGCCACAGGTGAGGATCCAATCACCAAAGATAACCAAGCACAGAGCTCACTCTGGGTGGTAAGGAAAGCTGGAGAAGGACGGTCAGAGGTGTCGACACCACCAGGCAGGTGCAGAGTCCTCACACGTGACCGGACGGTGAGGGGGGAAGGAGAGGATGGTCAGTTTCCAGCTAACAAGGCCATGGGGAGGTCAAACTGGAAGAAAGCCCTGGGGGCTCTAGAAGGGAGCCCATCAATGGAGCTGGGCAGAGGGCAGACCTGGGTAGGCCCAAGAGGTGCACAGGGCTAAAGGAAGCAGCTGCTTCCTTCTCCGTGGGGAAGTTGGGCTAGGGTGAGGAGGGGAGGCTGATTGAGAAGATATGGTACGTAGGATAGGAAGGATCCGAGCTTGCTGGGTGGACAGGGCCAGGAATGACTGAATCAGGGAGAGGCAAAAGAAGTCTGAGTACAGGGATGGGTAGCGGAAGATCTGGTGATCACAGTTCACACAGAGAAGCTCTGGAAGAATGCCAGGCTTACTGGCCAAGGATTCATGCACTCTGCCTTCCCTGACTGAGGAAGACAACTTGGAGGAGGCTTCTGGGTACAGTGTTACTGGACTGTGGGCCAAAGGATGGGACAGAGGCTAATCCAAATATGTGGGCCAGCTCCATTGAGGAAACAAAGATGGACCAGTATGGAGCAGAAGGAACCAGGGGGAAGAGCCAGATGCCCTTTCCTCCAGGTTGCTTGGCACGGAGCTGGGCACACGACCATCCCCGAAGACCAATGGCCTAATGGGGCAAAGAGGGAGAGAGACAGTCTCCACCTGCATGCCAAGCTCCTGGAAAGGTGAGAAGGGCATTGAAGGTTGATTCCACGTTTGAGAGAGAAGACTGTTAAAGAGATCAGTCAAGTCTGAGGGACAGAGACAGGAGGAGACAATACTTTTGTGACTTTCTGGAAGGGAAGTTGGAGAGGCAGCCAGGAAGATAGCAGGAAGAAAGAGGAAGGGTGTGTGCAAGATCCTGAAGAGGAAAAAGCAGCTGAATTTAGCAGCCAGTAGGGTGGGAAGGTCAAAGAATCCAGGACTCAAACAAGCCCAAGGCTGGGGCTTCTGCCAACTTAGGACTCACGGGGTGGGACAATGGGGACGGGGTGGGACAATGGGGACGTGGAGTGGAGTGGCTATGACCCAGCTCTGCCACTTACTGGATGTGTGACCTTGGGAGAATTATTTTGTCTCCCTGTGCCTCATTATCTCCATCTGAAAGTGGGGAGAACTCCACCTTACAGGGTTGGTACAAGAATTAGACAGTGCATATATAAAGTGTTCAGAACAACGCTGGCGTATATAAGGAGCTCAAAGTTTTTATTTTTCAGTGATCTCCCTCCCTCCAGTGGTGAGTGAGTGCAGAGGGGCTGGCTTGGAGAGGAAGACAGATTTGCCCCTTTGTCTAGGCCAGGGCAATAGGACTGCAGCGCTCCCTCCCCCCCAACCTCTGCTCTCCCCCAGACCAGAGATATTGCAATGATTGAAGGACAGATTTGACAAGTACCCAGATATTGCTGCTGGGGAGGCCTTAAGTCTCCCTGGGAGAGAAGGTCAGGGAGGCTGGACAGGGGCTTGGCCCTCCCCTGCACAGTCACAGGTCCTGGCTCTTCCAGGACAACCCAGACTTCAAAAACCTCCGCTCCCACAAGAGCAGCAGAACTCATCACCCTAAGTCCCTAAAGTCCAAACACTGCAAATACAGGGCCCCATTCCGAGGCTGCATTCCTTGCCAATGACTCTCCCTGGCCAAGGAGACGGCTACTTTATCAAGGGCATGGGGAGTGCGCCTGGGCAAGGAGAGCTGCTCACCCAGCCTCATGGCCCAGGGAAGGTGAAAGGTCAGGGACGGCCAGGACCCACAACCTTGAGACAAGATATGCTGGGGGTGGGGGGAGTACTTGAGAATTTAAATACAGCTTCCTCTTTAAAATCTCCCAGGACCAGGCCCTTCACTGCACCAGAGTTCTGCTCTAACTCACAACAGGGGGTTGAAGGAGGTGGCTTCTGGCTTGCCCTCCCTGCTGGGATCCCCCAGACGGCTGCTGTCACTGGCTTAATTTCCTACTGCCCAGGACGGCACCGGCCCAGGCCCTCCTTCCAACCTCAGGGCCGGCCTACCCACCCCTGCCCTGCGAGGGGGAAAGCGAACTGCCCAGGGAACATATGTGGTGGGAGGGCTCAAAACTGCAGCCTTCAAGGGATCCCTGGGGGGTGAGGGGGAATCTCTGCAAGGGGAGGGGGAGGCCCTAACGGACATGAGGTTCCCAGGTCTGTTTCTGCTCTCCCGGGCCAAAAAGATCGGAAAGGGGGTCCCGAGGCTGCTGCGACCCCAGGGGACGTGCCGCCCCAAGCCGTGCTGTGGGCAAGGTCCTCGGCTCCGGCTGATCGGCGCAGGGGGGCGGCGGGCGACCACGCAGGGCTGCTTCTCCCGGGCCCGGCCTTCCCCGCGCCCCGCAGCGGTCCGGGCAGGGGCGGGGGTCCTGCGGGCAGGGCGGGCCCGGACGCGGCACCCGGAACGGTGGGCCGGGCGGACCCCGAGAGCCCAGCCCGCCCCCCGCCCGCCCCGGTCCCCGACTCACCGGCCTGGCGAAGGCAGGATCCCGGCGTCGCCGCAGAGCCCGGGGCTCGGCCGACCCGGCCCGCCGGCGGGAGGCAGCTCCACGCCGCCGCCTCCTCGGCCCGCCCCGCTCCCGCCCCTCCCGCACACTTTCCACAGGAAATGATTAACTCGGGCCGCGGCGCGTTCTCATGGCAACCGGCTCCTGCCCAGGCGGGGGGTCGGCGGCGCGCCCGCGCTCCCGCGCACTCTCCCGCGCGCTCACACTCACACGCGGGGCCGCCCACTCTGCGGCCTCCCCGCTCCGCACAGATGTTCCCGCTGGGCCCCGGGGCCGGGGGCCCACGCCCCGCACACGCTAGTGCACACGTGCTCGCACACCCACTGGTGCACACACAGCGTCATACATGCTCATTTTTCGTGTATGGGCTCTCGCAGGCCAGTACACACGTCCCTCACACATGCCTTCACACATGCTCTAGTCCGCACACACGAACACATCCAGTGTTCACACACGTGCTTTTGCTCTTTACACTCCCAGGCGCACATCCGCTAACCCTCGTACCGAACTTTCACACACGCTCGTTACTCCTCACACACGCTTCTCCCATGCTGTCCTTCACACGCTCTCACACACCAGCTCGTTTTCTTGACCATCTAACACACGCTTTCACACACGCTCTCTATATACAGATAACATATATACACTTCCACATTCTCACACACTTTACACAGGCACTCACGGTATCGTCAGGCGCTCTCACACGTGCTTCCCCACACACGGTCCACGTGCAATGGCTCCCATGCACCTTGGGGCATACATACACTTGCTCTCCCTCACACACGTTCTCGCACACACTCCACACCTCGTTCTCTGACACTCTAGTATACACATCCTTTGAAACCCAAGTCCACACTCTCACTCACGCGCTCTCACACTCCAGGTATCATGTACACACACACGTGTGTCACACGTTATCACTATGTTTACACACACACATGCTCTCACTAGCTCTAGTAGGAATACACAGGCCGGGTTGCCTCCCCAGCCACGGCACCACCCCCGGAATTTGCATCTTCCAGGGCTTAGGGTTTTTTAAGGTAAAATACTCCTTCAAGCTCCAGTGCAACAAGCGCAGAGTGCAACCGCTCAGGAGCAGGCAGCAGCTCCCGGCACAGCCCAAAGTCCCTCCTGGGGGGACGTCTCAGAAGAGGCACAGGGGAGGCCAGGGAGCCGGCGGCCAAGGAGAGACAGCTGACCCAGAGGAGCCACTCTGTTCTTTGTCTCCCAAACAGAGGCGGCATTTTACTCCAGAGCCGGCAGCCATCGTCCCCTCCAGGCTGCAGGAGGACAAGAAGGAAGCTCAGAAGCCCGCCCAGTGCAGGCTGATGGCTCCGCAGACAGTCCGAAAGGGTGGGCACTTGACTCTTCCCCAGAGGTGCAAGGAGGGGACTGCAGGGGGACATGCAGATCAACAAAGGTTCTATCTCCTGTCTCGGCCCAGGCACTAGGCCAAGGCCCTGGGCCTCTCATTGTTCTGGATGCCAGAACAGGACACTCCACAAGCCCCCGGCTGGAAGTGGGCTAATGTGTGTCTTATTTTCTGAGATGCTCAAGTGAAGGCCCAGTAGAGGGTAAATGTCCCTCTCCTGGAATGGTTCCTTGGAGAGTTACAGATTTCCAACTAAGAACCCCAGATAACCCTCTCAACGGGAGAGAAGGCCGTAATTTGAGAGTTCCCTTCTCTGAACCCCCCGCCTGCTCTCCAGACAAGAGCGGTCAAGGGGACTACAGGGTTGGATGAGGGCAGAATGTCTCTAGAATCCTGACCAAGTATCACGCTATTATTCGATTGAGGCAAGTTGTTTGTCTGCAAAGTCCTGGTAGAGAGAACTGGAGGCCTTGTCTTACTTGCCGGCTGGTACAGTGACATTAACCGCAGGTTCCTTCCGACGAAGCCAAAGCCAGATTTTTAAATTAATAATAACATTTATTGTTCGTTTTCTCTGATTACAAAAGTAATAGATGTTCATTGTAACCATAATCCCACCCACTTGAGATAAATGCTGCCAACATTTTAGTACAGTCTTTTTTTTTGTATGCACATAATAGCTACCATTTATCCAAAGTTAACACTGCCAGGCACTGCACTAAACTCTTTATAAACAAGATCCCATTTAACCCTGAACACCCTGAGGTGGACACCAGTGTATCTCCGGTTTTTAGGAGAAGAAACTGAGCCTCCCACAGTTCATTCATAAACCCAGTGTGTGACAGAGCTGAGCTATGAACCCAATGGGTGTGAGCGTGTGTGTATGTGCACAATGTACACGCAGACAGTCCTATCCTATGTAATGAGTTGCGGTCCCAGATGCAAGCGTTTATTAAGATCAAAGCATTAGTGGAGAAAAAAAGAAAACTGAGGTGTTAGATGGAGACAATTTTTAGGTTCTTGCAGAACTCCGACTTGAAATATAAAAGCAAATTGCTTTATGATTGTTGGAATTTAGTTTAAGAATGTACAATGTCACCAAGGAACTACAGACTAATGACTCCAAGGTCATTTCTATCCCAGAAACTTCACTGATGGTTTGATATGGAAGCTGCCAACTGTCTCCTGGCTACAGGGAAGGTAGAGATTGGCCAGAGACCTGGCCATTCCAACACTGAGGTCCTGAATCCGTAAGTGAGGACACTTCGGTTCAGCCTTTGGCCTTGACCTCTTGCCCACCTTCTAGCAGAAATATAGAAATGTCGGGAGGGCTACACAAGAGGCAGTGGCCAGAGCACTGCAGCTTCTTAACTATATCCACCCTATTCCCGAGACGGGGGTTCAAAGAGCCTGAAACCCCTTCACTTTAAGGTGTCCATCCGAGAGGTAGCCAGGGGCCCAAGAAGTCTATCACCCAGAGGGAAGTAAAGAGGGGAGAAATAACACGGATTATGTTTGATCTGATTCTCACAGTAACCTAGAGTAAAGCACCACATAAGATTTACATGATTTTCCAGTTTTAATGATTTAACTTGAGATCTGATCACCTCTAGGCCTTTGCAATGCTGTGTTCCCTGCCCAGAAAGCCTCTCTCCTTTCCCCACTCCCACCTGCCTCCACCCACCTTGACCTGGCTGACTCCTGCTTGTTCTTCAAGTCCTTCAAGCTTAGAGGTCATGCTCCTTGACCCACCCAGGCACCATCGTTCCCTGTCCCCCCCACACCCCCACACTGGATTGTAATGGCCTCTCCTGTCTACACCAACAGCTCTTGGAGGGCAGGGCACTTTCCTGACTCGATCACAAGGAAAGCCTCTGCAAGTGCCCGGAATCATTCAAGTTTCCATTGACTAAATAAATCACGTATAATTCAGAGGGGGAAGAACAGGTACATTAAAGCATATCCAAACAGACTTTCTTCTTTCTTTTTTTAAAGAATTCATTCATTCATTCATGAGAGAGAGAGAGCATGAGCAGTGGGGAGGGGCAGAAGGAGAGGGAGACAAGCAGACTCGGCACTGAGCTCCAGGGAGCACAACTCGGGGCTTGATCCCAGGACCCTGAGATCATGACCTGAGCCGAAGGCAGACACTTAGCCAAATAAGCCACCCAGGCATCCCCAAAGAGACTTTCTTCTTGTGTAAGTTAATGATAATTCTTATCAAAAGGAGGTAAGAAACGGGTCCTTAAGCAATTATTTCAATGTGGTCACGAAGGGGCACCCTGCAGTCATGAAAATTACATATCGTTGCACGATCCTGGGTAACAGTGTCTTGAAGTTAGAGAGCAACATTCTGGGGGTAGGAGTCGAATATTAAGTAATTCTGACTCAATGAGCCACTGTTTTGAATCCACATACTCCAACACTCCTGCAATAGTTCATTATGGACAGCGCAGAAAGCGCTGGGGAGGATCCCATGGAGGGAACAGGCAGGATTCTGAGCTCAGCCCTGCAAGCATGCGATTGACTCCCAGCTGCAGGACTTGGCAGCTAAACCTCTGAGCGTGTTGGGGGTGGGAAAGAAGGGGGGGCACTGGCTCTTGGCTCACACCTGCCAGCTTTCAGGAAACCATGCTCCTCAGTGGACATGAAGGGGTGGGGCCTCGGACAACCCTTGGCTGGTGTGTAAGTTCCTGTCATTCTCATCTGCTACACACTCCGCTCTTCAAGCGCTGGTGCTCAACAGATAAATGAACAAATGATACCCGTCTCTCCTCTCCCTTCCAGCTCCCTCTGTGCCTTCCCATCCCTGCCCAAGGGTGCCTGCCTCCTTTCTAAAACTCTATTGAAACAGTTCTCCTATTTACAAAGGGCCTTGCAGGGAACCAAGCAACCCTCCCCTCAATAAAACTACCTTGCCCTAAAATCTCTAGACAGTGATACCTTTCTGCCTTTGCCAGGGAGATTGGACTCCGCAGTGCTTCCCTGGGCTCTCAGGTGAGGGAAACCTGAAACCTCTTCATGACCTGAGAAAGAATTTGGCAGATAACTCTCCTAGCACTCCAGGGTAGAAAGCAAACAGAGGGTTTTTTTTCTCTCCTGTTGTCATTTCCTGTAGTCTAAAAAATGAGAGGAATGCAAACACTGAGAAGATATGTACTCAGGCACCAGGTAATAAAAAGATTTAGTAAGAATGGCCATGGGGATAAGCCCTACCCCTGCCCCTCCTCCCTGAGTCACAGCGTCCCACCAGCTTACCATCCAGAAGCTGCCTGGGCTCCTTCACCCAAACACTCCCTCCCCAGCTTCACTTCTTGCTCCTAAATCATTCTAGCTCCTTGTTCTAAGCCTAGGCATGCATTATTAACATCGTTCCCACTTTTTTTCAACTTCCCCATTCATTTCTGCCCATCTGCTGCAATTTCTAGGTGGCTGGGGTGGGTTTTTTTTAACTTCAATTTTTTTTTCTGCACAAATGTAGTAGAAACCAAAAGAGGGGGGAGAAAACAAAACCCAGATCCCACCACCCTTATCTTACTGTCACTGGCCCAGATTTTCTTTTCAGTATTCGACCTTGAACAGACATGATTTCTATATTAAGGAGAGACAGTATAGGACAATGGTTGAAACTGGGTTTAGGGGTCCAGCGGCCCTGGATTTGAACCCTGGCTCAATCACTTCCTCCGTGCTCAGTGTCTTCCTGTGACAATGGGAATAGCCCTAGTTCCTAACCCATTGGGTTGCTATGAGAGGTAAATATGAGCCCAGCAGCCGACACAGGGTCAGTCATCCACAAACACTAGCTTGGGCATAGTGGGAGTCAGAGAGTGAGTGCAATTTTCGACTCTGCCTTTTCTCACTTTAAATCGTATAAAAACCATTTTTCCAAGTTACTTTTTTTCTGCTCTATCCTGTTCTTTTCTGAACGGTAGGCCCCAGACTGAGGATAAAGCCAGGTCCCATTCAGCTTTGGGATTCCAGTCTCTAGGGACACACCCAGTGCTGAGTAAAAATTACTGGAAAGAATAATCATTCTCCTTTTTTCTTTTCATTCTTTTTTTTTAACAAATTTTAAAAAAGATTTTATTTATTTATTTGACAGAGAGAGAGACAGCCAGCGAGAGAGGGAACACAAGCAGGGGGAGTGGGAGAGGAAGAAGCAGGCTTCCAGCGGAGGAGCCTGATGTGGGGCTCGATCCCAGAATGCCGGGATCACACCCTGAGCTGAAGGCAGACGCTTAACGACTCAGCCACCCAGGCGCCTCCCCCCCCTTTTTTAAGAATTTTTATGTATTCATTTGAGACACAGAGAAAGCATAAGCAGGGGAGAGCGGCAGAGGGAGAAGCAGAAGCAGACTCCCCACTGAGCAGGGAGCCCAACGAGTGGGGCTCGATCCCAGGACCCTGAGATCATGACCTGAGCCGAAGGCATATGCGCAACCCACTGAGCCACCCAGGCGCCCATCTTCCATCCTTCCTCCCTTCCTCCCTTCCTCCCTTCCTTCCTTCCTTCCTCCCTCCCTCCCTCCCTTCATCTGTACACCCAACGTGGGATTCAAACTCACAACCCCAAGATCAAGAGTTGCATCCTCTACCAACTGAGCCAACCAGGAGCCCCAAAAGAATAATTATTTTAAACAGCTCTGCCCTGACTGAGCTAACCATTCGATGAGGTCAGACATGTGCGTAGGTCCCATTTCTTCACTTTTATAAACAGCATGGCTGTTGACATCTCCCCACACACAGCCTGTTCATTCCCAGGGGAAGGGAGTGTTGTTAATTTCATAAATCCTTTCTGAATAAAGAATCTGAACATTTTTTTACACTCTCTAAACATGTTGCCAGATTGCCATCAGAAGGGCTGTACCAAATTTACACTTTACACTGTCGCTGGTAACAATTTCGATGAGAACGACTTCTTGCGTTGATTTACAGTTTTTCTCTTGGATCTGGAATCCTGGCCCCGGCTGGCTCCCCTGCGCGGCAGGAGGCATATAAAAAGATAGTCTGAGTGATGGCTGTCATAGAGGGAGGAGTGTCTGGTTTGTTTGTCGGTGTTGCTGTCGACTGGGCTAGGCCGGGTGCGGCTGGGAGCACTGAGTCAGTGCACCCTCTCCCTGCCTGCTCTTTGGCCCCCAGATACCTTCCCAGGTGGGTTCTGGAATATTCCACAACCCTGGAAGATTCTCCTCCAGTGACCATTAGTGTTACTAAGGTTATCCCTGCCCTGACACCAGACAGGCACCTCATTCCGGCTTCTTGCAGTCACTCCATCAGTCACTCCTGGAAAGAGAATCCCTCAAGAGTCTCTAGCATCAGTAGTCGGCTTTCTGTTCTGGGGGGGATGAGGGGGGGTTACAGAGCAGCCTCCAAGTCAGAGAAGCCACGTGCCGCGGCTCTGGACCACCCACTCTGCCAGCCTCTTGGCACTGCCTGCATCACTCATCCAGCTTCTGCGACAGCCCCAAGGCCTCTCCCCCTGCCCCCTCGACTCTGGCCCTCCTCCTCTGGGGGTGGCCCGTGTTTGCAAACAGCCACGGGAAGTTTTGACGCTGCTGATTAACCAGACTCCCACGGCTCTGGGTTCTTAGTCATCATGGCAAGTCTCAACCTTCTGCCTGCCCGGCCAACATCACCAGCTTCCAGGTGACAGGGAAGAAGTGACTAGGAGCTGCCTAGTTTCAGTGGCTTCCATCCGTCATCCTGGTGGGGGCGGGGGTGGAGGGGGTGAGAACCTCCGCCCATCCCAAATGACTGGAAATCCACATAGGGCCTGAATGCCACAGCAGGAATTTAAGCTGATTTAGCTTGCCCTTGCTGAGAGAAGCTATGTGTGATTAAAATGAAAATAAGGCCAAAATGCAGTCACTCCGGTCAGGGGCCCCAGATCAGTAAACCAAGACTTAAACCTGATCGAATTATAGTTTCAACCCTCCCACCCAAAAATGTAATCTTTAACCAGTCAATGTGGGAATTTCCTGGTCTGCACTAGATTTACTGAGAGACCCCTTCTGTATACGTCAGAAGGCTGACCTTGCCTAAAACAGCACTCTTTGCTAATAATTTCCTTGTCTCTCATTACCTCTCTACCTTTAAAAACCTTTCTTATCTATAGCTCGATGGAGTTCATTTCTACTTGCTAGGTGGAACGCTGCCTGATCCACAGATCATTAAATAAAGCCTCTTTGATCTTTAAATTTACTCAGATGAATTTTGCTTTTTAACGCCAAGCACTGGGCTAACTCTTTACATGCAGGGTTGGTTGCCTTGGGTTTCATTTAATCCTCTCAACCACATGTGCAATGTTATAATCCCATTTTACAGATGGAGAAACTGAGGCACTATGTTTTAAGAACGGCTAAGGGGAGGCCCCTGAACGAGTAGGGGGCAGCTGGGGGAAGACGGCTTTGGGGTGCTGGAAAAGGCGGATGCTCCAGGCCAGGAGCCCTGTTCCCAACCACTGAGTGACCTTGGGCAGATGTCTTCCCCTCTCTGGGTCTCCTGTCCCTCCCTGGGTAAATGAGGGGGGTGGGCTGGTGACCTTTCCAGCACCAAAGCCACAAGGGAGTGAGTGGGCAAGATGCAAGGGATGTCTCTTGAGATTCTGCCTGCTGAAGGCCTGGGCCAGGAGGGGCTAATTCCAGCCGGATGGCTCTGGCTTCACTGTTCACAAGTCACATCGCAAGTGAGTGCCCCAAAAGTAAAGAGATTAGTGGTTGGGGGCAGGGGTGGGGATGGGGAGTGACTGCTAATGGGCTTTCTTTTGGGGGTGATGAAATATTCTATAATTAGATTATGGTTATGGTTGCATAATTCTGCAAATATACTAAAAACCATTGTGTTGTACACTTTTTTTTTTTTTAAGATTTATCTATTTTAGAGAGAGAGAGAGAGCATGAGCAAGAGGGGCAGAGGGAGAGGGAGAGAGAAACAGACTCTGGGCTGAGCTTGGAACCTGCCTTGGGGCTCAATCCCAGGAGCCCGAGATCACAACCAGAGCCAAAACCGAAAATTGGACCCCCAGGTGCCCCAAGTTGTACACTTTAAATGGGTGAATGTTATGGTATGTTAATTATCTCTCAATAAAGCTGTTTAATAGAGAAAGGAAGAAAGGAAAGTAGGAAGGAAGGAAAGAGGGAGGGAGGGAAGAGGGAGGGACGGAAGGAGACCTGCGTAACGGTTGGGCCAGAGCTGCCTTTGGGACTGGCCTCCTGGGAGTGTGACCCTCGGCACCCAGCCCTTTTCCGATTCTCTCTCCTCCAAGCACCCACACTTCAGAGCCTAGGGAGGGTGTCTGGGAAGTCAGACACCCAAGTGGCAGGCAACGGCTCCAGATTCTGACCAGAAGTGTCAGGAGCTCCTGGTCCCCTTGAAGGCCCAAGGACCCAGGAATCAAAGGAGGAATGGGGAAGAGGGGTGGGGGTGGCAAGAAAATGGATGAAGGCCAAAGCAGGGCGAGTGTCCAGGGGGAGGCCCTGAGCTGGGGCCCAGTGTTGCTCTGATTGGGGGGGCCTGGGAACAGACCCTGGCTGGCAAACACGGGGCCGGCCAGCGGCTCTCTCGGTTGCTTGGAGACACCATTGCACTCCAGAAAGCCCACACAAGAAATCCCTGCCTCTCCTGAGGGCACCCCCCCCCCCACAAACTGGTACAGCTGTCTTCTTGGCAGCAGTGGGGACACAGACAGATGCAGCTGTCCCAGAGGCCATGTCAGCCCAGACTTGACCCCAAGCCAGGTGCACAGGTGCAAGGGACCCAAAATGAGGGCCAAATTGGCCAGTAAGAGGCAATCCACTCCTGCTGTTGGGCAACTTACTGTTGAAAGAGGAGACGCCCAGCGGGTCTGGGAGGCACGGCTTCCCTGTCTGAATCTCCCCCGGCAAGCGCCTCTCCCAGACTAACCTCACCCAGTGCACACCCTCTTCACATGAGCCTCCTGGGGCAAATGGCCCAGGATAGCCCAACCATAAGGGAACCAAGGGAGCCAATCTCAGAGACTATAACCACCTCTGAGAGCCCTAGCTTTCAGGTCAAACCCGAGTGCCTGCCAAGCACTTGCTTGTCAAGAATTAGGATTTTGCTCTGCTCGGAAGCAGACCTCCAGGCTGGCATCCCGCTTGTGACCAGCAGCTGCTGGCAGCTGGGAACCTCTTCCCCGGGTGGGCTCAGTGCTCTGCAGTGAACTTCTTCACAGGGAAGAGACCCGAATGCTTCCTTGGCATAAAAACCATGCTGTGCCTGGCATACAGGCTGGCAGAGGCTGAGGGCTCTTGCTTTCTTCTTCCTACTAAGGGCTGCATGTGCTACTGGCCCCGCTCTGTAGCGTTGACCCCAGGCAGCCTGGCTCTAGAGTCCAGGTCTTGAACACCGCACCATACTGCCTCTCAAGGGGACGCCAGTGGGCTCCTGGTCACTCTCAGCATGCATTCAATGCTCTTCAGCATCCGCCGGCAGTGATCTGCCCAGCCTTCTCTCTTATTCACACCCCAAAGCACCTGTCTCTGTTCCTTCAGTTTACCACGTGTCTGGGCCTTCTCACCTTTGTACCACCATGATGACAGCTCATTCTCCTTGGGAGCCTCAGTGGAAAGGGTCCTCCATCGGGTCTTCCTGACTCTACTCAGCCAGAAATACCCCGGGGCCACCGACCCTTCCTTTAACTCACTTAGTACCCTGGATGGGGGACTTATCAGTCTCCTCCATTAGACTGGAGCTCCCAGATTCAGGCTCCCATGCTGTGTGACCTTAGATAAGGCATTTGACCTCTCTGAGCCTCCACGTCCTCATAAATGGCAGCCATTATGGCTAATATTAATGAAGCATTACTGTGTTCCAGACACTACGTGCCAAGTACTTTATGTACGTGATCTCATGTAGTCCTTACAGCACCTTGGGAGGTGGCTACTACTCGCCCATTTTACAGACGCAGAAACCATGGCTGTTGTCAGGATCACCACTATTAACACGATTGCCATGCTTTGTCCCGAAGCCTAGCCCACAGCAGATGCTCAGATCCTGTTCTTTAAGGCCCGATGTGGTGAAACTGGGAGGGGAGTTGGATAGAAGAGAGTTCCAGCAGAAACAGCGCCATGCCTGCGCTCCAGAGTGCTCAGGCCCAGCCAGGGATGGTAGGGGGTGATACCATCTGTGGAGGCTGACGCCAGCAGACAGTTGAGGCGGGGGACCGGGGCCGGCCTGCTTTACGCTTCTGCCATCAACCCTGCCTTTACCCACAGAAGCAGACTCTGCCCAAACCAGCCGTGCAGTGTTCAGAGCCCCGCAGGTAACAGGCCTCCTGGGTGAACGGCGACGGAGGCTCTGAGGGTCCGAGGAGGTGACCAGGGGCAGAAATTGTACACGTTTGTAACCAGAATAGCTTCAGGGTTGGTTTTGCCAGCTCACAGAATGCCCTGTGTCTTCATGCTCCAAGCTCAAAGCCCCCAGTGAATTCTAGGACCCACCCCCCCAACATTTCTTGGAAGCCCAAGGGTCTACTTTGCAAGGGTCTTTGCCCTTCACCCCCACTGGCTGAGCTGCGACCGCATCAGTGCTCCTGGCGTGGCTGTCCAACACGAATGCCTGAACCCCCTCACCGGAGGAGCTGGGGTGCCCCCCAAATGGGTGCTCTCCCTGATGTTGGAAACACCAGTTGCTCGAGTGAAAGTGAGGAGCTCACTCCAAAGAAACACTCCATTTGCCGCAGGGAAGAAGGGGGAATCATCCACGGTCTCCATGGTGCCCGGCCTGGCTTGTCCCACATTAGGGCTGCCTGGGTTCACGGTGTCCCAGTGCTCTGGCTTACACCCTCAAGACCCCCACCCCCCTTTCCTGCCCACTTCCCACTCGGGCACACAGGCTGTGCTTGGCACGTGGGTTGAGTCTGTACCCCATGGCCCGGGCGTCCACTCGTGTGACAGACTCGGCGGGGCTGCCCCTGTCCAGCAGACTGGCTTTTACATCCTTGAACTTCAACTGGGGTGGTCAGGAGTCCTGTCCGTTCTTCCCCCTGGGCCTCCAAGCCCCCCGATGTACATGACCAGACACAAACAGAAAGGAGGTGGTCAAATTCTGTCACCAGCCATTTGACGTGCTACTAATAGTCATTCACAGGTGTGCCTGGCGCTGTGGGGCAGAAGGGAGGGAGGGCACCCGCCACTTCCCAGACATAGCTCCTCAAGTCCTCAAAACATCCCCATTTACAGGTGGGAAAACTGAGGCCCTCAAAGATAAAGCGGCCGGTCTAGTCTAAGGAAAGTGCCAGAACCAGGCATCATGAGGCCACTTCTCTCCCCTGCCCACCTGAAATGCAAAGCCTGACTCTCCTTGCCCCTAACTCCAAAGCCGTGCCAAGCCCCCAGGGAAGGCAGGGTCCTCATCCCAGAGGCCTGTCTTGCCCTCGATTCCTTCCAAAGGAGGCCTCAGAGGACCTGCCTCCAGTCACTGAACAGAAGCTGGGCAGAAAGCAAGGGTTCTGCCTGCCAGGGGGGAACCTCTGGGCTCATTGAGTCACAGCTGACATTCTTCATCTACGAGTTACAAAACCACAGGGGGCTGTGGAGTGACAGCCGGCTGCTCTGTCTGTCGGAAGAATGTTGTTGCCAGACAGGTTCGTGAGGCATCTGCCGAGCTGGGCTCCAGAAACCAGACCTGGGCTCTTGCCACACTAGGTGACTCCCAGAAGGCCGTGGCCATGGGGCAGCCATCACCCCTCCCCACAACAAGCGCTCAGGGAGACCCACCCCCAAACCTCGTTATAACCCAAGATGCATGGGAGCCAGCCTCCCCCTGCCTCCCCCCCGCCACCGCAGGCAGCCAACCCATCCAGGCAAGGGCCTTCGGGGACGTAGCCCAGACAAGCACCCCACCGCACCCCACCCAAGGCTGGAGGGCAGAGGGGTGGCAGGCTCTCCCCCAGTCAAGTCTGTGGCCAGCACAGAGCCTACCTTGAACCACTACTACAGAAGTAAGAATGACAACAACACTACATTGCCCAGATGCCGGGGACTGCCGTGGACACTTTTTTCTGGATTATCCCATGTGTGGATTTTCCAGTGGCTGCTGTGACAAAGGACCACAATCTGGACGGCTTGAACAACAGCAGTGTAGTCCCTCATAGTCCCAGAGACTAGAGGTCCAAATTCAAGGTGTCGGCAGAGCCACACCTCCTCTGAAGGCTGTAGGGAGACCCTTCCTTGCCTCTTGCAGCATTGGTGTTCCTTGGCTTGTACAGAGATCACGCCAAATCTCCGTCTCTGTCTACATGCTCTTCTCCTCTTTGTGCGTCTGTGTCTTTGTCCAAATTTGTCTTTTCTTTTAAAGGCATCAGTCCTATTGGATTAGGGCCCATTCTAATCTTGTATGATCTCATCTTAACTGGATTAGCTCTGCAAACACCCTATTTCTAAAGAAGGTCACATTCACATTCACGGTTCCAAAGGGACGTGAATTTGTAAGAGAAGCTATTCAACCCAGTATATCACATGTAATTCTCCCAACAACCCCGATACTGCTCTTACCACCATCTTACAAGCAATAAAACTGAGGCTCAGAGAGGTTGAGTAACTTGCCCAAGGTCACACAGAACCAGACCGGAACCCAGTCTCTCTGATTCTACAACTCACACTACACTGTGCCAGACATCACCCTCACTGGGGCCCGCAGTTCTGTGGGCACAAGGGCTCTGCTGGACGTCATCACACTTCCTTCTTGCCACAGCCTTGAGGGGCCTGGCTTATAGTTTACAGAGGAAACAAAGCCTCCGTTAGTTAACTCGACCGAGGTCGCACAGCTACAGGGTGGCCGATCTCTTGAGCCCAGGTCTAGCACACTCTAGAGAGGCTCCAAATGGGGTTCTAACAGGGACATTCCAAGGCTCTGCCAAGCCGGTGGGGGCTATTTACCTAGCGTGACCAGTGCCCGCGCTGTGTTTACTTCAGCCACACTTGCCAAGCCCAGAAAATGTACTGTAAATCTGTGGTTTAAATTCACCTCCTCAGGTTTCAGCCCCTCATCCCAGACTGTTCTCTGCCAGCAGCAAGGCCAGCTGTTCGAGCGTTTACCAAGCGGAGGAAAACCAGGTCAAGACCGCAGAAGGGCCTCAGAGCCCGCAGGTGAGCCGCGGAGCCCGGCAGAGCAACAGATGACAACACAGTGGGCGCCGTGCCCCCAGTCGCTCCCAGACAAGAGGGGTCATGACGCTGACACAGCCCACCGTTGTTGACCCCGTGCCAGGCACTGCACCAGGCACAGTCTAGCACTTTCTGATAATCCTCACAAATGCCCCCATGAAGTAGGCACTATTGGTTTCCCCACTTTCCAGAGGAGGAGACTGAGGCTCAGAGGAAGGTCACTCTGCTGGCTAGTGGCCAAGGCAGGACTCAGTCCCAGGCCTGCCTGAGTCCAGAGCCCCGTCTTGGTCGCTGCAGAAAGTGCGCTCAGGGGCCGTCCAAGGCTGCGAGTGTGGCCACTGTGAGGGGAGCACCTTAGAGCATGACAGGGATGCGGAGGGACTGGAGAAGGATTCGAGAGAGGTAGGACAGACTGAGGACTAGAGGCCAGGGGAGCCAGTGTGCTCTGGGCCATACAGGGCAAGGGGGAGGACATGGCTTGGCACAGGCAGGAAGGTGGGAGCCCGGGGGGGCCTCTCCTCTGATCCACCATGACAGCCAGAAAGGTACTAACATGAAAAGCAGACCACATCACCTTCTGACTTTAAAAGCCCCAGTGGCTTCCCATGGAGCTCACAACAGATCCGAACTCCTTCCTGTGGTCAACAAGGCCCTGCAGGGCTGGCTCCGTTGACCTGCTTCAGCTCAGCTCAAATCTGGCTGAGAGGTTCCTTCTTGGTCCCCAAACATGCCACGGGGCCTTTGCACGTACTGTTCCCGCTGCCTAGAATGCCATTCTGCCAACTCTGTGCATGCTGGCTCCTCATCCTTAGAATCGCAGCTCTGCTGTGCCCTCCTCCGGGTGGCCTTCCCTGGCCACCAATCCAGCATCAAAGGTCCCATTATTGTCTACGTAATCCCCCTGTTATCTGTCCTTCATAGCACTTGACACAACCTGCAATTGTCCTGTTTATTTATTGTACGTTCCTTAATTGTCTTTCTCCTGTCAAGGTAAGGACTTTGTCTTGCTCCCTGCTGACCCCAGCACTTAGCACGGTGTCTCCTGTGCAGGTGCTCAGCGAGTATTTGTCGAATGAAAAAAATGAATGAATTCAACAGAGATATAAAGCCACAGATGGATCACTTAAAGAAAGCTTGGGAAAAGACCAGACTGGCAGTGGGGATGGCCCGGGAGCGAACCGAGAGGCCAAGGCCTGAGCGGAAGCTGCTGGGGAAATCCTGGGGAGGTGAGGAGTGTGTGAGCCTGTCTGCAAACAAGGGCGGAAATGGGCAGAAAGGAGGCTGTTTTCTCAAAAGCAGTGCAGACCAGACCTCATGGCCAACCAGTGGGCAGAGGAGACCACAGAGAGCCCGATAAGAGCTTAAAGGCTGCTTGCCAGGGTGACAAGCAAAAGGTAGGCCCCAAGGCAGGCCCCCCGCTTTTACTCATTCATTTGTCCAGGTGCGGCCAGTGAGGAGAGCTGCTCTGGGGAGGGGGGGGCAGGGACCGGGACAGGGCGAAGGAGGGCGAAGGAGGAGATAGGGGGTGCCTGGGGCTGCTGGGCCGCAAGCCAGGAGGACTTACCAGAGGAGAGTGACCAGACCCCCCGAGAGGATGCAGCTCCGGGCAGAGTCAGGAAGGGGAGCTAGGTGTCCGTCTGTTGCTTCAGCTGTGGCCACAGACTCGGAGACCTGGCCAGGGAGGGTTCCTTAGTGCAGGCCCTCCTCCAGCCGGGAAGGAGGACTTGGATTGGGACTTGTTTAGACTCAAAGGCGAACTTTCACCCTGCAATCCTCTGCACTCCTCTGCCTGCAATCTCTCCAAGGCTCTGAAAGCTAATTGCCCCCTTGTGTCGAGGGGAAGTGCAAGGGTCAGTCTTCCTATCTCTATAGGTGCGTGGGGGAGGGTTCCAGGTAGGGGATGACTGGGGATCTTGACAGTAACTTGCTGACCTCAGTGCTCCAGAAGTTCAACAAAAACAGCATCAGCAAATAAAAGACCGAGGAAATTCCCGCAAGGCACAATGTCCCAGTGGTTAGAAGCACGGGCTCTGGAATTAAAATGCCCGTCCACCTATCAGCAGCTGAATGACCTCAGGCGAGCGCCTGAACCTCCCTGAGCCTGTTTCCCTTTGTGCAAAATGGGGATAATTATACCACGTGTCTTTCAAAGGGTTGTTGAAGAGATGAATGAGATCGTACTTGAAGAGCAGGGTACACATTAGGTGCTCAATACATGGTAGCACTTACACTGGGCCAATTACGTGCCCCGCATTGCTGGAGGGTCCTTCATTCTACAGAAGAACTGGCTTATCCTCTTCAAAAATGTCAACGTCATGAAATACAATGAAAAACTCTGGAGTTACTTGGAATTGAAAGGAGACCCAGGGACCTGCCCCCCCCCCCAAAGGCCACACCCAAGCGCAGTTTCCTTTGACCATAAAGGGCATTATTGGGACAATAGACGAAATCCAGTACAGCCTGTAGATGAGACAGTAGTACTGTCTCAGCATTAATTGGCTCGAGGTGATCGTCACACAGTGGTTATAAAGGAGAACTTCTTGTTTTTAGGAACTATACACTAAAGTATTTAGAAGTAAAGAGGTGGCATGTCTGCAACTTTCTCTTAAATTTCAGAGAGAGAGAGAAGGATAAAGCAAATGTAAAGGGTTAACACCCGAGGGATCTAGGTGGAGGGTACCTCGGAATTCTTTGGATTATTCTTGCAACTCTTCTGTAAAGTCTGTAATTATGAAAGGAAAAAAAGAAGAAATGCATGGTCCTTGCGCTTGAAAGGATGCATGGTTCTGGCATATTCCCCTGCCAGAGGAAAGCACGTCCGTCTGGTGGCAGGCTTCCAGGGAGGGTGACCAGCCATCCGGGAGTGCTGGGGACTCCTGGCTTTAGCACTGAAAATCGGCATCCTGTGTGAACTTCGATGGGGGGCGGGGGAGGGAGACACCCTGTTTCTGGGCCAACCTTGTGGGTGCATGACGATCCTCTCTGTGGGTCCAGTGAGCCTCCCTGCAGCAGCGGGGGCCCCAAGGCAGCCTCTGCAGCCAAGTCCATAGTGGCTGTGAGCGGACAGAATGCAGGCCGGACGGCTCGTCTCACCCAACGAGAGCTGGGCCAGAGACTTCACTGGCAAAATCGGGCATTTCACCTCACAACAAGATCTCAAAGTGGCCACGTCGCCTTTTGCCTGGGTCACAACCGAGGCCCCAAGAGTAAACTGAAGCCTACGGGGAGGCCAGCCCTGCCCCACTGATGCCTCTTGACCAGGCCCTTGCTCGGCCTCAGGCAAATAGTTAGCTTGCCTCTGAAGCCGGTTCAGCTGTCACTGGGACCAGCCAGAACCCAACATGTGGAGGATGGATGGCTGTCAGTAACCCGAGCTCTGGCCCTGTCAACAGGGCACCTCATGGCTGAGGAATGTGGCCTACAGCACAGCCCGCCCCAGCCCGGCCTGCCTGGCAGGTTGATGGCTGCCTGGTGCTGGCCCCATGGCAATCCCAGACTGCTCCCCCACGGATGACCTCCTGGAGACTTGCCACCTGAGGGAGGTGGCAATCCTCCAGGATCACAGGACCATCCCCTCTCTCCTGTCCTTCCCTCCCTGACAGATGCCGAGTGCCTGTGCTGTGGCCTCCCAGCCTCGAAGGGCTCCGAGGAGGGTAAGTGGGGTCTGCGCACGGGCTTTGGGCCCGACCCACGAAAGCCGAGATGCTGTGATTAAGACCAGGATACGAGCTTGCATGCGTTGGGCTGTTAAAGGCAGTGCAAGGAGGACGCCACTCCACTCAGCTCCCTGGGCCCCCGCGGAACCAGCTGTGAGTCAGGCTTTGACCTCGGCCACCTTCCTAATTTAGAGGAGCGGCTGCTGCCCACCCAAATTAGCCGCCCCTTGTCGGGCCTGGAGTCCGCCGTTCACTTGCCCCTCTCTGCTCAGGTTCTTTTGAAAGCCGCGTTGGCACGTTGCCTGGTGGGGCTGTATTTTTGTTGGACTGCTTTAATACATGCACACAGGTTCAAACAGCACGAACTCCGGGAAAAGGAAGAGTCCCCCTCACGCCTGATCTCTGTCCCCCCATCTGCCTCCTCTGAGACAATCATGGCAACCACGGCTGGGGGATCCCTGCCCAGGATAGTTCCCATACACAAGCGCACACGAAGGAATGCCCTCCCGCAAAGGTTAGCACAGCACACGTATCGCTCTGTGTGGGGGAAAGGAAAAAAAAAGCACACATACTTTGCTTTTCTTACTTAACCTTCCCGGAGAGTCCTCCACATCCCACAGAGACTTGACCCCCTAGGGCTGTGTATCCTCCAAAGGGCGAATGGACCCAACTGATTTAACCAGTCTCTATCGACGGGTAACAGCGTCATTTCTAGTCTTTTACAACCACAAACGGTGCTTCCAAAGGAAGGTCCTTGTAGCTGGATCTTTGCTCTCACAAGGAGTCATAGGTATTCCTAGAACTGCTAGCGTTTTAAATTTGGGGTAGGAGCCAGCAACCCCTTTGAGAATCTGATGAAAAAGACTCCTTTCTCCAAAAAATTAAAAAAAAAAATCCATGCAATTATTTTGCATCAAATTTCTGGAGGGAAGCTCACAGACCCCACAGTAAGAAGTCTTGGTACAGGGGAAAAGAAGACGCATAAGAAAATTGCTTCTGACCACCACCTCTGTGTGGGTGGGTGGGTGGGTGGGTGTGTGTGTGTGTGTGTGTGTGTGTGTTCGCGCTCTTTGATTCCGTCCTTATACAGGAAGCAACCCGTTTGTTCCGCTGACAGCCGCTGAGACAGCCCGCACAGTTCAGTTCGGATTCCAGAAGTCAGATTCTTTATCTCGCTCCATCCACCAGGGTACATACCTCTCACGATCGTCGTCATGCTCCTTGACCTCAGATTTCCAGAATGCGGCTGTTGAGCGGGAGTGCTGGGCCGGGGCTGCTCCATACAGGGGCCGCCCGCGGAGGTGCTCGGCCCGGGCCTCGCTGCTGCCCCCGCCTGCAGCTGCCGCCTCAGGGCTGTGAAACCAGACCCCGTGTCTGGAAGGCTCCGGGGCTCACACGCTCAGTTAGGTATGAATATTTGATGGCGGCAGCCAATAAGGACTCGGGGTAACAACAGTGTCCTCAGGAAAGCACCGTGCAGAGAGCACACGGCGCACTGTCTCTCGTTCAGGACCCTCATCGAACGGAAGGGACTCCACGAGAGAAGAGCTAAAGGGAACGGGAACTGGGAACAGCCTGTGGCAGGTCGGAGTCTGGCGTCCACATGCTCGGGGGCTGCCGTTGGTGCCCTTGGGAGACGGGGGTTCCCGTGGGCAATGACCACAGGCCACAGCTTGGTGTCTAACTGGCTCTACGCCGGAGGGCACTACCCACAGAGGAGACGCAGCAAGTGCCAAGGCCAGGGAGCCAAGGACCCTGACTGACGGTCCCCCGGGCCACTCGGCTCCCACGGGGCCATATCCACAAAGCCGGAGCCGAGCCAAAGAGCCACTCCATGCCTGACAGGGAGGAGACACTCGACACCCGTTATCCCTTCCCTTTCTTCCCCCTTCCCCTCAAAGCGCCCGGAGCTCGCCTCTCCAGAGCCTCTGCTGCCTGTACAACACCTCACAGGGATGTTCACGTCGGCAGCCTCCGTGGTAACATGGCTCTTTTTGGAGGCTGAGGAGTCATCAGCTTGGATCTTAGCAACAACGAAGCCATGGATGGTCAGAAACTCCCCTCCATTCCCTGAGCTACAAACCATGTCGTGGGTAGAAAACATGTCTCTCATAATTTGGAGAAGGAAATGAGAACTCTCATTTCTGGAACCCCGCATAAGTTCTGGAAAGTTCCATCCTGAAAGTGAAAGCCATTCTGTCATCTGTGGCTTGTGTACCAACAACAACAAAATACCCAACATCTACTGAGCACTCACTACATACCAGGTAGCAATGTAAGCCTCTTAGATGTGTTAACTCATTTATCCCCTCCTGATAACCCCTCAAGGTAAGTTCTAGGAATATTTCATTTTTGAGGTAAGGAAACTGAGGCACAGAAAGGTGAAGTACTTGCTTGATGTCACACTCCTGGCAAATAGTAGGCCTATGACTTTACCCATGGACCCCATGAGCAGCCTTTTAAGGATAATGGAGGAGAAAACAGTTCTGTGTCCCTCCCTCCTCCCCGTTACCCCCATCCTCACGATGGAGCCCCCACCTGGGCCTGTCACTGAGCAAGGGCTTTCCCTGCGTCATCTCATGTCGCTTTTGCAACTGCCCTATGAGGTAGGAAGCATGGTTACGTCCCTGTCCCAGGGGAGGATGCTGACAGGAAGCAACCTGCCCAGCAACTCAGTGGTAGAGCCAGGATCTGGCCCAGGGCTGCACCATCTTTCAAGGCCAGGCCCTCGCTGGGCACTGCACAAGGCAGCCCACGTGCAGATGTGGCCGTGAGGAAATGGAGTGAGCGGGGGAGTGGGATGGCCAAGGAGCCATCGTGGGCGGCAGGAGGGAGGTTTGCGGCAAAGTCTTGTCGATGTCTCTGCCAAGAAGATGTGCTGGTAATTGTCTATCTGAGGGTGGCACCCTGAACAGGCAGCCTCGGGTGGGGCCCGATGGCCCTGGGCTGGGGTCCAAGCCTGGGTTCTCGTCCCAGCTCTGCCCGGACAGATCCAGCCTCTTCCCGGGGCTGAGCAGAGGGCAGGCTCTGCAGACCCTCCTGGCCTTAATACTTTGTGCTGCGGGAGCGGGAAGCAGGGTGGACGGCATAAACTGTTACCCTCACTAGCCTTTCAGGGAACACCTGAGAGGCAGCCCACTCCCCAGGCTTGTGGCTCAGCGCCCCTCCACCGCAAGCCCCACGGCAGAGGGCAGGGACAGCAACACCTCTGAGCACCAACCAGACACCAGGTGCCATGGGGCGGCCTCTACGCAAGCTACTTGCTATGGATTAAAGCAGACACTGCTGCTACACCCATTTTATGGATGAGGAAACCGAGACGCAGGAAAGTCAAACAACTTGCTCAAGGTCACCACAAACCCAGTAAGCCCAAGGCCAACTTATCCACCAGAGCCCATGGGCACTGTGCTGAGGGCCCACAGTACTTTTCCGGGGGCCCATGAAGATATTTTAATTTCAGTTAAAAATCAGAAGGACAAAATAATCTTTCAGGATAAAGAAAATGTTTTAAAGTATAACATTAATATATTCATCTCTATATCAATATAGTAGTAGATATATTTTTAGATTTTCCTTGGAGAAAGGGACCTATAAAGGCAAAAGTGCCTAGGGCTCATGAAAGTCATCAAGGCTCTCTGCGTAAGCGGCACTTGAATCCAGATCTGTTCCCCTCCCAAGGCCAGAACTGTCAAAGAAATGCCCCAGCCTCTTTCCTGATGTCAAAGGAATAGCACCCACAGCAATCTGGGAGTTGTGATGTGCACCTGTCCCTGGGAGGGCCTCAGTCAGAATGGCCACCTGGCCATGGATGCTCACTCCACTGGCCACCCCCCTGGCGGGCAAGCTTCCCCGGGCTCAATTCCTGGCAAGAAATTGTTGGGGCAGAGGAATCACACCGCAGGGGCGAGTCATCCACGAGGAGAAGTTGAGGAACAAGGTGATCCGCTGGAGGTTCCTGCCTGGGAGAAGCAGGAGAAGAATGACAAAGATCATCCAGAAGAACATTCTAGCTTCTCTTCTTCATCTGACAGAAAACAAAAAAACAGCCTGGACCAATGGCAGAAATTCTGTCTCTGAAAGTCCAGGTATATCCCAGGTAGACAGACGGCCTTAGCTTTGGAGTCACACAACCTCGGTTCTGGTTCCCACTCTACCACTTAGTTTGCTGTGTGACCTTAAGAACGTTGCTTTACCTCTCTGACTCTGATTTCCCTTCTGGAAAATGGTAATAGGAACAACGCTTCATCCCCATAGGGTTGCAATGAGAATGCTTCCGGTATAGAAAATGCTTGCCGTATAGAAAAGCAGTTGCGACTAAAAGCCAGAGGAATATTTATTTTGGGGGGAAAGAAAAAAATTGATCCCAACATCCCTAGGGCCTTGGGTAATTGGTATGCTGTGGGCTTGCTCAAGACATTGATATATTGGGAAAAGCCTGCAAAGCTGCCATTACTACGAGGTCAGCCTCATTTTCTCTCCGAGTCTTTGAGGGGATGGTTTAGACACCTTGGTAACGAGAGAGGAGTGTCACCTCCAATTAAAGCGTCACCAGAGTTGGAAATTCATCAGCCCCGGTGACTTGAGCCTTGCGAGCCACACTTGAGCCTCACGAGTCCAGGATTGCACAATGTCAGGCAGAAACCATGAAACAGAACAGAGGTTTGAATAATGAGCAGACCTAAGGGTTCCTTCCAGATGAGCAGCATTGTCGCCCAGCAGGTGAACCTGTCTTACACCAGGCTCGGTGCTATAGTTAGAACCGCATCTGCACATGCCAGGGAGGCTGAACCCTGCTAACCCAACAAGGGAGCGCCTCCAGGTGTTCCCCAAAGCCCGAAGTGCTTGGCAGCAGGCAGCCTCCTCTGATGACAGCACCCCCAGCCCCCTCCCCCAGAGCAGTGCTTCTCAAATTGCACTCGAATCACCTGGGATGTTGTCAAAATGCAGCTTAAGATTCAGTGGGGCTTGAGATTCTGCATCTCTGACCAGCTCCCAGGTGATGCGCGAGGGCAAGACATTCCTCTGGGGCTGTCGTTCACGTGGTAGACCAGGGAGCCCTGAGCGCTCTGCACTCCAGAACTTGGCATTTGAGGAACCAGCTGCTCTACTATAAACTAGATCCTCACGATTTCCTTTTTTTGGTGGGGGATGGGGCACAAGATAAATTAAATAGAAATATCTGTGGCAGGATAATTAATTGAACGTTCATTTTCGCCCTTCCAGCAAACCCACTTCCCAACACACACACCCATTTCAGGTAGAAAGACCCCTTGGAGCTGTCTTGCACAGAGATTTTAAAATTACAACTAGTAGGGAGTAGTCACATGCTTTCCTTTTAAAAAGAAAAGGCTCTGGATAAAGCCAAACCCTCTGCTATCACCTCTTTTCCTAGCCCCCCCCACCTGTTCATGCTTATGGAAAGGTATTTTTAAAGAGGGATTTTTGCAGAATCATCTTGGAGTGGCTTTTCTTTTCTTTTATAAAAATATAAGCCCAGGGACGCTTGGCTGGCTCAGTGGATGGAGCAGGCAACTCTTGATCTTGGGGTTGTGGGTTCAAGCCCCACGTTGGGTGTAGAGATTACTTAAAAATAAAATCTTAAAATATATATAGGGGCACCAGGGTGGCTCAGTCTGTTAAGTGTCTGCCTTGGGCTCAGGTCATGATCTCAGGGTCCTGCTCAATCTGCTTCTCCCTCTTCCTCTGTCCCTCTGCCCCACTCGTGCTCTCTCTCTCAAATAAACAAAATCTTAAAAAAAAAAAAAAATCTTAAAATATATATAAGCTCAGAGGCCCAGAATGGGGGAGGGGACAGTGGCTCCCCCTTCCCATCTGTGCAAGATGTGCTGGTGGCAGGTAGTGATGGTGCCACAGGGGGGTTCAGGCCCTTCAGCCACCCTATCAACTCCGCCAGGACCCCTCCGGAATTCCCGAACATAGCTCAGCCACAGTACTCTGGGGATGCTGGGGCCAAGCACCTTAGGGGATTCCCTGCACTGGGGAGGAAGGCTATGCACAGGCTAAGGCAACCAGGCAGAGCTGAGCCTCAGAAGTTTCCAGCCACATCCCAGGCTCTCCCACCGCAGCCTTGCTGCACCGGGAAACAGCCCCCACCCGCTCAGAGGACCCAAAGGCTGGGACAGTTATGATGCCAGCATCAGAAATGACAACATAGACGTACAGAGCTCCTACCCTTGGCTCTGGGGAGTTCCTGCTCTAGAGACATCCGGAAGGGGAAGGGCTCCAAAATTATTGAAAAGGAATTCATGGCCACCCCTCTCCAGGGGAGCTGGGAAACAGAACTAGACACCATCAATGACAATGTTTAATTCTTTTTCTTTTAAGTGTTTTGTTTTTTTTTAAGTAATTTCTACACCCAACGTGGGGCTCAAACTCAGGACCCTGAGATCAAGAGTTTCATGCTTTTCCAGCTGAGCCAGCCGGGTGACCCTTTCCATAACAATTTTTAAAGTGGTTTCATAACCCCGGCACAGATTTAATTTAATGATACTCAATATTTAGGAAAGCAGTTACCATTTTACGTTGAAAGTGAGAAGCGAACCGTGGCTTAGAAACATATTATTGACTATACCGTTTGATAAAAAAAAAAAAAAATTGCTAAAGGTTACCATCTGTTAAACTAATCTCTCAGTGCCGTGTCTCGGTGGAGCTCTCCTTGTTTCAACTATTCCACACCATCAGTTTAGTTGCTCCCTGAGCAAACTGCACTCCCTGACATTATTTAAACATAGGAACAAATAAGTGAATAAATGAATGAGTGAATGAGGGAATGAATAAAGCAAAGGTTATACACACTATAAGTTCAGTCCTTATTTAGTAAAACAATCACCTTGATCCTTTTTTTTGTTTTAAGTGTTAAAATTCTGAAATCCCTGTGACATCAGAATACCCATAAGGTGCCATCGAGACGGGCCATTCCTTTCCAGTGTCTCGGGACGGCACTGCTCTCCACAGAAGCAACGGTTAATAAGCAACGCTCGGGCCTCCTCTGCCTCCCATTCTTCCCCCAAGGAAGTCCATCTAGGAAACGGTAGGAGATACCTGCCTGGGATAGTAAAGCTCAGGAGGATTAAAAAAAAAAAAAAAGGCAGCAGAAAAGCGTCCTCTTTCCTTTCCTCTTTGCCAGGACTGACTGACTGGATCCCTGCAGGGCCCCTCCGCCCTCTGAGTAAGACCGAGGAAGATTCCCTCTTTTGTTCTAGCCACAGTCATGGGAGAAATGCTGCCTCTTCCCTCAAGGCACTCTGGCACCAATATCTGAGTAGATGATAGGCGATTTCATCATCAGAAGGTTTTGGCAACAGAAAAAAAAATATTTTAAAAACAAAACAAAATTTAAAAATATCAAAATCACATCAGCTGCTTTATCAACAGGGAGGGAGGAAAAGAAAGTTTATTGCACCCCAGCCTGTTCTGCAAGAGGAAGCTGGAACACGTTCCAGAGAGCAGCGAACACGAGTATGGAAAGTCAAAGTGCGTATCTTCCAATGATGACGAGTTGACGGTACAATTTTCCTTTGTGGATTTTCTGAAGTCTCCAGCATGAATATAATAAGAACTATCATCGACCGGGTACTGACTACATGCCAGCATTTTCCATGGCCTTTCCTTAAACTCTGAGAACAGCCCAATGAGGTCACATTATTCAGCCTGTTTTATACTAACCGAAGGAGTAAGTGCCCAGCTCAAAGTTTCATGGCTAATAAAATGCGATTCCAAACCAGGCAACTGGGCTGCTCTGGATGCCAGAGTGCAACCCAGCCCGGACCCGTGGGCAGGTCACTCCTCTCCAGGGAACACGAAAGTTGCAGACAGAGCCCCCCTGGTAGGGCTAAGAGCATTCTTTTTTCTTGATAGAGAGCTAAAGCTCCTGCTCAAACAGTTGAATTCATGCAAAGTCAAAAAAGGAATTCGTGGTAGTTTTCTATTCTTGGGCTGAAAACTCCCTCTCATTGAACTACCCCAAAAGGGCACAGAATGATCACAAAAATGTGTACTCTTGCTCCAAAAGCATTCTCCCGACTTTCCTCTCAGCCCTTTAAAGATACGTCATCTGGGTGTATAGTGTGTGAGTACTTGTGAGTGTGTGTCTGTGTGTATTTGGAGAGGGTGACAGAGTTGGGCAAGCAGGCAACAACTGAGGAATTCAATCAACTCCGTAGGAAAGAAACCATCACAGCCCTGAAAATGTAGCAGCAAATGGGAGACCATGTTGCCATAGCAACCATGTAATTGCCATTTTCATTTTCCCAGCATCTGTTCCGGGCAGGTGTGGGCAGTTAGGTGTCCTGGGGTGTGCGAGTATGAGGGTGTGCCCATTTGCCATGGTCAGGGTTCGTAATTGGGGGGGCTGGTGCTGCCCCCAGAGATGGTCCTTGGAATCGGGGTCTTGGACAGTCAGTGCACGGAGAACCCTGTGTCTCTGAGCATCCATGCCACGCATCGCATCATCACCATGTCACAGAGGCGAAGGCGATGGTACCCTTGAACGTCTTTGCTGCATGGATGCCACGCTGAGGTTCAGGCGGAGGATCATACAGAGCAGCCAAGGCAGAGCCTGGTTCGGACTCAGGTCCACCGCTCCCGGCGGCTATTCCACAGTGGCTTGCTGAACCAGGGCCAATTAGGAGGGGTTGGGCGGAAACATGAGGCAAGGAGGCAGCACAGCTCAGCCTAAACCCATCGACAGAACAGGGCTGTCTTTTATATATTTTCTGCACCAGGTGATGAGTTGCCTGCAAATCTGCTGCCAGGGAACAAAGAACGGAGACAGGGGAGCATCTTTGAGCTCAGCAACCGGAGACGAATCAAAGGCAGATTACTTGCAAGAGCAGCTGACGTGTTGACTACAAACCTCGTGTGAGATTCGGAGTGCACATGCTCTGCAAGGTGCATAAGCAATCCTGGAGGCGGCCCCGCCAGCCTCCACGCACACGGAATGCTAAACACAGCCCGGGAGCTGCCGCTGCGGCCACCTGGTTCCCGCCCTGCCCGAGCTTGTCTGCAGCAACTGCTCTCCAGGATGAGGCTTCCTGCGTGTCTGTTCCGAGCATCCACAGACAGCATTCAGAAAGCACAGCTCCGTGGGGGAAAATAGGAACCATCAGCAAATCATCATTGTGGGGGCAGGAACGTCTTCAGGTGGAAAATACTGCTCTGATGACTTCCCCGTAAGGAAAGAACGGGCTGAAATCACTATGGTGCTGCAGCTTCCATTTTCCAAAAAAGCAAAATAATTTCAAGAAGCCCCTCCAGGTTGGACCGGATCAGAGCTTGGCTTAATCCATTCCTTCACGGGTTTGGCGTCGTTTTCCTGGCCTCCGGAACCACTCCTGCACTTTATAGTGACTGCAAAATCTCATCCTAAAGAGGTCTGTAGCGTCAGTAGTGTCGTTTGAAAACCAAACATCAAAAAGGCAGGTGCATGAAGCACTTGGTGGGATGGGTGACTTCGGTTAAAGTGGCCCCTGGGAAATGTGGGGGTGGCCTGAAAAACTCAGTGGGGCTCCTCCTAAAAACTGAGAGCAGGGGCGCCTGGCTGGCCCAGTCAGTAGAGCATGTGAGTCTTGATCTCAGGGTGGTGAGTTCAAGCCCCACATTGGGCCTAGAGCTTACTTTAAAACTGAGAAGGGCATTCTGGGAAATAACCCTTATTCTGGGTGGTACCCCTCTTCTAAAATATTAAAAGTTATTTGTAAAAGGCCAAAACACACACACACACACACACTATAAATTGGAGACCTTCCCCTATTTTATCTTAAATTCCATTGAAATTTATTTTAAGCCCTTTCTGTGACTTGAAATTGTAGGCATTTTGGCTAACATTATTTGATGATTTGTACTCAAATGTAATCAAAGTGACAGGTTTATGTACCCAAACTTACTTAGGTCTAGGTCTTGGATTTTTTTTTTTTTGGATCTAAAATTACATGATACTTGAGTAACACCCATTTGTCCATCGACAGTTTCTCCACGGTTTTAAGCACTTTCTTGCTCCTCACCATCTTATTCCATTGACAAAGCCCTCTTAGCTGTCTTACAGACATCTCAAGTTGACTCCCCACAGCCGGATTGCCCCCTCCCCGATCTATGTCCCCTCAGCCTTCCCAGTCTCTGTAAATGGTCACAATTGCTCAAATCTAAACCCTAGAGTGAGTCGTCATTACTCAAACCCCCACCCTAGTTGTTAGCAAGTTCAGTGGGCCCTGAATGCCGGATAATGTCAAACCAGACCACCTCCCACCCTCCTCATCCTAGAGGGCTTCAGAAGTCCCCTCACCAGCCCTCCTATGTCCCCAGTCCTCCCTCTACGAGGTAACCCGGGGGACCTGGTAAAAAGATAACCTACAACATGTCACTTTATTCAGACTCGCGTTCGACAAATATTTGCACACTTACTCTGGGCCAGCACTGTTCTAGCAATTTCTTGACCTTGCATGCTTGTCAGGCAGGGGGCGAGCACACAAATTAAAGAATGAAATGTAGAAATTTGCTCTGGGTGCTCCCCAATCCGGGCCACCCCCTTCCTTCCTCCCTGCACACACACCTGTCCTTCAATCTCCTTTTCTCAAGGCTGGCTCCTGCCCTTTGCCAGGTCTTGGAGATGTCACTTCCTCGGAGAGACCTTTCCTGACCAGCCCAGCCTCCCGTTACCTGCCTTCTTCCTGGGTTTTATTCTCATCAAGGGTCTTGTCACCACCCAAAATCTGTTTTGGGTCTGCCTCAGCTACAGGGAACGCAAGCTCGGAGAGAATCATGCTGGCCCATCCACGGCCTGCAACCGGGCCTGGCTCGGAGCAAACGTTCGATACATATTTGCTGAATGAAGCAAGCAATCAATCAAGTAGAACTAGTTAACAAACTTGTAAATAATTAATGTGATCAGGGCCGCAAATCAGGCATCGCTCAAAAACTAATCAAGCCCCGTCTCAGGCTCTGCCGTTTTATCAACATTAAGACAACAACAACAATAGTAATAAAACCAATTCAATAATTCCATTTCATAATTTGATTCCCTAGAAACAGTCCAATAACACTTATACTTGGGCCTTTATTCAAAGCCCTCAGCATTTACCATCTCTCTTCATCTAGTGACAGCCCAATGAGAGACAGTCCATCCTTCCCATTTGAATAGGTCCAATCACTGAGGTGTCAGAGATGTTTTGTGACTTGCCCAAGGTCACACAGCCAGTAAGGGCAGAGCCAACACCTTCACGCCAGGTCACACAAATGTATTCAAATTCCTCTCAAATTAACATCATGGAGCACTTATTATGTACAAGAAACCCTGTAAGAAAATGTTTCAAAGATAGATGATCTCAAAGGCAAACGGAGATCTTTTAGATAAAAGGTTTTTCAAGGAATTCTGAATGACTTGGCAGAGATCCAACCATAGTATAGTCAGAATGTGATACAAACCACTTACTGAGTGCTTCTTCTCAACCAGGCCTGGGCTATGACCTCGCATGGATGACCTCATCGCTATGTATTATTATCCCCACTTTACAAACAAGCAAACTGAGGCATGGCATGAGTAAGTAACTTGCTCAAGGTCCTATGGACAGGAAGCGACGGAGCTGGGTGCTGAACGCAGCGCTGACTACGGAGATACTGACCACAAGAAAAACCTAGTACTCTGTGTGAAATCTGGTCGTTGGCAGGAGTTTCTGAGTACAGAAGATACTAGAAATGCCAGAATCTGGCAACCTTGAGACATGTTTGCAGGACTTGAAGGAAAATATCCATGCTCCTTCCTGGAGAAGTTTCTTATCTTTATCTAAAGACAATATAAGCCCCTCGGCAACATCTGGTAGTCATCCCTTTGTTCCTTACCTGTAAGCCATGGCCAGTTGTCTCTGAGACCAGGACGCTTCCTAGGGAGGGGGCTTGGAGTTTGGCAAGAAGAGCTCTGTTGGAGATGCCTGGGCCAGGCCAATGCCCGCCGTGACAGCCAGAGGCCTCCTCCTGGCCTGTGCTGGGGTCTCTCTCCCCCTCTCCCCGCCGCCCCCTCCGCAGGACCCAGCTGTTCGAGCTCAGCCACACCAGGACTGGAACCACAAACATGGCAGCCTATGGCCTGGCTCCCTCAGTCAGGCTGTGGGAGCAGAAGCTTCCAAACTGGAGCCTGGAATGGCTGGTGCCCTGGAATTTTCTGCTTGGTTCACCAATTCCTAGCTGGACCAGACGTGGATTTGGTGCTGAACAAGGCAGCCATTCAGTCTTTAGTCCGGCAATTAAAAGGCTTTGAGGGCAGGATCTCCTTTGGCTTCCAGAGACTGAATGGGGCCGCAGCTAGGGTCCTGAAATACTGTCTTCTGGGTTTCCTAGCCCGTGTGTCTCCTCTGCGGTCCATTCGGTTTTCAGAAGAGTTGAAATTGTGACAGAATGAGGGGTAAGAATAAAATTAATTAGGCTCTCCTGACATTCAGGTGGGAACTCAAGATGTCCACAACAGAACCTTGATTTTCCTCTCCCCTCAAATCCTGCTTCACTCCCAGCCTTCCTGTCTGAGCTAAGACTAGCCACATCCCTCCCATGTCTTGTGGGCTCTTCCTCTCTTTCACACTCCACCTCCTATCCATCATACCTCCTTGGGCCCCACCTTCGAGTATTATCCAGAATCTGACTGCTTCACACAGCCTCGGGCGGCTCCCACCATCTCTGCCTGGCACCTGCAGTAGGCTCCCACCGGTCTCCCCGCTCCAGCCCCTGACTCCGACTCGCTGCTATTACTTTTCAACTCAGCAGCCAGAACGTCCTGTTTAAATCAGAGTCAAATCAACTCACTCCTGTGCAGAGCCTTTGGTGGCTTCCATTGCCCTTGGAGTAAAAGCCCCAGTCTTACAGGGGCATTCGAGGCCTCTCTGCTCTGAACCTGCCACCACTGGCCAGGCTCCACGCTGCTCCTGACACCCACCAGACACCCCTAGGGCCTTTGCACTGGCTGTTTTCTCAACCTGGATGCTCTTTCCCCAGATACCCACATGGCTCCCACTCTCCCCACCTGCACACCTGCTCAGATGTCTTCTCTTAAGGAGGTGCACCCTGACCACCTTATTGAAAATGACAGCTCATTCCTCACCCCCACTTCTTCCACCGCTGCCCCCCCACCCCATCCCTCACCATGCCCTGGTTTTTCTTTTCCCCTTCATAGCACTCAACACCCCCAGCATGCTAAATGATGTACTTATTGTCTGCATCTATTGTTCAGTATCTGTTCTCCTCTATGAGGGGGAGTGAGCCCAATGGGACAGGGATCTTTGTCTATTTTGTTTGCCCCATGTATCTCAGACAGCTGGACAGAGCCTGGCACATGGAGGGGGCCCAGGAAAGATGTGAAATGAAGGGGAAGCCCTTCAACGTACAGAATTTCTGTCAAACCAGGATAAGAAAGAGCACTTGGCTTTTCCAGCCCCTCGTGGAGCTTAGAAGGGGAAGAGGAAGTGGGGGAGGGGGAGAGGCTGGAGACCAGGTAGGGACCCTCCCACACACACAGCGACTTGCAAGCCTATGCCTACTCCCACCCCAACAGAGAAGGGAGGTCCTTGACCTCTAGAGCCCCTAGCTAGGTGCAGGGAGAGCTCCGCCCTTGTCTCTGGGTGGGGCTGGGCCTTGGAGGACCCCCACCCACTGGGTCCTCAGCTGGCGGGGCTCCTGGCTCCAAACCCCAGATCAGGCTGAGAGAAGCAGACAGAGCTGTAGGGTACATCTTTCCCTACCTGTGGCCTCCCGGCTGCCTCCAACCTGGATGTCAGATGCTCAGCTTTCTAAATAAAAATGTTGATTGCTGAAGAAAGAGAAGGGTACAGAATGATCCTAACAGAAGTAAGCTCTCTGCAGATGCCGGGAGGAAGTGTCCTGCTGGGAACTGTAGCCATCCGAAAGGGTGCAGCCCCTTCTCTTGTCAAACCCAGCCTGGCCCCAACTCTTTAATGAATCTGGTCACAGACAGCCGGGCTCCCTCCTCTCGCTCCCTCTCCATCTGGGTGTTAAGGCGAAAAGCAGATTAGAAATGTCACTCCCGTGGCTGGCTCAGAGCTGCACCATCGGTTCACCTTCGCTCCGTGCCGACAGGTCCAATTTCCTTCCCCAGACAAACACTCAGGTGTGGGGTTTTGAGAAATCTTCTCCTTAGAGGAATTTCATGAGCCCGACTATGACCTGGGGTAACTCTTTTATGAGCAAACAAAGAAGTGATCAATAACAAGGAGTTTGCTCTCCTTCATGACTCCAGTAGAGCTCACACAGGGCTTGCCCGATTTTCTGTTGTAGGCGGGGGGGGGGGGGGGGGGGGGGGGGGGGGG
>NW_024424341.1:14782419-14798568 GCF_017311325.1 Ursus maritimus
TGGTCCTGTAAAGGGGTCTGCCGAAGATATGAGCATATGAGAGATTTTAGGCTTCTTTTCCTTCATCTTATCATTCAGGAGTATAGGCTTTCAGATTAAGGCCAGATGCTAGAAGAGTCCTTGGCAAAGCAATTTTGAAATACTCTGGAAAATGATTGTTGGAACATCTTTGTCTTTGATTAAAAATAAACCAGAAGCCAAAGTTTTAATATGAAGTCATTATTTTATATCTAATGCTTTGAAATTGCCATGCATTTGGGGGAGTCAATTAAAGATATAAGCTCGTTTTTGTCCACTTGGGTGTTCATGTGTTATTATGACGCCCTTGGGAAGTAAGAGGTGTCCTGGAGTCATTGATACTTAGGTCATTGTTTTCTTTAGCATAAAGCTGGAAGTGAACAAGGTATGATTTATCTGATTGAAGCAGGACCACACAGAGAGATGAATTGAGGACCCATGTTAAGATGCCTCGTGAATCTCATTTTCTATTCTGTGTGTAGACCACCAAGGCATCTCTCTTACTAAACAGAAGCCCTAAGGATCACTACATAGCATTTTTAACAAAAAGATGTACCATGCCTTAGGATTTTATGCTCGTGATACCTTCTGGCAGCTTTAAAACAACAACAACAACAACACATTATAGAAGTTCAGATGTAATTTTTCAAGCTTGTGAAAATTCTGTTAGAAAAGAAAAAAATCTGGGGTAACTGGGTGGCTCAGACGTTAAGCATCTGCCTTCGGCTCAGGACGTGATCCCGGAGTTCTGGGATTGAGCCCCACGTCAGGCTCTTCTGTTGGGAGCCTGCTTCTTCCTCTCCCACTCCCCCTGCTTGTGTTCCCTCTCTCGCTGGCTGTCTCTCTCTCTCTCTCAAATAAATAAATAAAATCTTTAAAAAAAAATAAAGAAAGAAAGAAAGGAAAAAAAAAAAAGAAAAGAAAAAATCTAAGGGCGCCTGGCTGGCTCAGTCTGTTAAGCGTCTGCCTTTGGCTCAGGTCAGGATCTCAGGGTCCTGGGATTAAGCCCTGCAGCAGGCTCCTTGCTCAGCAGGGACTCTGCTTCTCCCTCTCCTTCTGTTCCTCCCCCCTGCTTGTGCTCTCTCTCGCTCTCTATCAAATAAATAAATAAAATCTTCAAAAAGGAAAAAATCTAAAGAATTTAGATTCCCTGGAGGCAGTGATCTTAAACTTTGTTTTGTGTGTGGAAAATAGTCACATAAAATTAAGCTTTGTGAAAGAAGTTCTATGATGATTTCATTTCGCCTCTCTTTTTCTCCCCTCAATGAAACATGAATCCCCAAATCCCAAACTTGTTCTCCCTCAGATGTCATGATAAGTAACCCAGTTTTTATGTGCTTTGTAGCAAGCAGAAAACCATAACACTGAGTGATCAGATGGTACAACGGATTAGCACAGAGGTCAGCCATAAGCTTTAGGGGTTTACACCTGTAACTCCATTAGTCTAAAACTGGGTCCCCTACAGGTGGAGACAGGAATCCTATTAACCAATTCAGGGCAACTACCATGACAATTCCTTGGTAGTTGGTGGTCCCAGCAGAAAGGGTATATTGTAAATAAGCACAGAAATGAAACCCAGTTTTCACTTATCAGTTGATTCCCTATAGGTCAGCTTCATTGAGATAAATTACCTTGTAAATAATGACAGTGCAAACTTACACCCTATCAACTGAGACACACTTCTCTGTGTGTCTGTGGAGCCTTTTCGGTTACTGACGGGATTATTTTAAAGCACTTACGTGCTCTGTGGGTACGTGGTGGTCTTCAAGAATCCGCAAGTCAGTAGAGTCTTTTAAACTACAGTTACTACCCTTTGTTTTGTGAAGGGAAGGACACAAATTTGATGCTTCTGGAACAGGAGATGCTGGGTAGAGGTGGGTAGGATGAGGTTTTCATGTTCCTTCACAACACAATGTTAAAATTCAAAGGATTTCCAACGGCTCACTTTTATTTGTAATGGGAAAATTTTAAGGTGGGAAACTTTATTAAGGGAGAGAGAAATTTATTTTCCTCCTTCGCTTAGCCATGAAAATCTCTCAGTAAAACACCCTGGGAAAATACCAGGACACACCTGAGATTTGTGACTTCTTTTAAGAATGAGTCATCTGTTGTGCTGGCACTCAGCAAGGCATTTTCCATCTAGAAATTCATATGCTTTGGTTTCAGAAAATTTCCTGTTATTTCTCTGATATTGTCCTTCCCTCCATTGTCTTGGTTCTCTCCAGAATTCCTTTGGATCCATTTTTTGGAATTCCTAATTTAATTCTACCTTTCTTTTCTCTTCTCGGCATCATCTTTTTGTTCTAGCTCCTGAGACATTTCCTCAGCTATAGCTTCCAACACCCCACCTATTGATCTCCCCCCTCACATATTTTTAACTCCCCAGCGATTTTTCTTATTTTTGAATATTTACTCTGGGACTACTAATTATAGGGTTTGGGTTTTTCTTCTTTTTCTCTTCTGCTGTCTAGATTGCCTGTTTTCTCTTTCTCTTTTCCTGTTTGCTTTGTGTTGGTATCTAGTTTTCAGCTAGAGACCTCCTATTAGATTCCTCTTGACTTCTGTTCAGATTTAAGGATGGGGCACTACAAAGGCAATTGGAAATGCTTGTGTGCGTGGAGCTTGTGGTTGGAGGACTTCCTGCTGGGGATGGAGTGGGACCGGGACGTTTCACTGGAAAGCCTCCATTTCCGGTTTTATTAGGTCCTTTCTCTTGAACTGGTCAGTTTCCCCACAAGTGAATAGTCCTCTCTCCTGCTAAGGTTGGGCATAATCCTGGCTGCCACTATTCTGAGACCTACGAGAGAGCAGGAGGCCAGCGGTCTCATTGTTCAGAGTCAGAGTTAGACTTAGTCCCTGTATGGGGTTCCATGACTCATCAGCCCACACCTCCGTGCCGTGCCGGGTCTTCCTAAGTCCAGGTTTTTTGACACCTTTTGTCTGATGTTTTTCCCCCTTCTATTATCTTTATCCTTATTGGTTTTTACTTTTAAACCCTTTACAGTCATTTCTCTTTTTTTCAAAGATTTTATTTATTTATTTATTTATTTTAAAGATTTTATTTATTTGACAGAGAGAGAGACAGCCAGCGAGAGAGGGAACACAAGCAGGGGGAGTGGGAGAGGAAGAAGCAGGCTCATGGTGGAAGAGCCTGATGTGGGGCTCGATCCCAGATTCCCGGGATCACGCCCTGAGCCGAAGGCAGACGCTTAACCACTGTGCCACCCAGGTGCCCCAGATTTTATTTTTTTATTTGACAGAGAGAGCCAGAGAGCACAAGCAAGGGGAGGGGCAGAGGGAGAGGGAGAAGCAGGCTCCCCGTGGAGCAGGGAGCCTGATGGGGAGCTCGATCCCAGGACCTGAGCCCAAGGCAGACGCTTAACGCTTGACCGACTAAGCCACCCATGCGCCCCCTTTACAGTCATTTCATTTGGGTTCAGGAAGGGATGAAAATAAATTCGTATGCTCAAGCCTTCATGCTTAACTAGAAGTCTAACACATTCATATTTTATCTTGAGAGGATTAGTGCAGAGTACATTCATATTAGGAGGAATAATTGTTACATCAGATCCAGTGAGCCCAAGNNNGAAAGAGTAAAGAAAACATATGTGCCAAAAAGATGTCTACATTCCACTTGGAGTGGTGGAATATGAATTCTAAGTAGACTGTGCAAAGTTAGATACATATATTGTAGTTTCCAGAGCAATTTTTTAAAAAATTTGTAAAATATTTCTTTGAATAGAAAAGCTAGAACTTTTTTTTTTTTAAAGGTTTTTGTTTATTTATTTGACAGAGAGAGAGCACAAGCAGGGGGAGCAGAAGGCAGAGAGAAAAGGAGAAGCAGACTCCCTGCTGAGCAGGGAGCCCAATGTGGGGCTCATTCTCAGGACCCTGGGATCATGACCTGAGCTGAAGGCAGATGCTTAACTGACTGAGCTACCCAGGCACCCCTAGGACTTTTTTGTATAGAACTAAAACTAGTATGCCCTAGTTTATAAATAAAAAATTTCTTTGTATAGAAGAACTATGCAAAGAAATATAATGAAATGCCCAATAGATAAATTAAAATAGTACGCAAAAAATGTCTAAACTACCTAAAAGAGGACAAGGAAGGGCAAATAAAGAAACAAAAAAATGGAGAGGACAAACAGCAAGTAATAAAATGGTAGACCTAAATTCAAAGATATTAATAATTACATTAAATGTAAATAGTCTCAACATACCAATTAAAAGACAGAAATTGTTAAATTGGAGTTTTAAAAAGATCCAACGTTATGCTGCCTATAAGAAACCTACTTTAGGGGCGCCTGGGTGGCGCAGTCGTTAAGCGTCTGCCTTCGGCCCAGGGCGTGATCCCAGAGTTCTGGGATGGAGCCCCAGATCAGGCTCCTCCACTAGGAGCCTGCTTCTTCCTCTCCCACTCCCCCTGCTTGTGTTCCCTCTCTCGCTGGCTGTCTCTGTCTCTCTCGAATAAATAAATAAAATCTTAAAAAAAAAAAAGAAAGAAAGAAACGTACTTTATGTTCAGTGGTGCAGGTATATTAAAAGCATAAAGATGGAAAAATATATACCATGCTAACAAAAAGCTGGAATGGCTATAGCAATATCAGACAAAGTAAATTTCGGAGCAAGGAAATTACCAGGGATAAAGAAGATGGACATTACATAATGATAAGAGGGTCAACTCACCAAGAAGACATAACAGTACTAAATGTATAGGCATCTAAGAACAGAGCTTCAAAATGCATGCAGCAAAAAGTGGTAGAAATAAAAGAAAAAAATAGACAACTCCACAATTAGTTGGAGAATTCACCATGCCTCTCTCAGGAATTAACAGAACAGGTAGGCAGAAAATCATCCAGGATGTAGAAGTGAATATCACCATCATTCAAATGAATCTAATGAACATTTATGGAATATTCTACCCAGTAACAGCAGAACACATATTCTTTTCAAGTGCACATAGAACAGTCACCATGATAGACCATATTCTGGGTCATAAAGCAAACCCTAGTAATTGTAAAAGAATTTAAATCCCATAAACTATGTTTTCTGACCATATAGGAATTAAACTAGAAATCAATAGAAAAATACCTGGAAGATCTCCAAGTATGTGGAAATTAAGCGACACATTTCTGAATAATCCAGGAATCAAAACAGAAGTCTCGACAGAAATTTGAAAATATTTTAAACTGAGTGAAAATGGAAATACAAGAGGGGTGCCTGGGTGGCTCAGCTGGTTAAGCATTTGCTTTGGGGTCAGGTCATGATCTCAGGATCCTGGGATGGAGCCCTGCATCACGTTGGGCTTCCTGCCCAGTGGGGAGTCTGCTTCTCCCTCTGTCCCTTCCCCCACTCGTGCTCTGTCTCTCTCTCTCAAATAAATAAAATCTTTAAAAAAAATGGAAATACAACATATGAAAATTTGTGGGATGCAAGTAAGAAGTAGAAGAAAATGTATTACATTAAATGCTTATATTAGAAAAGGTCTCGACCCAAAAAGCTAAGCTTCCACCTTAAACTAGGATAAGAATAAAATAAACCCAAAGCAAGCAGAAGCAAGAAAATAATAAAGAGCAGAAACCAATACAATTTAAAATGGGGAAGTGACAGAGAAAAAACAATAAAACCAAAAGTTAGTTCTTTGAAAAGATCAATAAAACTGATAAACCTCTAGCCAGACAAAGAAAAAAAGAGTGAAGACAGAAATCACCAATACCAGAAATGAAAGAGTAAATATAATGAAAGACTTTCACTGACATTTACGGGATAATGTTAAGGAAATATTACAAACAACTCTACACACTTAAGTTTGACAACTTAGACGAAACAGTCTGATTCCTTAAAGCCACAAACTACCAAAACTGACCCAAGAAGAAATGGACAGACTAAATAGTTCTATATCTGTTATAAGAAATTGAATTTATAGGGGCACCTGAGTGGTTCAGTTGATTAAGTGTCCAGCTCTTGGTTTCAGCTCAGGTCATGATCTCACGGTTGTGGAATTGAGCCCCACATTGGGCTCTGCACTCATCCCCGAGTCTGCTTGTCCCTCTCCCTCTGCTCCTCCTTCTGTTCCTCCCCCTGCTTTTTCTCTCTCTCTCTTTCTTATAAATAAAATCTTGAAACGAATTTAAAAAATTGAATTTATAGTCAAATCCTTCTGGAAAAACAAAACTCCAGGCCCAGATGGTTTCACTGATAAATTCCACCAAACATTTAGAGAAGATATAACACCAGCTCTTCATAATCTCTTCCTGAAAATAGACGAGAGATACCTCCCACCTCCTGTTATGAGACCAGCATCACCGATACCAATGAGCCCAAAATTTTGGTGGCAGTAATGGTGGTGACTTCTCATAGATCATAAAATCCATTTTCTACAGATACGTCAAGGCTTTACTTCCAAGGTAGAATGGCACAGACCCACCCTCCCTGGGTACTGTGTGTCTTTCTAAGGCGCTCTAGAGGGAAGCACATATGATACTTGGTTGTTGCCAGCCTCCCCAGGAAACAGAGTGAACTTGAAGGTCAGGCATCACCATCCCTAAGATGCCAGCCCCTCCTCCTTGGGAAAGTCTCTTCTCTTCTTTCCTTTCTTTCTTCCTTCCCTTCCTTCCCTTCTCTTTCTTCCCTGCCTTCCTCTCCCTTCTTTCCCTTCCCTTCCTTCCTTCCTTCCTTTCAGATTGATTTATTTTAGAAAGAGAGAGAGCATGAGCAGGGGGAGGGACAGAGAGAGAGAATCTTCAGCAGACTCCCTGCTGAGTGCAGGGGGGCTCCATCTCACGACCCTGAGATCATGACCTGAGCCAAAATCAAGATCAGATGCTCAACCGACTGAGCCACCTGGGCGCCCCAGAAAAGCTTATTTCTGAACCTTGCTCCTGGTCCCCTAACTTCAGGCTGGCCTCCTGAGATTCTTCTCTCATTTTTTACTTGTCAGAGTCTCCTAGGATCCCCCCCCACCAATAAACTTCCTTTCTCTCCCTTTTCAAATTTCCTAATACTCAACAAGCAGAGAAATTTAGTTTATTTGAATCCCTAAGCCTCATTGCACAACCCGAAAGTTCGTCAATAAAATGTCCCCAGGATGAAGAGCACTTTGCCCCTTGATGAAGATTTCTTTGCCCCAGAATGCAGAAGCTTTGTTTTTGTCTCATTTGTTTTTAGTTTTCACTTCCTGTCCCGCTTCAGTAGTAGAAAGACGCACAGTGTAAGTTTTGCACACTACTCGTCAAAAAACCAAGTGCACAACACGACAGCCCACCTTGCCTTTCTTTGGGGTTCTGCTCCAGGTGTATTGTTAAATGCCCTTTATCTTCTACTGTTCACTAGTTCACAAGCACACCTTTTTTTTTTTTTTACCCCCCACTCCCTTGAAAATCTTAAGAAAAAAATATACATAATTGAATTCTCAAAACCAACTTAATGTCCATTTGTATCAAGACAGACAAATGCACACAAAAATTGACGAAGTACTCTTCGGTTTTATGAAAAAGAAGGTAAACAAAAAGACACTTCTACTTAGCATTCTTGTAGTCTCAAAATAACGTATAGGACCGTGGCCACTTCCGAGTTAGATTTCCTTCAAGCCATGGTTACGCCACAATTTTATACTGTGATGGGCAGTGAAGATCCAAAGGGGAGAGACAAAGCCTTTCCAGAAAGGTCTTCACTAAAGACACTTACTTTCCACACACCCAAAATAGTTTACTAATGCATTCTCTTTGCTTATTTTCCCTGCCTCCATTTCCAAGTCTGAGAAAAGGCTTGCCCTCCCTTCCCGAAATTCAGTTTTGCAGTTAAACCGCATGAATGACTCTAGCTGGGAATAAAAAGGGTAGTAGTGAAAGAGGTACTAATTATCTTCTCACCAAGCTTTCAGAAACTCCACCGGGGGGCTCATCCCTCCCTACTGAGCTGCCACAGACCCCAAGATTATGTTGTGGACGCTGGCCTCAGAAATTCCCTCACACGGTTCCCCTCCCGCACCCCCTGGGTAACAGCAACAATGGGACGGAAGCTGTGTAGGCAACTAAAAACCCCGACCTACTGGTTTCATTTCAAAACACATGACCCACAAAACAACAAACCATGCACGAGTGCGGCAGATGAGGGCTCCTCATGCCTTCCAAGGAAATTACATAAAGATAGAGGAAAGCATGGAAAATCGAATCCGACACACCAATGAAATTACACACTGGCACTCATCACCACGATCAACCTTCTGTCTCGATGTCCTTCCCTCTAATTCGAACACCACGACTCCTCCCACAACTAGTTTACTGGTCTCCTACATCACACGGGGTTGGCCTGGCGCGGAAGCTCTCAAGGAGACGGTGCCAGTGGCAGGAAGAACTGCGGACCAGTTCGCTGGCACTTCCTCAGCGGACACTGGTGTCGCGGCGGTCACGTGGCACGGAGGGGCGGGAGGGCAGAAGGGGGCCGTGTGAGCAACATAACCTTTTCCTGCGGGTAAAATCGTCTCAAGCTCGGGGCATCGGAGTACTGGTCAGGGGTGTGTAAGACCATCAAAGAGGGAGGACAAGCTTCTGGGTGCAAACCCTTGCAGGTTGGGTTTTCTCGGAGCGCCTGTGTCTGGAAGCGCTTCTGCTCCTTCTCTTGTGTCACCTTCTCGGAGAGACCTTCCTTAGCCTCTCTTTCTAAACTCAGTACTTAGTTAATGCATGCAGGAATCAAGAAATGGAGCCCACACCTGAGCGGAGTTTCCTCCTTTGTCATGGGGAGAGCCACTGGTCTCCACAGACCTTCCCTCAGCCCCCATGATGTGCTGGCTCAGAGAGGAGTTCTGGGGGTGCAGTGCGGAGCCAAAGAGGGGAGCCGAGGTGAACTTTCCGGGAAGGAGAGGATCCCAGAGGATTAGAGATAAAATACTAAAAATACCTGACATGGAATAACGCCTCGATAAGATAAATAGGAGTCTTTATTACCTCTTAAGGGAAAGCCCGAGCCTGGAAATCTACGCAAATGAAACAAAGAAATTATCTTGTGCATAGAACATCTCAAGGGTCCTCATTTTGCCCAGGACTCTGCTTTTCCTCTTTCCATGCACAGCCCCTCCTACCCCATCTTCACCCCCGGACACATTTGAAGTATGATTCCGTTCATAGAACTTCCAATTCAGGGTACCAAGTAATGTTAATAGTAAGAGTAAACATAATTAGTGCCTGAGGAGGACAAAAGGAAAACAGGATGGCTCTGGCCTTGAAGATTCTCTTTTTAAAAAGATTCTTTAAAAAGCCCCTCTGGCGGAAAGCAGCAGCTCAGAGGCTCCCCAGAGCAGCTCCCATCAATGGCCCCCAAAGTTCTGCCCCTCCAACTACAGGGAGAGGCCCTGCAACCCACCAATAGGCCACTTCAGGCTGGTCTTGGTGATGATGGGTCCAGGAGAGAGAAATGATGTCCTCAGCCATCAGTGGTGGTAGACAGAAGACAAAAGCTTTGGTGGAAGAATTTGGACAACTAAAAGGAAAACATCAGTGGCATGTTACAGAAGAGAAAGGAGAGGACAAATGGGGCCTGGAGAGGTCTGTTTGTCTCTCTCTCTCTCTTTTTTTTTTTTTTTTGGTCGGAGAGAGCGTGTGAACACAAGCAGGGGGAGCAGTAGGCAGAAGGAGAAGCAGACTCCCTGCCGAACAGGGAGCCTGACGCAGGACTTGAGCCCAGGACCCTGGGATCATGACCCGAGAAGAAGGCAGACTCTCAACCGATGGAGCTACCCAGGAGCCCCCAAATAAACTCCATTTTTAAAATAATTTCAAGTATGTCATCTAAGTAGTACATGCATTTAATTAAAACTTAATTCTGTCAGTGCTTTGTAAGTAACTCAAGCACTAGACTTGTAACAACCCTCTAAGGATATTGGTTACAACCTGGATCACCGTTTTCCAAAGAGAAGACCGCGGGTTCCATGCCGGAGATCTCTCTCCAACACCCTTCTCCTCCCGTCCCTGCTGCAACACCCCCAGTCAGGCGGCCACCTGGCACTGCCCTGGGACCCGGGTTTCCTAGCCTTCAGCAGCTGCCAGCGTGCTCTTTCTGCAAAGCAGATCTGTCCAGGCCATTCCCTGAGCTATACTCCTTCCTGGGCTGTCCCGCTGCCTCCAGGATCAAGGGCACATTCTAAGCATAACACTTGGGATGAGGCCTTCAGAGTGTGTTCCCTGCTTCCAGGACTGCCAGCCACCGCTTTGCCTGGTGCCCTCTGGGGTCAGCCACAACCTGCAGCTCTCCAGCAAGCCTCCCCACCTTCCCCCATGCTCTTCCCTATCTGGAAGTTTCTGCCTCCTGTTTCTCGGCCTACAAGCCCCCGTGTCCTTCATCCTCAAAGGTAATGTCACCAAAATCTTCCCTTTATTTTTTAAAGATTTTATTTATTTGAGAGAGAGAGAGAGCATGAGCAGGGGGAAGGGGGAAAGGGAGAAGCAGACTCCCCACTGAGCAGGGAGCCCAAGTGCCCCTTCCCCCTGGGGCTTGATTCCAGGACCCTGAGATCATGACCTGAGCTGAAGGCAGAGGCTTAACCGACTGAGCCACCCAGGCGCCCCCCAAATCTTCCCTTTAAATTCTTCAAGCAGCTGGTTGCAAATTCCTCTGAGTGACCCGAGTGTGCTGCAATCCCTTCTAATACAGCATCTTTGGTTTAGGGTGTGATTTTTCATTTTATTTCTGTATTTCTTAAGAGAATGTGAGTTCCTAGAAACCTCATCTCATTTTTTTTTTTTTTACTTTCCAGTGCCTAGCAATGTGCAAAGCAAAAAGTAAGTATTCAGTAGCTTCTTCCTCAGTGAACGAGTGAGGGCACGGTCGGGACCCTGCAGGTGCCGCAGTGCTCTTTCTGCAAAGTGAACCAGACCGCATCTCTCTCTGAGCAGCAGTTCTTCCTGGAATCCTCCTCTGGTGATGATATTACAAACAAGAAACAAACAAAAACGAAGTAGCAGCAGAAGGGGAGAGTGAGGGACTCTGACAAATTACTTATTTGCACTGAGTTTCTGTTTCCTCATTCGTGAAACACAGGTGCTGCCCGGTGAGCTCTGAAGGAATCTTCCAGTTCTCAATTTCCAGCTTGGCGGGGCTCCAGGAACCACAGGTTTCCGGAGTCCTGGCGACTATAACCTGAGTCTTAGCACCATCTAGTGATAAACAGGCCCAGTAGCAGCGGGGACGAAGGCTGGGGAACCGGGACCATAGGCATGAGAAGGAAACCCCGAGCTTAAATATTGTAGGAGGCAGCAAGAAATTAGGTCAAATGTGAAGTTAAGCCAAGAGGCCTAACTCGGGTGACTCTGAGTCCTTTCCCCGGGTGATGGAATAACTAATAAGCCTCGGAACATGGGAGAAGCAGCCAGTCAGGATCCTTAAAACACGAAAAAGGCTACAAAACAACTCCTGTGTGCTAGGGTCCTCTTGTTCTTTTAAGTTACTGCTTGCTGTCCCAATTAAATCTTTTCCTTGGGAGGAAATGTACTTTTGAAGCACCTATGGTGTGGAACTCTAAAACCCCCCAAAAAGTACAAATTATTCAATTAAGTGTTTGTATGTATTTTTTAAATGTCTTTTACCTTCATCAGAGTATGACAAGAAATGTGAGGGGCAGCTGGGTGGCTCAGTCGGTTAAGCGGCTGCCTTCGGCTCAGGTCATGATCTCAGGGTCCGGGGATCAAGGCCCGCGTCAGGCTCCCTGCTCAGTGGGGAGTCTGCTTCTCCCTCTGCCTCTCACCCCTGCTTGTGCACGCGCGATCTCTCTCTCTCTCTCTCAAATAAATAAATAAAATCTTAAAAAAATATGGTAAAAATCCAAATATGGCCAACTAACATTACAGAAAATATTAAAGACAATCCTGAGAGAAACAAAACAATCACAAGAACACTAGTGCGTACGTCATGCTCGTGCACACGGTCCCATTTCACCACCCTGATCTTTGTTTTCTAAATTACCTTAGAAATTGGTCAAGAGCAAGACTCAACCACCCGACTGAATAAATAAACACAGTTTTAAAAAAAAAATAGAAACCTGACTGATGAAGGATGACGCCGGGTCTTTGCTGTAGGCTGTGTCCCCGCGGCCAGGCTCCCCAGAAGGCCTTCTGGGCAAAGCAAACCATGGGAAGTTGCTTTACAGACACGTGAGGAAAGCGGGGCCTCTGAGTGGAGAGCAAGATGCATCGGCCCTACATTTAAACCATCTCTGAAGGCAGAGCCCATTGGACAGCATAATCACATTCGCGAAAAATAACCAACATCTGCAGAGCGCCTGATTCTAGAAACCTGTTCTTAATACATCCTCCCTCAATGGGGTTTGGTAGAAGCCCACCCACTGCTTATTGACTGGTACCAACTTACCTCACTGATACGCAGTAATGAGTATTACACGACACTCGAATCCACATGGGATGACGTTGAACCTGGACCATTCCGAGTGTGTGCACACAGACGCAGAGGGGAAGGGGGGCTGCCGGTGCATATCACCTCTGGGTCCCTCCTTGGGAAATGTATCATCTAGAAGCGTCTGGAAAAGACAAAAATTGCACACAGAAAACCGAGTTGACCTTCTGCGTGGAATCGGATGAAAAGGGCAGGATTTGGAGGCAGCTTTGAAGAAAGGGGGTGACTGGCTGGGTGCAGTTGGTTCAGGCATTAACAACATAAAGGAATGTAACAGGAGTGACGGACTCAGGAGGCAGTTCTGGGCCTGATTTTTGTGTTCTACCTGCCATCGAACATATGCCCTAACCTGCAAGCTTGCTGGAAGTACCTCTCTTATGTCTAATACGGTTACACTAAAGACGATGTGTTCTCCTTGGACCAGCTCAAGTCTACCTGATAAATTCAAAAAGAGTTTCACACATAGAGGCTTGGAAAACAGACTCCGGATAAATAAAAATTTTAAATTCAGAAGTGGTCAAATAGGTTCCCTGAGCACTGGAGGGGGGGAGGTCCATTAGCTCGAGGCCATCATCAGCTTCCTCATAAATTCCGAATCAGGGAAACCCTTGCAATTAATTTCATGGGGATTTAACATATATTAGGTGATTGTGAATCGCTGGTTACCTTCCTTCCAAACGCGCACCCTTTGAAATGTAAATGTGTTCTTTATCCTCCCAACTCCCCCATTGTTTTCCTCCTGAAATTCCATTTGGAAACAGTGTCTATCCGCAGACGCGCCATCATTACCTCTTTTTTTGGTGGTAAGTACGCTCTGCTTAGAGGCTGTTACAAGAGTTATCTTCCCTGTAATGAATACTCAGCGATTCAAGCCTGTCTTTTCAGCTTGCTGGATGCAAGTGTCCCTTGATTAATGGACCTGTCAGCTCCATCAGCAGCTATCATACAACAAAGGCTCGGCCTGAAAAATGTCACTTCTTATCCTGGTTGTCCAAGCACTTCTGGGTTATGGGCGCTTGTGCACCCACCGGACGTCCCCAGGATTTCATCTTGGGTTTGGCTAATCATAAGGGAAGTTACATTTAGATAGATAATTGAATTATTTAATGCAATAGGAAGAATTTCTTTTGTTCAAACAATGGGCTTCACAGGATGGAGGGTCTTCTTTTTCTATTTTCTCATTTCTGTCAGCTGAACTGTTGCCTGTTTAGATCAATGTATAGATCGATATACACAGCACACGTTTCTCTTTCTTCTCCTCCATTCTGCCTGGAGTTAAAGCCTTGCAAGAATAGAGCTGCTTGGGAGGAAAAAAAAAATCAAGTCCTTAAATGAAATTATTCTGCGTTAGTGAGTCAAAGCCATGGAATCAGTAAAAATTAAGGCTGTATGCTTTGAAAGTCAATTTTGCCTGTGCTTTTATGTTGTTGGGTTCCATTTCAACGTGGGAATCAGCTCTTAGATTATAAAGGAGCAGAGGTATGGGTGACTCTGAGCTTCTAGACAGACAATATTGTTTTTATATTTTTCTCAAAGATTTTATTTTTAAGTAATCTCTGCACCCAACGTGGGGCTCGAACTCACAACCCCGAGATCAAGAGTCACGTGCTCTAGCAACTGAACCAGCCAGGCGCCCCTAGATAGACAATATTCTTGAACAATTATGTAACTGTCTGGGTAGAATACATTTCAAGGGGATTATGAAGACCAGTGGTCCCAAAGTTATAAAACAGTGGACTACCTCCATGTGTTCCACACTATACTTAGTAAAGAAAAGTAACAAATGCCATGCTGGGGCCCCGATATAACAAGGAAAGCAAAAAACACTTTCTTTCGGGGCGCCTGGGTAGTGCAGTCGTTAAAAGCATCTGCCTTCGGCTCAGGGCGTGATCCCGGCGTTCCGGGATCGAGTCCCACATCGGGCTCCTCTGCTGGGAGCCTGCTTCTTTCTCTCTCACTCGCCTGCTCTGTTCCCTCTCTCGCTGGCTGTCTCTCTGTCACATAAATAAATAAAAAAAAAATCTTAAAAAAAAAAAAACACTTTCTTTCAATGTCTGGGGAGGGGGGGATAGAAATATAAAATGCAGGTCTCAAAAGAAACAAGGACTAGAGGGGCGCCTGGGTGGCTCAGTTTGGTTGAGCTTCTGCCTTCGGCTCAGGTCATGATCTCAGGGTTGGAATCGAGTCCCGTATCAGGCTCTCTGCTCAGCAGGGAGTCTGCTTCTCCCTCTCACTCTCCCTCTGTTCTCTCTCTCTCTTTCTCTCTAATAAATCAATAATATATTTTAAAAAAAGAAACAGGGGCATCTGTCTTTCGCTCAGGTCGTGATCCCAGGATCTTGGGATCGAGTCCCGTGTCAGGCTCCCTGCTCAGTGGGGAATCTGCTTCTCCCTCTCCCACTGCTGCTCCCCCTCCTCGTAATCTCTCTCTCTCTCTCTCTCTCTCTCGCAAAAGAATAAAAATCTAAAAAAAAAAAAAAGGAAACAAAGACTAGAGTAGGATACATAATTTCCATAACTATAAAAATCTAAAATGTCCTTAAATAATAAGAAAGGGAATGTAAGCCTCGAGCCAAGACGGCTAAACACAGCAGCTCATGGAAAGTAAACGCAGGGCTGGCAGGGGCTGGATCAGCCTGGCCAAGCTCAAGGACTAGCAGACTGGGACAGAGCAGGGACATCTAGGTCTTATACACACCAAATTTGAGCAACATCAAGACGAATGGTCAAAAACCCGATAAAGAACTGAGGACAACATAAGGGCACTGCAGACGTCATTCACAGACATTCAAATGGCGTTGAGTACAGTGGTTCTGCACTAACTACAAATAAGAAGACCCTCAACTGAATACAATAGAAGGCAGCTCATTGAAGATACTGCAAATACACAGCTTACATGGAGTATGAAGAGATTTACACATGCTTTCAAGTTTATGCTAAAATAAAACCTTAGAGAAATCCATAAAGTCTCTGTAGCTGACATTTTTGTTACATTTCTGTTCATAGTTTGTTACGCCATTCTAAAAGAGCAGCTGTCTCTTCTGCTAGATATTATACAATACCATCAAGAAACTGCCAGGGGGACACCTCTAAATCTACGAGCACACAACACGGAGTACTGCCTGCTGACTGTGCCATTCAACGTCCTACCGTCTGCTGACAACTTAAGAGGACTATTCCTATTTTCTTTCATATTAGCAACCTCATGCAGATACTGTTAGGCTTCTGCTGTTTCCAGTGGGTGGATGCCCTCTGGTTTCCCGGCAAGCCGGTCTGAGAAATTCTGTAATTCAGCAAGCATTATTCCTGGTTTCAGTTTACTGTCTTCGGGGGCATTACTCACATCTGGAAGAATTACCCCAGGTTGCAATGGATAATTCAAATCTGAGTCATACAAAGTTTCTAATCTCCTTGTTAGTCTTCAAAAATTTCTTCTCCATAACTACCATGTAATGTTCCTAAGGGGTAATTTAAAAGGGGATCTAGCTGTATCCTCAGTTCTATCCTTTCTTTTTTTTTTTTTTAATGATTTTATTATTATTATTATTATTATTATATTATGTTAGTCACCATACAGTACATCCCCGGTTTCCGATGTAAGGCTCGATGATTCATTAGTTGTGTATAACACCCAGTGCACCATGCAATACGTGCCCTCCTTACTACCCATCACCGGTCTATCCCATTCCCCCACCTCCCTCCCCTCTGAAGTCCTCAGTTTGT
>NW_024424341.1:14803333-14804117 GCF_017311325.1 Ursus maritimus
GCTCTCATTTCTGTCCTTAGGGATTCTATATTCTCAGTAACCTTTTCGTTAATAGTTTTTTCAATTCTACTCATCATTTTGACCATCGTTACTCTGAATTCCATTTCTGATAATTTGGTTACATCCATATCCATTATTTCTGTGGCAGAGGCCACAGACTCACTGTCTTTTCTTTGCTGGGGGGGGGCTTCTCCTTCTTGTCATTCTGATGAGGAGAAGTTGCGGGGTTGTCCAGAGCCCAAATTATTGACTGGGTCCCAGGCCGTGCCCCTTGTTTTATAGGGATCTTAGGGATATGGGCTTCTTCTTTAAAGATTTTATTTATTTATTTATGTGGCAGCCAACCAGCGAGAGAGGGAACAGAAGCAGGGGAGTGGGAGAGGAAGAAGCAGGCTCCCAGAGGAGGAGCCCGATGAGGGACTCCTTTCCGGAACGCAGGGATCACGACCTAAGCCGGAGACAGGCGCTCAATAACTGCACCACCCAGGCGCCTCGGGTTGTGGGCTTCTTGATTTTTCAGCCTGCCTTCTGTGTTCTGGGGGCGGGGCCTGCCGCGCCGATACTCAGGCAGCCCTGTTTGGGTAGAGTCTCCGCGTCCCCTGCGAGGGGGGATGGGGATGGGCACTCTCTGAGCCGGTATTTCCAGGCTTTTGTTCTCTGGCGGTTTTCCCTGGCGGTTTGCTGTGCCTCTTCTGAGAGTCAGAGCAGCAGCGGCCGAATTTCAGCCTCTGTCACAGAACAGAGGGATTGCGGCCCGTTCTCTACTAATGTTCTGGCCACTTTA
>NW_024424341.1:14804325-14812905 GCF_017311325.1 Ursus maritimus
TTCATGGCTCCCCGCTTCGTACCTCAGTACTCAGCGCTGGAGATGTTCATTTGTAGAGATCCAGATGCGTCTTCCTGCGTCTCAGGCTGGTTCCGTGGGTGTTTAGGCTGGTCTGGTACCTATCCAGCTCGACTCGGGGGACCGGCTGAAAACGGTGTCTCCTACTCCTCCGCCATCTTAACTCCTGAGTTCTATCCTTTCAAGTAAATGTAGTTTCTGAGAGAATGCACAGTATTATTATTTGGTACGAACATTTGTGGCTCATACTCCTTCCTGGCAGCTTTCTTCCCTGGTAAGTGCTGTTCATTATAAATTTGCCCAAAGTCATTAATACATTTTCCTCTGTAGAGCTGAGGTGAATCTGATTTTAAAACCTTTTACTTTTAAACACTTTAGGCTCATCTGTGGAAGTTTTCAGTCTTATCTGAATTATTCTTTTGGACCTGCCTGGAAACACTTCAAGTTCTTTTTTCCCTTTCTTTAAGGAGTGAAACGCTTTGGTTTCAGAAATTTGGAAGTGTGAAAGGTGGGGCTGACCACAACAGTCTATATGCACATTTCTATATACATTGGCTATGGGGGGAATACAACTCCCTGGATTTCTCGGGAGACCCTTCACACATCGTGATAATTAGATCTGTAGTCATTTATCTAGTTAATTGCTGTTCTCTGAAAGGATGCTGGAGTTCCTCTTATCTCAGGGAGGGAAAGGATCAAATGGCTCCAGCAGGGCCTAGGGCTCTGGGTTAAGCCCCAAGGTGCCGGAAGTCTGCAGTCCTATCTCGGTAGGTGGATATTCATATCAAAAGGAATGAACTCCCCCAAATTGCAGACTCTACAAGGGGGTAAAAGCAGAGACCCTGGGGGCCGTCTAGCTCTTGGAGAGACTATTTACATACCAAAAGTTTGGAGTTAGGTTTCAGACCCATTTGGTATCCAAGCAGTCTTTCAAGAAGGAAGGGGACTATCTACCTCCTTCCTCTTTATAAGCAAAGAAGCATTCTTTTTTCCTTGCATAGGCCATTGGACCCCTGGCCAGGGGTAAGATCTGGGGGATGTGGGGGTGGAGGTGATATACTTATTTCTTACTTCAAGGCAGTTAATAAGAAATCTGTCTCCGATCCAGAACACCTTGTCTGTACATTCAGGATACAATTAATAATAATGAACATTAAAAACCAATCACTGACAGACTGGGTGATCTGATTGGGGTGGGTCCTTTCCCTCCTTCTCCACCAATCACGATCAACTCTGGAGAAGGGAGGGAGTAAGGTGCCCAATCAAAAGCCTAGTCCTGCCTTTCCAGGCTGGGGGGTACCCCAGGTCAGCAGCGGAGCCTGCAGCCCTCTGGGGTGGATTTGGTCTGCACTGAGTGGATTGCCAGATAAGATTCAGGACCTCTGATTAAATGTGAATTTTGGATAAATAACAACTAATTAATAGCATAAGTATATCCCAAATATTGCATGGGCCATACTTATGATTAAAAAAAATAAAACCTTCATTCATTCTTTATCTGAAATTGAAACTTAACTGTACATCCTGTATTTTTATTTGCTAAATCTGGCACTCTATCTTGATGACAGTGACTTCCTAGAGGTGCCAACAACTCCTGTCCATTGAAAGAATAAATTAAAAAGGGCCGTTTTCATGAAGGGGGGCTTTCTCTTCACTTCTGAAGGGATGCTGGAGGGGACTGTGCTCAGATACTGAATCTGGTCAATACTGACATCCATAATTTTGTGTTATGGGCTGAACATGTCTCCCCAACAGTCCCTGTGAAGGCCTAACCCCCCGCCTCCACCAGCGTGGCTGTGTTTGGAGAGGAGGCCTTTGAAGACATACTTAAGGCTAAATGAGGTCATACGGTGGGGCCCTGAGCCGATAGGAGCAGTGACCCTCAAAGAAGGGACAGCAGAGAGCTGGAGCTCTCTCTCCGCACGCACAGAGGAAAGGCCTCGCAAGGACGGCGGGAAAGCAGCTACTTGCACCCTAGGAAGACAACCCAACCCTGCGATCTCGGACTTCCCAGCCTCCAGAACTGTGACAAAAATGTCTGTCCTCTAAGCCACCCCATCCGTGTTTTGTTACGCGGCGAGCCGACTGCGGCAACCTGGGCACCGTGAGCTTCCGAAGTGTCTCCTGAATCTTCATTACTACCACCCTGGAGGGATGGCCTCATTTCTCCCCGCTCAGAGCTACAACTCCCAAGGCCTGGAAAACGGAAGAACAGTGCTGGGCACACAGCAAGAAGTGTTAAAAATAGCTAATGAATGAAAGTTAGCCCGCGGAGGTGGCCCTGTCTGCGGTGGAGGCGGGCCAGCGGCCTCGGGGCTCCTTTCTCTTGGCCATTTCGGTCTCTGGCCCCGCGAGTCGAGTGCCCGAGGGTAAGTCCCGTAGCCTGTGGAGGTCTGGGTTTACTCATTCCGTCCCCGGCCCGCTCTCGGCAGCACGGGGGGCACGGCGAGCGCCCCGGGAAGCTCTCTGGGAAGCGCAGCGCACGAGCGCCGGGGCCCGAGCCTTACCTGCGGCGGCAGCGGCGGCAGAGCCGTCTAGGGCGTCGCTCGGGAGGAGGGCCAGTCCCAGGGCTCTTGGCTGCGGTGTCCTTCTGCAGCCCGGGAGGGGGAGCTGAAGAGCCTGCGGGGAAGGCGCCTCGAAGCCCGAGCGCCCCTTGCGGGGGTGAATCACGGCCTCCCGCTGGGTTTCCCAGCCCCAGAGAAGCATTCGAATTTGATCTTGGCCAAAAGGGCCTCCTGTCTTCCCCGTTCCCTCCTCTGAAGCTCTCTTCCCGATGTTCGAGTTTAGGAACCAAAGGGGCTAGGACCGGACCAAAGATCACACCCAGAGCGGGGGCCTGGATCTTGACTTTTAACCAACCCGGAAACTCCCAGAAGTCCTTCCGTCTGCCTCAGCGAGGCGTCGCGTGGGGAGCCGCGGAAGCCAACGCGGGCCGAGCGCAGGTGAACGTGATCAAAGCACGCACGGGAGCCCGCGCCATTACGGAGCAGCTGAAGAGCGGCCGGGAAGGACAGGAACGCGGCCAGTCACAAGGACCTGAGCGACAGGAATGAACGGTGCGGGAGGCCAGGGTGTTGGGGCTGTGACGCACCCGCTCCCGCTTTCTTTCTTTCCCTCCCCGCCTCGTCGCCCTCCCAGCTGGATGATTTCAGCTGCGGGCAAGAGATCGTGGCGAAGAATGGCTTAATGATAAAGGTTCAGGGACGCCTGGGTGGCTCAGTCGGTTGAGTGTCTGCTTTCGGCTCAGGTCATGATCCCAGGGTCCTGGGATTGAGCCCCGCGTTGGGCTCCCTGCTCAGTGGGGACTTGCTTCTCCCTCTGCCTCTGTCTGCCGCCCCCTTCCCCGTTTGTGCTCTCTCTCTCAAATAAATAAAATCTTAAAAAAAAAATTTCATTGTTTCATGAAACAAGTATTCTGGAGATGAGTGGTTTGGGGTTGGTGTCACAGTCTCCACATTGCTGATCCGTTGGCTGTTCTATCACAAAATGGCTGCTGCAGCTCCAAATATAGTCTCCCCCCAGTATTGCAAGCAGGAAGAAAGATGGGAGCAGAAATAGGAATGTTCCTTTTTATTAAGGAGGCCTCCCATCACTCTTCCCTTTATAATTCTTTGGTTGGAACTGGTCCCCTGGCCACCCCTAGCCACAAGGAATGCTGGGAAAGTGAGCATCTGGCATAACTGATCAGGAGAGCAGTGACTGGCTTACAACAGCACTTCATCTCCTGGGGTTGGGCATATTGCTGCACGAAACTAAATCAGGGCTCTGTTAGCAAGGAGAAAGGGGCAGGAGCTCTCATGATTCAGGTTCCCTGGAAAGAGAGCCCATGGGCCTGGCTCAGGTCACAATGTCTGAGTCCCAATGCATGACTGAAAGGTACTGTCTCAAAAAGGAGCAGAATCCTGTGGCTGGAAGAAGGGAGATGAAAGCTGGGTGCCAAAAGGACACGTCTCTACCTCCCTCTCCCTTTGGCCTCTATAGATACCGGGGCGGGGGGCGGGGGAATTCCAGCCTAGTAAGGACAGGCTCTATAATTTGTGGGACCCAGTACAAATCAAAATGAGGGAATGTCTTATTCAGAAATTATTAAGAATTTCAAGATGGTGGCAGAGCATGAAGCAAGCATGGGACCCTTCTGAACACACATGGGGCCATGTGTGACCATGCAGGGCCACACACCACAAAGCCTGTCCTGAGCCTGGCCCAGAATGGAGCGGCCATCCCAGAAGAGTAAGCCGTGGATAGGGTCTGTTTTGTATGCAACTGTATGAAACACATTTGTGGATGGTGGGGAAGGCTGCGATTTTTATTGTTACAATTCGCATATGTCCAGGTGTTTGTGCAAACTCTCAGTTAAGAAGCAAAGAAAGGGGTGACCGCACATCTTCTGTGTGCCTTTCTAGGCAGAGGCAGAATTCAGGGCAGACAGACTTCTCAGGGAGCTTCCACCGTACCCCAAGCGCAGCAGAGTAAGGGGGATGGCAAGTCAGCTTTACCCCTCACGCCCACTCAGACTTGGCAATGCCTGTCTATTATTTGATCATTACTGTGGCCCCGTGCAGTGCACTGTCCCATCTGCATCTTCTAGATGAGGTTGTTGGGGCTCAGAGAGATCCGTGGTCATCTGTGGTCACTGGTCAAAGTAGGACTGGAAGCTGGGCAGTCTGAGCCCAGAGTCCCTGTTCATCAGCACACTACATCATTGCACAAGTCTAATGGAGATGGGGTCATCGTAAACAGTCGGCGTGGTGAGACCAGTAGGGTTTGACCAGACATAAAGGGGCTGTTTTTGAGGGTCTTAGAGTCCTAGGGCCCATGGAGAGGTATGCCACAAGGATGTCCCTCCAGCAACAGGAAGGCAGGATGGATGGCAGCCCCAAGGATGTCACTCGCAGATAAGAGGAGCCTGAACCAGGAGACAAACTTAGTTTTCCTCATCAAAGGGTCTGTCACACATGGTCAATTTCTGGAATGAATCCACAAGCCGGGAACATTTGTCTAAACATTTTAATTAAAAGGCACTGTAACAGGATGAAAGCCAGCATCTACGTGCAGTGCTCACTGTTGCTAAGAAAACAGATGAAAATATTCCAGGTGGCCAAATACATTTTGATAATGAAATTTAAAACAGCTTCTCAGTTTTAATCTTATTTAAAATATTTATATAGTTAAAAAAATAATTTGCTATTCCTTTTCTACCCCCATACAAGAAATGTGGAGACATCTGAAATCGGTACAGATTCAACATAAATAAATAAAGATTCTGTTTCAGGCACAGAATTACAGTGTTCTGAGCTGTGCCATCCATACCTGGGCAACCAACCAGTCCAATTCTACTTGGAGAATAATGCTAGCTTCAAATTCAATTTATCTACTATCCGACTTTGGTGAAAGCATCAAGTTTAATGAAATATCACAGTGAAATTAAGACACCGCTCGTCTCATTTCAAAATCAATTTTCTTTCCAGGACAATTCTTGGGAACCTCAAGAATGTCTCGCTTTATATAATAAGCAGGATACAATCAAGAGTTGATATCTAAAAGAATGAGTATGTTCATATAAAAAAAAAGATTCCTTATAAAACAGGATCTCACAGTGAAGGTGCCTTTGAGACATTTTGCCAACTACTGGAGGGTAATACATGGACTTTACTGATCTATCCGAAATCCTTGGCTAAAGAGGGAAGCATTCTATATGCTTCGCTCTTAGAATGTGTAGTTTAAATATGAATATGATAAATGGGGATGGTGAAGACAAAAATTAGCCCAAACCTCCAGACTTCCCCTATTTAAAGACAGTGCTTACTGTATGAAATTATGTATAAGATTTTTTGTGTATTGCGGCCTTATTTTTTTTTTTTTTTAACAGCGTGAGATTGGAAACATTGCCAAATGCCTGTCCGTGGGAGAGCAGTTCAACATTATGGTCCTTGCAAACGATGGACCAGACTGCAGGCATGGAAAAAGCAACACGCCCTTGATGGACGAAGAAGGGAGGATCTTCAAAAAAAATCAAATGAAAAACAACAGCAGCTCTAGTATGTTACTATTTGTGTAAAGAAAAGAGAAAAAAGAAAAACGGAAGGGTACGAGGAACTGATAAGTAGTGGTTTCATTCCAGGAAGGGGACCACCGAGGTTGGGCACCCGGGGTAGGAGAGATCATTTTAACTGGGTAGCCTTTCGGATCCATGAAAATATGTTATTAGCTATTAAAGTAAATCCAGAAAAGCTTTTTAAACAGCTAAAATCATGCCGCTCATCATTATAGTCGATGCAGTGATTACTCAGACCACGTGGTGTGTCATCAACTGGATAAATCTGTTACCCTGGGATTTGGAAATGTTTAGAGCAGCCTGGCAACTCCCATATTGTGTCATTTTTTCACAGGGGAAATGAATGTTCTGCGTTTAGTCCGATGGACAAATACACACATTTGCAAGCCCTCAAAGGCCCCTGTGGCAGCGCACAAGGTCCCGTGCTTTTATGTAAGGTGGGCAGTATCTACTGGAATTCTGGGCCTTTTGTGTTCATTGTTGCTGGTGGAAACAAATAGCCCAGTACTAGTTTTTGTTTCTAATCACCCACTGCCCCAGAGCCATTAGGTATTTGAATCGTGAAAGCAACATGAGTTGATCTGGAGAAACTTCAGGAATGTCAGTGGTGTCAGCTGTGATTTCTGTCTCCTAGGATTAATGGAAGTTGCTGCCATCATCTCTGTAGCAAGGGTGTCAAAAGCAAGCAAGCATGAACCCCTGCAGACCTGGGGACCGGCAGGGGTGCCCAGAATCGCCCACAGCCACAGCCAGTTGCCAGTAGGCCCACTTCCATTTTATCTGTTCTGAGATACCTGCATTGGACTCGGAACTGAATACAGCATGGGGAAGATCCGTACTAACCACCCTAATGAGCATAAGGTCCCTTCCCAGATGTTGGAACCCCGTTCCCTGCTCCGTCTATAAACCTTTAAAATAGAAAAGAATTTTGTTCTTAAAAATCATAGTCGGGAGAGGTAGGGTTCTCAGGCGACGGGGGACTTCGGGACACGAACACTACATCGGTTGACTTCAAGACCAGCCGTGGCAGAAGCCGATGCCGGGGGCAGAAATGACAGACTCTACTGTGCCCGGGGAAGCCGGGCCTGCGGAAGCCGGGCGCGGGGCTGGGGACCCGCCTGGGGCGCGGGGAGGACGCGCCGGCACCTGCCCTGCTGGGAGTGGCGCGTTGGGGGCCGCCTCACTCGCCCTCCTTCTTCTCCTCCGGGATCTCCACCGACAGGATCTGCTCACCGGGATCCGGGCCCGGGCTCACGCGGATCTGCACCGAGGGCTCCTCGGGCCTGGCCTCCCCCTCCCCGCCTTCCTCGGGCCTCCGAGGGGAGGCAGGTGGCGGAGAGCGCGGGGCCTGGGGCTCCGGCGGTGGCGGTGCGGGCTGCTCCGGGGGCTCCGGGGGACCCGGCGGTGGCGGTGCGGGCTGCTCCGGGGCGGCCGGGCCCGCCTCTCCTGCAGCGTCTTGCGAGCTCTTGGCCTGAAATCCGGAAAGAGAACGTCTGAGAATTCTTGGAGGGTTCTTGAACACCTTCCTGTTCCCCTTCTCGGACCCCAAGGAGGAGGACAGCAGAGCGCTCAGGGGTGCAATCCAATGGATGGGAAGTGGGGGGTCGGAGCGGCATCAGGATTATTCGGTAGAAACAAAGTATATTATGGGGAAGTTTAGGCTGGATTTGGTGGATGTTTTCTGTCTCTGTTGATTGGCAAGGCTAGAAGCCTGAGTGAAGCTGCAGGGGCAGGCCTGACCCTGAGCTATGGAGGGGGAAGAGGCTGTGACCAGGAGGGAGCATCAGTGAGGACTTTGCAAAGCTGAGCCAGCTGCCCTGTCCACCCTGATTACCAGGGCTGCATGCTCCTGGATGAATGAGAAAAATTCCAAACTAACAAGATGGAGGCTGAGATGGCCGAAGCAGCCTGGCCCCCTTTCTGGAAGATCTCAAAGGTGGAGACCCCACCCCCACCCCCACTCCCATGCCCCAGGAGAACGGGCAGGGTACTTCTGGCATTCGGCTGGGCTGAGCCCCCATGTTTGGGAACTTGGTGGGGACTTCCAGCCTCCAGCCTTCGGGGCTCCTGTGGACACTGGCCATAGTCCATGTATCAGTAAAAACCCAATCCTTCGTGCATACCCATGGCCTGTCCTGCCCCGTCTGACCCACCTCTGCCTGGACAGAAATGGGAGGGAGTGGCCCCCGGAGGAGACCTGAATGGTCCATAGCTACCCAAAACCCACTTGAGATACTGGTAGTGAATTTAAAATGAGAGCAGTCAGCACTCTTGTAAGGAAGAAAGACCCCCTGAAGTTTGCTCAAATCATAGGGTGTTGAAGGAAGGGAAGTGGGGTGGGGAACCCCACTCCCAGAAAACCCGACAGCTCTGGGGACCTGTCCCTCCCTCTGCTTCCGTGTTCCCACATGTTCTGCTGCCCCTATTCTGCCTTCCCCTGTCCATCCTAAATTCTGACCACACACTTCCAGGGCAGGATGGTGCCCATTATGGGACTTCTGGAAGCA
>NW_024424341.1:14812915-14892171 GCF_017311325.1 Ursus maritimus
CCCCCCCCCCCCCCCCCCCCCCCGCCTTTTATCTTCTTGAATCGTGAAAGCAACATGAGTTGATCTGGAGAAACTTCAGGAATGTCAGTGGTGTCAGCTGTGATTTCTGTCTCCTAGGATTAATGGAAGTTGCTGCCATCATCTCTGTAGCAAGGGTGTCAAAAGCAAGCAAGCATGAACCCCTGCAGACCTGGGGACCGGCAGGGGTGCCCAGAATCGCCCACAGCCACAGCCAGTTGCCAGTAGGCCCACTTCCATTTTATCTGTTCTGAGATACCTGCATTGGACTCGGAACTGAATACAGCATGGGGAAGATCCGTACTAACCACCCTAATGAGCATAAGGTCCCTTCCCAGATGTTGGAACCCCGTTCCCTGCTCCGTCTATAAACCTTTAAAATAGAAAAGAATTTTGTTCTTAAAAATCATAGTCGGGAGAGGTAGGGTTCTCAGGCGACGGGGGACTTCGGGACACGAACACTACATCGGTTGACTTCAAGACCAGCCGTGGCAGAAGCCGATGCCGGGGGCAGAAATGACAGACTCTACTGTGCCCGGGGAAGCCGGGCCTGCGGAAGCCGGGCGCGGGGCTGGGGACCCGCCTGGGGCGCGGGGAGGACGCGCCGGCACCTGCCCTGCTGGGAGTGGCGCGTTGGGGGCCGCCTCACTCGCCCTCCTTCTTCTCCTCCGGGATCTCCACCGACAGGATCTGCTCACCGGGATCCGGGCCCGGGCTCACGCGGATCTGCACCGAGGGCTCCTCGGGCCTGGCCTCCCCCTCCCCGCCTTCCTCGGGCCTCCGAGGGGAGGCAGGTGGCGGAGAGCGCGGGGCCTGGGGCTCCGGCGGTGGCGGTGCGGGCTGCTCCGGGGGCTCCGGGGGACCCGGCGGTGGCGGTGCGGGCTGCTCCGGGGCGGCCGGGCCCGCCTCTCCTGCAGCGTCTTGCGAGCTCTTGGCCTGAAATCCGGAAAGAGAACGTCTGAGAATTCTTGGAGGGTTCTTGAACACCTTCCTGTTCCCCTTCTCGGACCCCAAGGAGGAGGACAGCAGAGCGCTCAGGGGTGCAATCCAATGGATGGGAAGTGGGGGGTCGGAGCGGCATCAGGATTATTCGGTAGAAACAAAGTATATTATGGGGAAGTTTAGGCTGGATTTGGTGGATGTTTTCTGTCTCTGTTGATTGGCAAGGCTAGAAGCCTGAGTGAAGCTGCAGGGGCAGGCCTGACCCTGAGCTATGGAGGGGGAAGAGGCTGTGACCAGGAGGGAGCATCAGTGAGGACTTTGCAAAGCTGAGCCAGCTGCCCTGTCCACCCTGATTACCAGGGCTGCATGCTCCTGGATGAATGAGAAAAATTCCAAACTAACAAGATGGAGGCTGAGATGGCCGAAGCAGCCTGGCCCCCTTTCTGGAAGATCTCAAAGGTGGAGACCCCACCCCCACCCCCACTCCCATGCCCCAGGAGAACGGGCAGGGTACTTCTGGCATTCGGCTGGGCTGAGCCCCCATGTTTGGGAACTTGGTGGGGACTTCCAGCCTCCAGCCTTCGGGGCTCCTGTGGACACTGGCCATAGTCCATGTATCAGTAAAAACCCAATCCTTCGTGCATACCCATGGCCTGTCCTGCCCCGTCTGACCCACCTCTGCCTGGACAGAAATGGGAGGGAGTGGCCCCCGGAGGAGACCTGAATGGTCCATAGCTACCCAAAACCCACTTGAGATACTGGTAGTGAATTTAAAATGAGAGCAGTCAGCACTCTTGTAAGGAAGAAAGACCCCCTGAAGTTTGCTCAAATCATAGGGTGTTGAAGGAAGGGAAGTGGGGTGGGGAACCCCACTCCCAGAAAACCCGACAGCTCTGGGGACCTGTCCCTCCCTCTGCTTCCGTGTTCCCACATGTTCTGCTGCCCCTATTCTGCCTTCCCCTGTCCATCCTAAATTCTGACCACACACTTCCAGGGCAGGATGGTGCCCATTATGGGACTTCTGGAAGCATCCTGCTATGAATGGAACCGGAAGAATCCTGGGAAGGTTGGTCAAGTGCTTCGTCATGTTCAAAAGGCTTTAAAAGACATCCAAGGTATCCTGCTTCATCTCTGCAACCATGAATAATCGGTCTCAGAAAGCGTGAGGAGCTTCGCCCGGTCACAGAGCTGATGGTGACAGAGCTGGGATTTAGACCCGTGTCTTCGGATTGTTATTTCAGAGCTCCTTGCACTCTGCCTTTCTGCCCTGATTGTTCTAAAATTGCCTTTTATTACAATTCTCATGCAAATTTAATTCACCTCTCCAAGCTGCCTGGGTGAAGAGCTAATGCTCAGGGCGACAAGCCCCATTTCAGATAAAGCCTTTCACCGTCCTGAGAACAGTCCTGGAGTTCATGTCCGCTCATTCCCACACAGCAGCGGGCACTAAAGACACCAGCTTGCTGGCTCGACCTTGACCCTGGCACTTGGTGAGCCAGGCAGTTGTGTCCGTCCTCCGTCTGCGGCCATGAGTGGCTGTATCTTGAGAGTATCTTGGAACCCTGGGTAGCTTTGATGTCACCTCCCAGACTCCAGATGTCAAATGCTCTCTGGATGGGTCCTCTGGACTCACACCAGCCTGGATTGAGACTGAGTTCCCTAGGATCCCTTGAATTCTGTCCTGTAGACTGCAGCACCCTCCCTGCCATTGAGCTCCTGCCTACCCACTGCCCCCCTTCCCAGCGGCCTCCCTGAAGGACGGTCATGAATAGTCATACTTAGTGCAATCATTCTAATTGGCATTTTTGGCATTAGTCACAGAAAAGAGTCCCAGAACTAATTTTAAAATTCCCTTCAGATTTCCGAGAGTGGGGACAGTTGGCGCTGTGGCTGTCGGCAGGGTTTTTTCTCTTCACATCTCTTAAACTGTCACAGACACAAATATTAAATATGAGAATATCACTGCCATCTGGGGAGAGACATTCCCTGCCCACACCCACTGCTCCCACCTCCGCAACAGCACCAGGACTCCCCACGAGGGAACGGCCCCCCTCAGCCCAGGGATGGGCACAGGAGCCTGGCCTCTCCCAGGGCTCCACAGTGAAAGGCTCAGGAAGTGACACGTGATCCGATTCTGTCCAACGACCGTGAGCCCTGGGACTTCTGCTGGAATCAGGGGGCAAGAGGGGCTTTCCGTGGGCATTGCTAACCCAGGAGGCTGCAATCCCAGTGCTCTTGCGATCTGAAGCCGTCCTCGAGGGAAGCAGAAATGACAGGACGGCAAAACGAGTCCCAGTGGCAAGATAGCTTCTGGATCCAGCCGTGCCTGAACTTCTCAGCTAATTGACCCACTCGATTCCCTGTTCCCCTAAGCTAATGTGAGCTGGCCCAGCGACCTGCATTTCTGTCACTTGCCACCAAAGGCATCCCGACTGAAAGGAAGGAAGGGGAGTGCGGTCCACGCCCTGCCACGAGGTTGCAATGGGGGGGTTCCCCACCACCTCACCTGTTCCAGCAACTGCTGCTGCCTCGCGGCTGCCTCCAGCGCTGCCAGCTCTTTGAGCCGAGCCCTCAGGTGGGCAAGCTTGCCGGCTTTGCCCCCCTTGCCGCCCATCTTTCCTGCTACGGCCAGGGCGGCATTGAAGAGCTTGGGGGTGCCTGCCCGGGGAGGGAGGATGAGCACGCTCTTCGGCTCCTTGGGCTTGTTGTTATTTCTCAGCATGCGCCTGGAAGAAAGCAGTGCCCGCTAAGGTCCCACGCACGCTGCGGGACAGAAGCAAGGCTCGTCCCTGGAGGACCCCCTGCTGGACTGCGTGGTGGTGCTGTCCTGCCTAACAGTCTGGGAGCAAGCACGCCGTTAAATGCGTTGCACAGCATCTTAGGGAATGATCGGAACAACCAGAAGGACATGGGTCTTACTGTCTGGACCTTATAGAGGAGGGAACGGAGGATCAGAGGGATTGATTCACTTTTGTGAGGTCACACAGGAAATACCGAACGATACTACAATAGATGGACTCAGAAACAGGATGCCCAGATGAAAAAAGACCCAAAGCTTTTCTTCTCTGCCTTTTGCTTTCTTGTCATGTCACGCTTCTCGCCATCACGTCTATCAACACTGAATGAGTGTCTATACGTGTCAGGCCCTGGGCTCGGTCCTTTACAGGCACTCTGGTGGCCCTGGGGGTCGCCCTTCCTGGTGTCCGTGCCTCTGTGTGATCCCCTCCCCTCGAGGGTGAGGGGGACATGTGACTTGCCTTCGACCAGTAGAATACAGCAAGGGTGATGAGACATCCCCTTTGTGAACGTGTCACATGGGACTGGGATCTCTGTCTTGCAAGGAGACTCTCCCTTCCTGGCTTTGATCCAGCCAGGGGCCATTTTGGGGGAGGCCCACGTGGCAAGAACAGAGGGCAGCTGCTGGCCAACAATTAGCTGGGAACGGAGGCACCCAGTCCTACAACCACAGGGAACTGAATTCGGCTGACTACCGTGTGACCTTGGAAGCAGGTCCTGCCCCAGGGGAGACTTGAGATGCGAGTCAGCTCTGGCCAGCACCTTGATGATGGCCTTGGAGCAGACCCACCTTAGCCGTCCCAGACTTCTGACCCACAGAGGTAATACATACATGCGGTTTTAAGCTACTGAACGTGTGGTAATATTATTACACAACAGACAACCGATAGACACTTCGTCATTTAAATCCCACAGAATCCTCACAGGCAGGCCCCTATTTTTCTCCCTCATATCAAATAAAGATATGGAAGACCAGAAGGGGTGAGTAATTTCCCCAAGGTTACACAGCTAGGAAGTGGCAGGGGCAGAATTAAAACTCAGATCTAAAGGCAGTCTGCCACCCTGCTCTGTAAATAAGGATAGAATCTTTCATCGAGCAGAGCCCCAGCCTTTGATGGGGAATTGTTCACGCTACAGAGATGTGATGCGTGGTCTGGCTCAGGAACAAATGAATTTCGTCTGCAGTCTAGTGGGCCTACACTCCTAATTGGCAAATCCATTCATCAGGGCTGCGGCAAAACTTGTTTGTTGAAGAATGAGGCTGTTACCGGCTGCTTATCTAATCAGAGGCAATGGATTTAAATTGTGCATATTGATATTAATTGGCCAAGACTTGCATTTTCTGGCTGGGGCTCCCCCAGGAGAACACAAACATGATAATTCATCAGAGGCCTCTTCATGCCTGGCACGGTCACCTGTGTTATTCAGTCCATAATTCACAGCACGACGGCCTGTGGGAAGGCTCAGCGTGGTACAAAAATGACACAAAAGAACTCTCTGTGGGACCTTTGCTGATGGCTAATGGCCGTCTCTCTTTTGAAACACTGTGCTGGCTTCTGGGCCGTTTCCAGAGTCAGGAAATTCAGCCTCACTTTCAGGTAATGTGTTTTCCTCTAAGCAGGATCGTACGTTCATCCCCGGAGAAAGCGGCATGCGTGAAGCCCTCCTGCCCCAGTCCTTGGAGTGGCCAAGCCAGAGAGCTGAGCCCTTCATGTGTCTGGGGCCGCAAGTCCCCCATCTGTAAAGCGGGGAGTTGAGACAGAATCTCTCTCACCAGCTCAGATATCCCCAGACCCCATGGCTCTCAGACCGCGTCTTTCCTTTGATGGGCTGGGCTCACACACGGTCCCCTGGCCCTGTCGTGAAGCTCGCCTGTCCAGGGAACCAGGCTCTCTGACGAACCCGGCTCAGCCTGGTCCCAGGGCCTCTGCTGCAGGACCCGGCAGCTCCTCCTCTTTCCTCACCTTCTCCAGCGCAAGGCCACAGGCTCACCGTGCACGGGTCAGCAGCCTCTGCGGGACCCTAGCCGATGTGCCAACCCCTCACCTAACCTTGCCAAAGGAATGGCTGGTGACTACAAGCTTGGCTTTCTTGGGCCTGGCTCCTCTTGCAGGGAGGGAAGAGAGAGCGGGGTTGGGGGGGGTAGGTGCCTGCTTTCAGACAGAAACAGTCGATTCTCAGTATTTGCAGTAAGGTCGTTCCATAGAGTCCCTGCAAATACTGAATTAGTGAATACCGAAACCATGGCTTCTGGGGGAAATACAGAGTTGGGTTTCTGGTGAGCCTCTCATGACAACATTTCAGCAACTGATCAATACGTGTGTGTTTCTGTTTAAAGACATCTTATTTTCATACAGTGGATTCGTTGACATCGAACTCACGACCCACAGCTCTAGGAGTCATGCCTGAGCGAAGCTTGTCTAACCCACGTGTCTTCTCTGTATGAGGGACATCCCAGCCTCCTGGCCCTCGGGAACGCTCACAGCACCTCAGCACCACGCTTCGAGCCCATTTTCGATAGAGACATCGCCAACGACAATCACAGAAATGTGAACGATGCGGCACTAAATAGACCATGGAGAGACTCTTGTTGACAAGTGCTCAGACGCTTCTGAGCCGAAACGGTAAAGCAGAGCGTCACCTTGGTCAACTTCTGCTGGGAAGGTGAGCTTAGGGCAACGCAAATTTCTCACTGCTCTCTCTATGCACGTCCGCGAATTACTGGGGTGCCCATGAGTGCTGATTTTGGGGTTCCACATACATTTCAGTGAGTAGGTGAATTGCAGATACAGAATCGCAACTGCGTGAATGGTGAGGATGGACTGTGCTTGCCTGCTCCTCAGGAGAGTAGGAGGAAGGGGCAGAGTTTGTGGGAGAAGCTCAGACAGACCAGCCTTTGGAAGGGCCCAGTGGCTTCCTTAAGAGCAAACAGGTAAGCTGAGTTACAGGGCAGCTTCCTTCCTCAGGCGACCCCAGGAGCCTGTGTGTATTACCTTCTAACAACAATACGGAAGCCACTCACCTGGGGTTGCCAGAGGGGTCCTGCCATCTGCCTCAGAGCAAAACCCAAGGCCACTGCAAGGCTTCAGCTACAAGGCCCTACCCACTTGCATCCCCTCGACTTCTCCCATCCCGCGTCAAGCTCCGCTTATTTTCTGGTTCGTCTGCACACACACCGAGCCTGCTCCCCCACACAGCCTTCCCACCCTCTGTTCCCTCTGGCTGGAATGCTCTTCCCTGCAAGCAGTCCCACTCATTCTTTCATTCTGTGCAGGTCTCACCTGAAATTCGACTTCCTCAGAATGGCTTTTCCTGACCAACCTATCTGAAGGAACTCCCTCCATCACCTCCATCTCTTCCGTGTGGCTTTCTGTTTCCTCATAGCCCTGTCCCCAGCTGACACATCACAGGTCGTTCATTTCTCCACGGTTGGCCTCCCCTAGTAGAAGGCCAGCTTGATTTGGTCCCTGCTGTGTCCCCAGGGCCTAGAACTACGTACTCAATAAATGATCATGTGCAATGGGGAGATGTTGGGTTTGTGCCCTTTATCATGACCTCTCTCTGTGCAGTTTATTTATGGTGTCATTTCATAGAATGAGGTAGAAAATAGGAATATGGAGTAAAGGGCAATAGAGGAAAAACCAGATATGTAGATTTAAAAGACTTCATCCGGGGCACCTGGGTGGCACAGCGGTTAAGCGTCTGCCTTCGGCTCAGGGCGTGATCCTGGCATTATGGGATCGAGCCCCACATCAGGCTCCTCCGCTATGAGCCTGCTTCTTCCTCTCCCACTCCCCCTGCCTGTGTTCCCTCTCTCGCTGGCTGTCTCTATCCTGTCGAATAAATAAATAAAATCTTAAAAAAAAAAAAAAAAAATAAAATAAAATAAAATAAAATAAAATAAAAGACTTCATCCAATGGGAAAATTACAGAGAGGATTTAATGGATAAAGAGGAACAATTATGATTATGAATATTCATTGAGCTCTCCCACATGCTGGGTACCCTGCTGGAGACATTTGCCACACATACTATTTTGTTTAATTTTCCCAACAACAAAGTGAGGGGTTAAAATACCCTTAATTTACAGAATTTCAGAAAACTGAGACCAGAGAAGTTAAGTAACTTTTCCAAGGCCACACAGCCAGTACCTCACACAGATAGGATGTGAGCCCCATCAGCTTTCCAAGCCTGTTGTGGATTTTCTATCTTGGCCGTGCTGCCTCTGTCACTTGGCCTGAAACCTGATCCTAAGGGTCTGAAGGCAAAAGTTACCCACTTTTCAACAGTGCAAAATACAGATGCACAAGGTTATTCACTGTGGCACTGTTTATAATTACAAAATATTGGAAATCTAACTGTCCATTCGTAAGAACGCTCTGCAACTGGCAGGAACGAGGCAGCTGATGGGTCTACGGACTGAGAGAGAATGTTTTCCAAGATTGGTTGTCATGTGAAAAAAAGCAAAGTGCAAAAGAAAATCTACAGTATGCTACATTTTGTGTAAGACGGGGAAAATAAAATGCACTGATCTGCCTATTTTTCCAAAAGGAAACACATTAAGGAAGCAGCAGAAACTAATAAGACTGGGCTCTTGTATGGCTGGGGCAACAAGTGGGGGGAGCTAGGAAGCTTCTCCGGTCACCCCATTCTGTTGCATTATGACTTTTGGTACCATGTTGGCATATTCAAAGCAACAAAAAATCAACAAGCATTGGGGCAGGAGGGATCATAAAAAATGGAGTGCAAACGGAAACACACGAGCCTGGCGAGCCTGGGTATATTTCAAACGAACAAACAACCACACTCAAGGGAGGCGAAAGAAAATGAATCCAAATAACTCTGAATACAACACGTACCTCATAGGTACTTAGGCTAAAGACAAAAAGAACAGCACCAAATAGTAAATTCTGCTGAGAAGGCTTCCCCACCATCTCAGTGCTTTGGGATAGCAATTCTGAAATTGCTTTGTCTGTATTGTAGGGCTGAATAAATGAGTGAATGCAATGAGGGTAAAGAGAGTCAGATTTCTTAGTGTTGGAGAAGGAATTTACAAAATACGGAAAAGGAGAGGATTAGAAAGAACTCTGTGGTGTGGGACTGAAATTGTTAGATAGATACAGATATAGATACAGACGGAAAAAAACAAATGGTGATATATACATATATGTATATTTGTATATGTAAGTGGGCATGCGGGTGTGTCCCAGCTCTGTCCACTTGGGAGCCTAGTAGCCGTGAGCACACATGATGCTCAAATGTTGGTTTCTAAAAACCATTTCCACCTGCAAGGAATCAAGGCTCCTTGGAGAAATGGCCATTCCCAGAGATGTGGCAGGAAAGTCACGAGATGAGCCCGGAGCGTCTTATCGTGCTTGTAAGCAAGGACGTGCTCAAATATTTTGGGGACATAACAAAGAGCCACAGGGGCCAGCCTGGAGAGGCGCCTGCTGGCCAAATCCGGAACAATTTGAGCCCCGAAGTAATGATTGTAACAGGATATTTACCGAACAAAACAAATCCACACGGATGTAGATAAATGAATAAACAAATAAATGGGGGAGAAGAGAAAGCTCTTCCGCACAGTAGAATGCTCACTAACAAATGTAGAAGGCACAACGGAATCTGAAAAATCACCATTTTGCAACCATGACGGCAATTGCTGACTCAGCAGGGAGCCCTCCGTGGATGCTGAACGTCGCGAGTGAAGGCTTGCCGGATGGGAAACAGGAGGTCTAGAAAGTCTCAGACTGACTCCCCGCTAATTACTTCTTAATTGCAAAGAGAAAAATGTTCACTCTAGAGGGCAGAGACCTTAACCCAGTGATCGAAGGGACAATCACCGGTACTGAGAGAAGCCAGCATCCCGTGCCTCTGGCTATGCTGCACTAAGAAGAATACAACGTCACTTTTTTTTTTTTTTTTTAAAGCAGGCTCTGTGCTCAATGTGGGGCTTGAACTCACAACCCTGAGATCAAGAGTCACATGCCCTACCCACGGAGCCCACCAGGCGCCCCACAGCATCACTTCTGAGAAATTCCTGCCCCCATGCAGAACCTGAAAGTAATCATGAGAGAACATGAGAACCTCAGCTAAACCTAAGTGAAGGGACGTCCCACGGAATAACTGGCCTGTCCTCTTCAAAGACGCCCAAGTCACTAAAGATGGAAAAAGCCTGACGGGCCAACCCAGATCCCAGGAGACTGAAGACACGAGGCAATGTGATGAACAGGGGGTCCTACCCTAGATCCAGGAATGGAAAAGAAGACAGGAAAGGCTATAAAAGGCATGGTTGGGACAACTGGCCAAATTCGGAGATGGTCTGGGGTGAGGTAATAGCGTCGTCTCAACACTGAATTTCCTGATTGTGATAAAGGTACCATGGTAGGTAAGAGAGAGGTTTAGTCCTTCAGAAATGCACGCTGACATAGATGCGGATTGTTTTATAAATTAAAAAAATGTACCTGGCCTTCTTCCGGAGTAACTTCTGAGACTCGGGATAATGCACCAAAATTTCGTTGAGGTCCTTCTTATCCAGAATGAAGAGGTTGGTAAACCCGTGGGCGACCACGTTGGCCGTGCGCCGATTCCCGCCCCCAACAGCCAGCAAGCTGGGGCAGAGAAGGAAGGAGGTGAGACCTGGCGGGCTGGGGTTGGGATCCCCCTGAAATGTCCCTTTCCACCCCTTGCCTGGAGCATAATGGCGGCCCCACACGGGTGAGAGCCGGGGCCCACCCTGCATATGTCAGCATCCACGGCACCTTACTGAGACCCACCACAGGGCCTTTGAGGATGAGGTCCTCCCCCCACTGGCCACTCCCCCCCTCAGCTTGGGCCCAGGTCCGCTCATTTCACCCCAGCTCCCCCTGACCTTATTTCTCCAAACACGGATCCAGCCTTCAGCGTCACCAGCACGGCCTTCCCATCGGGGCCACCCAAGACCTGCACCTGCCCCGCCTGGATGATGTACATCTCTCGGCCTATCTCCCCCTGAAACAGAGAAGGGGTGAGCCCCTCTGCCGTTGCCAAGAGGGCCCGCAAAGGCGGCGGGCTGCGCCCGGAGGCTGCTGGCACAGCGCGGAGGAACCTGGGCTGGTGTCCAGCCGACTTGGTGTGTGGTGCAGGGTCCGTCACTTCCCCTTGGGGGCCTCAGTCTCCCCATCTGTGGACTGGGGAGAGTGGCCACCCCCCCCCCCCCCCCCCCCCCCCCGCCCCACCGGCCTGCTTAACTGACAGGATCTGTGGGGAGTTAGTGGTGTGATGGAAAGGAAAGTGCTAGGTAAGCTAGAAGGTGTGGGTGTAATGGCATTCTGCAAATTCCCAATTATCCACGCCAATGGAGGGCCGGCGGCATGGAGGAAATTAACAGTGGTTCATACAATACCCTGACACCTGTGCCTAGCACAGGTCACTTCAGGAGCTCGGTAAGCATTTGCTAACTGAAACAGGAGTGATAACAACGTTGGTAATGAAGTCCAGCTCTCGTGCAACATTTTTCTGTGCAAGACATTCGCTCTACGTGCTGGGCCTGCTTATTCCTCCACAGCTCTGGGGTAGGAGCTCCTTGCCTGAGGCTGCAAAGCTAGGCCACGGGAGAGCGGGGATTTGAGCCCAGACAGTCCAGTTTCAGACCTCATGGTTGCTGTGGGTTGAATGCTGTCCCTCCCAAAGCCATCTGTTGAAGTCCTCACCACCAGTTGCTCAGAATGTGACCTTCTTTGGAAATAAGGTCATTGCAGATGTCATTCGTTAAATTAAGATGAGGTCGTACTGGAGTTGGGTGAGCTCCTAATCCAATATGACTAGTGTCCCTATTAAGGGGACATTTGGACACAGAGACAGGCATACTGAGAAGACATGTGAAGTGACGCAGGGAGAAGACAGCCATCTATATGCCAAGGAGAGGAGCGGATCCTTTCCTCACCGCCCTGAGAAGGAACCAACCCTACTGACACCTTGGTCTTGGACTTCCACCTGCAGAACTGAGAGACGGTGCGTTTCTGTTGCTTAAGCCGCCCGGTCTCTGGCCCCCTGGTAGAGCAGCTGTAGCTGACCAATGTGTGGTCTTAATCCCAAATTAAAGCAAAGGGACGGATGCATGCATGCATGGCTTGCTTTGGACTGCAATCAGAAATATTCAGTCTGGGGCACCTGGGTCGGTTAAGTGTCCACCTTCGGCTCAGGCCATGATCCCAGGGTCCTAAGATCGAGCCCCGCATCGGGCTCCCTGCTCAGCGGGGCGTCTGCTTCTCCCTTTCCCTCCACCCCCCCTAATGCTCTCTTTCTTGCTCTTTCTATCTCAAATAAATAAATAAAATCTTTTTAAAAATTTAAAAAAGGAAATACCCAGTCTGCCATGCGCTTCCCAATCCTCATGCCCTCACAAGGCCCCTGCTCCCTGTCCATCACACCTGGCATGTTTAAAAGGAGAGAGACCAAGGATAGGTAAATTGATGACACTTTGGATTCACGCAAAAAACGTTTCCTGGGCGTTTCACACATGCATAAGCTTCTTAACAACCAGAAGAAAGTTTCATGTCCCTGTTTCTGGGTCCAATTTGACACGGGACTGAAGGGTCTAAAGCCCTGGGGTGGGCGGCTGGGGGCGTCCCAGGGAGGTCTCCGCGAGATCATCACAGAGCAAGACGGGACAGCAGAGGGCGCCATTCACACTTGCTCCTCAAGTGCTCACTTCCCTGCCCCCCGTCAACTCCAACCACCTGGTTTGGTCTTCCTCATTTGCCAGCAAGTTCTACGTTACCCCCAGGGATAGCAACAGCAGCAGTGGCACCTACTCTGTGCCAGCATGGTGCCAAACTCTGCAGGCACCGCTTAGTCCATTTTCACAACAACCCCATAAGGGAGTACCAGCAACATCCCTACTTTATCCATGAGAAGAGACTCAGAGAGGGCAAGCCACTGCCCCAGGGCGGCACAGCTAGGAAGTAGCCCCAGGGTCAGACAAATCACTCTATTGTTCTCAAACCCCTCTTGGCCTCTAGGGCTGCAGCTTTAAGTTCTCAACCATCTGTAGCACTGTTTGCCCATTTTCTCTGGGCTCTCTGCTTCCAGAAACTTCACTGCTATACAGCGCACAACTTGGAGATGAGGGCCTACTTGGGCTGAAGTTTCCTGAGTCTCACAGGGGTTGCTTGGGTATTATTTTCACCTCTGTACACATACCCAGCCTTAACCACCCAGTAATAAGGGGACTGAAATCTGAGTTCTTGCCATTCCGCCCTAACCACTCACTCCCCAGGTGACCCTGGTCTCACCTTGAGTTCCAAGGAATGGGAGCAGAAAGAGCTCTCAACACTCTGTAGCCCCAGGTTCAAATCCAAATGTTTTCGAGGATCAGATGGGCCGTGAAGGGAGCCTGGTATGGGGCAGTGGGGAGGGTGGGGCCTGTGGCATCAGGAGGGAGGGCGACATCGCCCTTTGGGGGCAGCCCCTTCTCCACTCCAGTTGACTCTTGCTATTTGGGAAAGTGGGGCTCCATTTTCAACCAGAAATCTGGATTTTTATGTGAAACCTTCAAATTTTTAAAGGTTGGGGACTAATTCAACCTTTTTTTTTTTAAGATTAGGGAAAAAAAAAACCAAAACACCCAGAAAATCACGAAACAATGTATCGGCTGGTTACTATGGGAAGGCCCTCAGTTTGCAACCTCTGACCTATCCCAGCCCTTCCTCTGCTCCATTTTCCAGACAGGAAGACCAAGACCCTGGAACCATTTCCATCGACACAGTCAAAGCCCTACCTCTCACAAGGCTCCTCACTTTCCTTTTCTGGAAAGTGGGGTTCCTCATCCTGGCTCCCCTGGTCCTGTGTCAAGGAAGCAAAGCCTGATGCACACCGGAGTTCAATGCCTGGAGCCGGACAAAGGCTCCTGTGCCAAACAACCTGGGAGCCCCGGGGTCAGCTCACGGGTGCTGCGGCTCCTTGCCCTCCGCAGCAGTTCCGCCCTCCCGGGCCTTCGGAGGCACCCCCTTCAGCCCAGCTCCTGCCGGCAGGTGCACTGTAAATCCCAGACTGCCCTGCAGCTGCCTGGGGCCACCCACCTTCTTGCACACGTAGTCGTTGGGCAAGTAGACGACAGAACGGAGCCTCTTCAGCATGTCAAAGATCAGCTGTCGGTCACAGCCCTGTCCCCAAGAGGAGGGGGAAAGAATGCCCGTTTAGAGAAGGGTGGGGGCTTGGGGTGCCCCAGAACCCCAGGACAGGGGTGCTGGGTGGGCCGTACCTGGAAGAGAGCCACTTTGCTGACGATGTTATAGTTCACGTCGATGGCAAGGTCCAAACGCATCTTGTCTGGAAGCTGCACCATCAGTTCTGACTCGTCTGCAAAGGAGACCCTGGCAACGGTCAGAGGCACATCCGGCCTCCCCCGCCCCGCCACCCCCCAACACGCGGGGCCCTGGCCACACCATTCCTCGGCCAGAGCCACGCTGTATTGGGAGAGTCCCCTCTCTGGGCTTTTCGGGTGCTATTCCCTCTGCAGGGAACACCCTCGTGTATTTCCCTGGTTAATGTCTACTCCTTCCTCAGAACCCAGTACTAACGTCACCTCCTCCAAGAAGCCCTCCCTTGAGATCCCCACAGCCGGCTATTATGTTCAGCAGTCTCTGTGCTATAGCACTGATCACACGTCTTATTGCGATGGTTGTTCCTGCTGGTCTGTCCTTCTCACGCTCTAGGAACGTTCGCAAGAACTAGAGCCTGTCGAGCACTGTTTGTACAGAGTGCTTTACAAAGATGGTTGTGTTAAATCCTCCCAACAACCCGACAGGTGCCTGCTACTATAATGCCCACTTTACAGAAAGGGAGGCTCGGGAGGGCAGGGACTTGCCCACAGCCCCGCAGCCCAGGGGGAATGGAGCCAGTATCCCACCTGGGGCCGGAGGGCTCCAGGGCCTGTCCCAGGAGAGCAGGGGCTGAGACTGTTTTGCCCATGATGGGGTCTGCAGTGCCCAGCGGAGAGCCTGGCACAGAATGACTGTTGCTACTAGGGACAGGAAACGTACTAATTGGACCCCAATCCCGATGCCCCTCCCACTGCACCACAATTATTTATGGGCTCAAGTGCGGATCTGCACGACCCCGGGCAGGGGGAAGCCCTCCCTGGTCCTTCACGTGCGCCCCTGTGAAAGGGGAAAATGATTCAGATGTCACATGGCTGTCTCTGGAATGGAATGAGGTGATGGACGGGACCATGCCTTGTACAGAGTGAGTGCGCCCGCGACGGATACCAGCGACACCTCAACCACTCACTGTCCACAGCTGTGACAACACCCTCAGCTCAGGAAAGCTTGGAGCTGAAGTGTGGCTTCTTCGAGGGCAGAGGAAAGCCCATGGAAGCAGGGGGCCCTTGAATTAGCTGAAAGCATCGAGGGGCTCTAAGATAGTCCCCGTGGCCCACCGGCTTGTCAGGGGCCTCCGGAATGCTGTCTCAGCTCTGAAAACAAAATTACTAGCTCTCAACGATAAAAAAGAAAAAGAGACCGGGAAAAAGATTGTGACTTAATTAACATATAAGTAGCATATTCCCATTTCATTAAGGGTTCCATTTCGAAGTCACGAAAACATCACTACATTTGGAAACAACGTACAAGTGAGATTCTCCCACTTCACAAGAAGCACTGAGCACACCCCAGCACTGACGAGAAAGTGGAAACAGTGGGGAGTTTAACGCATTGTTGTGGCCAAACAATTTCAGAAGCAAAGCATAACATCAACAAATTTACAAAAAGTATATGTGTATGGGCACGTGGGTGGCTCAGTCAGTGAAACGTCTGCCTTCAGCTCAGGTCATGATCAGGTCCTGGGATCGAGTCCCGCATCAGGCTGCCTGCTCAGCAGGGAGTCTGCTTCTCCCTCTGCCTGCTGCTCCCCTGCTTGTGCTCTCTGTATCTCTGTCTCTCTCAAATAAATAAATAAAATCTTTAAATATATATGTGTGTGTATGTCTATGGAAAGAGAAGGCGAGAGAGGGTCTTGCTTCTGTCCTGATTTCAACCGTACTTCTCACTCTGATGGGGATGCATTTCAAGGCAGGGGAAGGGAGGGGAGTCAGGGCGTCCAGAAGACAAGGCTCTCAAGCCTTCAGGGGTCTCCTGACGGCCCAGCTTGGGGCACCGCGCGGGCCTCCCTGGGTCCCCCTCACATGAATATGTCCAGTCAGGGACACAGGTCAGAGGTAGGGCCCTGGAAGGAGGTGGCAGCCGGGGCACCTGTCTTACCCAGCATGCCTTGGGACTGCCAGGTGTACTCGTACCAGGTCTTGACCCGGTTCTGCACGGACCGGGGGATCTTGTAGAAGTTCATGTACTTCACGGTGCTGTCCATGCAGCTGCGGTAGTAGGTCTGCCCCGCGGTGGCGGCCCCCACCACGTCTCTCATCTAGGCGCAAGGCGGAAGCGTCAAGGGGCAGAGTGGGGCTTTGGGGTGTGCGTCATGAGCACGGGTATCTACTCGGACCAGGGGTGCACGCGGGAGGGGGGTCAGGAGAGAGGGAGACCCATGTCCACCGACAGAGAAGGTTGCCGACAGGAGAAATTCTGCCCCCAGGGCGGACACGGGAAGTGAGGAGTGACGCTGCTGAGCACAGCCCCCACTAGGAGGAAACGCCTTGCTGGGCTGGCCCCTCGGTGCCAGAGGCCACTTTGACCTCCTGGAGGAAATGTGAACCCGGTGTACTGCTCCTCAGGGCAGGACCCAATTCCGAGGCCGCCCGACTGTGGCCTCATGCACTGATTAGAGTAAGAGATGGGCCGCCTGCACACAGACACCCCCAGGGGTCTCTCCGAGGGAACAGCCCCAATCCCCAGCCTTTGCAGAAAGTTTTTCAGCCCAGCTCTCCAAAGATATCCCAAAGGGACCAACCTCTCCGGTGGAAGCAACCGTAGAGAAGAATGGGACTGAGACCTCCACCCCCATCCCCTTCACCTAGCAGGGCCCAGAGCTCCAGGCTCCTGAGTCCAGGTCCCGTGGTCTTTCCCGGACTTAGGCTGAAAGGAATGGCCACAGATGGTGACATTACTGGCAGCAGTGGGGGGAGGCGGGGCTGCAGGCAGGTGGGTGGCAAGCCCGACTAGTGACCCAGCTACCTGTCCGATCATCACAGAGAAAGCGAAGACACCCGTGAAATAGTTCAGCCCCTGGAAGACGATTTCAAAGAGCGTCCTGGGGTCAGGCAGCCCACCGATGGTGATGAGGGTCTTCACAGCCCAGTAGTAACAGCGAATGTAACTAGAGAGAGAAGAGGAAGGGGCCCCGGTCAGCAAAAACCCCGCCCTGCTGGGTCTGGGTGGCCTGGCTCTGACAGACGTGCAATATGCAAAAAGAAAACCCTTTATTTCTACGTGCAAGGAAAACAGCCTCACACCCCCAGAGCACGCGGTTTGCAGAGTGTGTTCACAGAGGCAGAGGCAAGTTGTCACCTCCATTTACAGATGTGGAAACTGAGGCTCCAGGAGAATGCTAGAAAGACTTGGCGGGAGGATAGACCAGCTGACTCCTGATGCCTGGGCTCCCTCAATATTCTTTCAATTTCCACTAACTTCCCTTTGCCAACCCGCCGTGTTGGTTCACAGAGAGCAAGAGCAACATCGAACTTGGAAGATATCTTGAGGACCTTTTCTGATCCTCTCCCTTGCCCATCCCTTTTCCAGACAGGGAAACTGAGGCCCCAGAAAGCAAAGGAAACACGCAGGGACACCAGCGGGCCAGGTCCAGAGCTGGGATTAGAATTTAGGCTGTCGTCAGCTTCTCTGAGCTGTCACCCACTGTTGGTGACGCCTCTCCACGGGCGCGTGAACCCTGGAAGGGAGGTACGGGCATAGCAGATGCCCTGAGCTTATCTCATCATCACAGAGAAGTCAGAGTCCCTCATACATCTGTTCACACCTTCAGGCTGTGCCCTCCCAGGGGTCAGCAATGGGTGAGGTCAGCAGGGCTCAAGGACAGGACCATCCCAGCTGGTTTTCCTGCGCCTTCCTGTCTTCCTCCCTGGGCACGCAGGAGGCGTCCAGAGCCTGCCCTCGCTCCAGTGGCCTGATATGCCCACACTGCTGAGTCCCTGCTCAGCTCCAAAATCAAGACTGGCGAATCACCCAGTCTGATGACGACGCCAAATGGGTCCTCCCCTGGGCTCCGTCCTCCCCTGGGCTCTGGACGGGACTGCGTGGGCTCAAACCCAGCTCTGCCACTTCTGAGCCACGTAACACGGGCAAAGCACTCATCTCAGCAAGCCTTGGCTTCTTCGTCCTGAAACGGACATGGCAGTAGCACAGACTTCAAGGGGGATGGTGAGAACAAAGTGAGGCACTAGAGGAGCGCCTGGGACGTGACAGGTGCTCAGTAAATGTCAGCTTCCCTGTCGCTGGTACCTGCCACATGCCCGCAGTCAGGGAACAGCAGACTCGCCTACATCCTCAAGAAGTTCACCGTCTAGTGGGGACAGGCAAGAAATCGTGCAAAGAGCACTGGGAGGGGGAAGCAGAGGTGGTTGGGGAGTTATGTTGGAGGGGGGCTCTGCCTCTGACTACTAGCTGGGAGGCCTGGGGCTGGGCGCTGGTCCACCCTGCACCTCATTCCCACCTGGTACATAGAAATCTCAGGGCATGGGGCACCTGGGTGGCACAGCAGTTAAGCGTTTGCCTTCGGCTCAGGGCGTGATCCCAGCGTTATGGGATCGAGCCCCACATCAGGCTCCTCCGCTATGAGCCTGTTTCTTCCTCTCCCACTCCCCCTGCTTGTGTTCCCTCTCTCGATGGCTGTCTCTATCTCTGTCAAATAAATAAATAAAATCTTTAAAAAAAAAAAAAAAGAAATCTCAGGGCAACACAGGCCTCCCCTGTGGAGCCCCCGTCATACTGTGCCTAGCCACCAGAGGGCGTGCAAAGCAGCCTTAAGCAGGGACTGAGCTAAGCGCTGAGTGGGGGCTCCTGGACCCCCAACAGAAAGGCTATGGGAGCAACGTTCCCAAACATTCCCCCCAATAGAAGGAGGAATCCTCTATTGGCATGGCACGTCTTAGTGGCCTCCCTGAAGTCCCCGTGTCTTCCATGCTACATGACTTCTGCCTGCTCCAGGCCAGGCAAAGGCAGAACAGGACCCAGCTATGTGGGAACTTGGGTCCTCAAGCCCCTGGGCCAGAGCAGACACTCAAAAAAACGTCACTATTTTGAAAGTGATTATTACCCGTGATATTGGACTTCTGGAGGGATCCTTCACTCTGTGCTTTTTTGCACATATTGGGGGTTTCCTGTAGGATTTTGTCTAGAGAAAAGTAGGATTGCCAAGACAGTGTGCCCCTTCCAAGATTGCTGCAGAAGGAAGTCCCTGCCCTCCCCTTCCCTGCTTGCCCTTCCACCCTCGGTTTGCCTGTGATGGGTGTGTGCCACACCCAGTCCTGGGACCTGGGTTCTCAGGTTGTTGGGGCACAAACCCCTTTGAGAATCTAAGGAAAGCTGCCACCTTCTCCTTAGGGAAGCCAGCATGTCCTCAAAATTTAGCTCCAATTTCTGGGAGGGCGGTGGTGGGACCACCGTACATCTCTGGATCCCAGGTTAGGAACCCCTCTCCTGCTATGCTGGTTTCCCTGTAAGAATGATCGTAGCTAGGAAATGGTCACTGACTCCTGTGCAGGCATGACCTGGACATGTTACACACGTGAGTTCATCATTCTTCACAAGAAATCTGAACATAATACTACGCTCAGGTTGTAGAGGAGAAACTGAGTCTCAGAAAGGGGAAGGGCCTCAGCCAAGGTCACAGAGCAAGTTTTAATGAATACCTTCTGTTCCTCCCTTCCTCGGATCCTGTCCCTAAAGCCTGTATCCTGGCTCTCCAGGCTCACACCAGGACCCCAGGAATTTCTTCTTGCCTTCCCTCACTGCCCTCCCTCCCCCTGACTGCACAAACCCTTTGTCTGTTCCTCCCCCTGACTGGTTCCTTGGCTTCCCCCCGTTCCCCCCCAGTCCATCCTCCCCTCAGTAATCACCAGCAGAGTCATCTTTCTGAGATCCCCCTGGGTCCTGTCATCTTCCTGCTTCCAAGCTTTGGAGGCAAGAGGTGAGGGGGTAGCCGGGCCATCTTTCCATACCCATCAGACCTTTAAAAATATGGCAGCCTACGGGAACTCCCTGTACCTTCCCACCAGCTTTTCTGGAAACCTGGAATTGCTCTAAAAAAATGGCGTATTAATTTTAAGAATAATTTTTTTTAATCTTAAAAATGTTCATATCCTTGGCCTGGCCATCCCTCTTTAGGAATTATTGTGAAGAAAAAATCAGGCCAGAGGACAAAGGTTCAGATACAAACATGTTCAGTGCAGCATCATGTGTCAGACTGAGGAACTGGAGACCCTTCCGTGCCCAGGGACGAGGGCATAATTAAATAAACACTGGCCTCGTTGCGCGGGGAGGATATCAGTATCGTGGTTTTAAAAAGAATTAATGATGGGGAAATATGCACGATATTATGTTAGTCAATATCCCTGTGGGTGACATATTTTTCCACATTTTCACATTTCTTTAAAACTGGGACGGATCTTACAATCTATGTGTCCATTTATTGTAATACTTATTTTTTTTCCCAAAAAGCTGCATTGACTTAATAATAGGTCATAGAAGGAACTACATCTTAGAAGCAAAGAAATATAGTCAAGAATGTTCCTGACCTTTCTTCAATAATCAGAATAAATAATTATGAAACAAAGAACAGCAAAAAAGAACCCCATACCAGTACCCCATCACCTAGAACCACATTGTTATCCTATAAAAATACAATGCGACCCACCTACGTAATTTAAAATCTTCTAGTTGCTACATTTTCACAAAGTCAAAAGAAACAGGTGAAATTAATTTCAGTGTTTTTTAGTGACGCAAAATACCAACATTAATATCATATCAACATGTAACCGATATTTTAGGCACAAGTAATAAGGCAGTTGACATGTTTCTTCATATCTTCTGAACATGTATATTTCACAGCTCAGTCATGCTGCGTCTCAAGTACTTAGTGGCCCCCTGTGGCTCGCGGCCACGGTACTGGATAGTCCCTGCCACCACACAAGATGGCTCCCAGAGCCCCGACTCTGCCATTTTGCAACTCCGTGCCTTTCTTCAGGCTGCTCCCTCCCCCAGAGCATCTCTGCCCCTGCTTTCCACCTACCGAGGCCAAAATCAAACGTGACTTTTTGGAATTGACTACCCCGTGCCACCTTCCCTATGCCTCTCCAGCACCAGGCAGATGGTACACACGTTAAAAAGGCAGCCACACTGCCTGGGGTTCAAATCCCAGCTCTGGAACTGATGAGCTAACTGTGTGACCTTGGAAAGTGACTTCCCATCTGTTACCTCCTCTGTAAAATGGGAATGATGATAGTGCCTATTTTTGTGTGCTGACTGGAAGGATTAAGTGAGACCCTATGTTGAGTACTTACGGCAGGGCCGGTACAGAATAAGCGTTCTCCGCTTACTGCTATGATTAGAAGTACCGTTGTCATCGTTATTACTTGAGCATGTGCCACAACATACAGCAGCTCTCTGGATTGGCAAGTAGGTTTCACCTTGTTTGCCACATGGCTGACGATGCCCAGGGAGCTATGTTGAGAAGTGTGCTCTGGCTTCCTTCCCGCTTGGCCATGTCCATGGGGTAGAGGAGTAGACACACATGGGAGGTGGCTCTGCCAACTCTACTGGGCTTTAGGAGGCTGAAAGGATCTTTCTAGCAAGTCTTGTTCCTGTCTGTGCCCCCCTCTGCCTGGCACATGGCAGGTGCTCAGGAAATGTTAGCTCAGTGAGGACACGGACACATGGTCCTTAAACTTCCTCATGTCAGTGGTTCCTTGGGAGCAAGACACCTTCAGCAACATGGCGGCCATGGGACCGCTTTCCGAGACTCTCAGTGAATTCTAGCCCCAGGAAGAAGAATGTGGCTCACCTGTTTCCCACACCATCGTAAACCCAGTGAGTGGAGCCGATGCCCTGATAGGCTGACGCCCAGTAATACAGACATGAGTTCACATGCAGGCTGTAGAGCAGGTAAGCCGTGGTCCTGACCACCCTGCAGAAGAAAGAAATGCATGGACACAGCGGCAGGGAGGGTGGCCATGATCTCTCACCCCAAGGGTAGGGACTCCAGGAAACAAGCCTACCTTCACCTCCCCCGACACCTGCCTCGGCATGCCCCTGGTGGAACGTCATGGCCTCGCCCCACTGTCTGGCAGGATGGACACCCAGCAGGACAGACACCTGGCAGGATGGGACTGGGCCAACTGCATGCTCTTTGGGGACTTCACCAGCTAGGGATTGGTGGTGGGTGAACAGCAAGTTGTCAAGGCCAGGGGCTGGGCTGGCCCTGAGTTCCGTGTGCAGACGGGGGAGTGAAGGACAGCGGGGGGCTGTATCCTTGGAGAGAGGCAGGGAAGGGGCAGACACGTGCAGAGAAGGGCCACTCCGTGAGCAACGTGGAGAAGCTTTGTCCCTGCGCCTGGCCGGTCTTGTGCCCTACTCTCCGACGCGAGAGATGGCCCGCTGTCCTTACAAACATCCCCTCTGTGTTCGAGCTGGATCGAGGGGCCCAGTTCCCTGAGCTGAGGTCAAAATGACCCAGCTCCCTGGAAATACCGGCGAGCGCGCATGCGGACCTCTGTGTGCCCTCCTCACAATGGGGGGAAATGGGACATTCCTGGCTCTCTGAAAAACAAACAGCCCTTCAGAGAAGGGCCAGGAAGAGGCCTGGCTTCCGGTAGCACTGGGGCCTGCGGGGCCAGAGGAGCTTGAAAGGGGAAGAAATATGAGTAGAGAAGGCCTCGCTCTGTTGTTGCTGCAAAGGGCCTGTGTGCGTGTGCGTGTGCGTGTGTGTGCGTGTGCGTGTGCGTGCGTGTGCCTCACCTGTAAACATAGGCTTTGCTGAGAATGGATTCCAGGCGGCTGTTAAACTCGAAGAAGGCCATGTACTGGGAAGAGAGCAAAGCATCAGGACAGCCCGCCGTCTGTGGGGTGGGGCGCTACCCTCCCCTGTTCCCCTGCACGGAGGACTCTTTCTGCAGCGCCCCCCAGAGGAGGCTGGACAGTGAGCATTCAACATCAGAGATCCTTAGCCCTCTGAGGGTTGGGGGCCAGAAACTCCATTTACCGAACCGCAGGAAACTGTGCCCCTCCTCCCATAGAAATTACGCCTAGTCCTGTTATCACAGTGTGCATGTGTGTAAGGGGATTCCCAGACCTCCCGAAGCCTATCGTGGCATTTTCAGGGGTACATCTCAGGTGAAGGACCCTGTTTGCAACGTTTCCTTATAAAGGAAACCATTTTATCAAGAAACAGCATCCCTACCGCCCCTTACTTAGATCTTTCAAAGGCTTGTTTTTTATAATAAAAGTGTAACAGGAGCTGCTCTTCTTTACTGAACACCTGTGATGACCGCACTTTCTATTCCTTACCTTCTTGCTTATTTACATGTGAGGTACGTGGTACCATTCTCCTTTTACAGAGAGGACACTGCACTTTGTGACCTTCAGTCACCTGCCCAAAGCACACAGCAGCTAAGTGACAGAGGCAGGATTCGAACCCAGAGCATACTCAAAGCGGCAGCCCACTGCATACGTGTTGTTGGACATTTGAGGATGACCGTGAGGGAAATTCCCAAGCCATGGGCTGGCCGTCCTCCAGGGGGTCCTTCTTAAAGTCCCTCCAGAGTTTACATCGGATGCAGGGGGCTGTGGGCTTAGATCTCTCTCCCCTAAGGCCCAGAATTTTGTCCCGAGTCGTGCTAAACACCGGGCACGTGAGTTATGCACACTCACCACCACCCCTGGACCCCAGATATGGATCCCACCACTATGGGCGGGGGGTGGTAATACCTGGCTTGTGGATCCAGCCCTCCCTGCTGTGCTGTTTGGCTCTAAAGCAGCCCCCCCTCTGTAGCCCCAGGGGGCGGGCATGTCCCCAGATAAGACTGGTGCCGCTTCGGGTCCCCCGCCTCCGGGCCAACTGGGAAGCTCTGCAGCGGCACCCGTGCTCCGTTCCAACACGGCGTGCCGTCTTCTCATCCAGGGGCCTGCCTACTTCCTATTTCCTCCGCCCTGTTTCTCCAAGTTATGAAGGTTGTTGTGTTTGCCTCTTTCGTAAATTCCCTCATTACTGTTTTGGGGGAAGAGGCAACAGTATCACGTCAAGAGAGAGGTGAATTTAATTGTTCTGCCAGGAAAACCCATTTGGGGGATCCCAGGGGCTCCAACTGGCTGTCGACTCTGGTCACATTAAAAGGACCGCTGCCAGGTCTCTCCTTTACACTGTGTCACCTTCACTGCGACACCGGCTCTGCCCCAGTGGCAGGAGGGATGGCTGTCATGACGCTGAGCGACAACCAACAATGAGACAGGTATCGGGTGGCACGTCCAAATCTATCCCGGCTACTTCCAGGCTCCTGTGACCTTGGGCAAATCACCCAAGCTTTTCAAGCCTCGCTGTCCCCATCTTTTAGACGCAGACCATCATAAGGCAGAAGTCCCTCTGTTGTGCTTCTGTCATTACTGAAAGCATAGACAGTGGAGGCAGACTGCCTGGGTTCAAATCCGGACTCCATTCCTTCCTACCTGTGTGACCTAAGGCAAGTTACTTAACCTCTCTCGTAAAATGTGGGTACTAACAACACTCATCTCGTGGGGTGGAGGAATACGTACTTACAAAGCTTCCGGAATAATCCCTAACACACAGCACAATGAAGAAGCTCTAACACTTTTAAGGAACTTCCTGTCCCCTCTGGGCCACCCTGATGCCCCCCCACTCTGCCCCTGCTCCCCAGTGCTGCTCAGGGCGGACAACCAGATGCCAGAGCAGAGCACGGGGTAGCTCAAGGCCCCAGATGGGAAGCCTACCTTCAAACAGCGGGGCAAGCGCAGGAGGGGACTCACACCGAACTTCAGGTAGAGCAAGTCCAAAGGCAGGAGGCAGAGCATGTCCATCTGAAAGCCCAGTGTGTAAAACAGGAGCCCCAGGACTTGAGGGTGGGAGAGTGACAGGGTCTCTACCTTCCGCGGAAGGGTGAGGTCAGAATGCCCCGGGAAGGGGCAGACAGCATTCTACCCTCAACCCTCCATTTGCCCAGTGTGATTCTGGTGGGAATCACATCACACCAGCCCCAAAGCACCCAGGGCCCCCAGCAACACCACCTGCCAAGACCCAGCGGAAGCTTGCACCCTTGGCACGCACCTTAAAGCGACGAGATTTCAGGTAGTTGTTGCGCATCTCCTTCTTGTCCGTCTGAAAGAAATGGAATACTGCCGGTGAAGTGGCCCGAGAGCTTAATCCCTGACTCGGTGGGAGCAGCAGGGACGGGCCTGCAGAGTTTCCACCTTCCTATCAGAGTAACAGCCCCGGGGGCCAGCTGAGCTTTGGGGAAAGCAGCAGGGTCTGCAGGCCTGCAGGTCGGGAGGCAGGACACCCCGGAGGGAGGCAGCTGTCCAAGGTCACCCGGCTAGGGTCCGATTTCCCAGCTGGAAAGTCAATATTAGGCTCATTCTCTTAGCACAGGGGTCTTGCCTGGACCATTTGCAACCTGGTTTACTGAGGAACCCGCTGCTGCCCTGATCAGGCCGGGGAAAGAGGCTGCCCAGGGAATTCTTTTTCCTCTAGACTGTTTGAGAGACACAACCCCAGCTTGCCTGCACACAGAAGCAGGCACCCCATGTGTGGCATTTTGGAAAGTGACCTGCACAGAGAGACAGTCTCTGCCAAGTCGAAATCAGGACTCGGTTTCCTCCCCGGTAAGTGGGGCCTGACCAGAGCACAGTGTCTCACGCCGGTCCAAGCAGCGTGCTCTTTGCAGGACCCCCAGGAGACACCGTCCGCCAGCAGTTCCCGTGCTGGCCGCTCTGTGGACATCATCTCAATCCCCCCTCGCTGCCACATTCTGAGGTGGGAACAATGACTCCCCCCGTTTTACAGATGAGAAAACCGAGGCTCAGAGGGGGGCTGCAGCTAGTGGTGGTAGAGCTGGGATTTAGACCAGGTCCACCTAAAGGTTGTTCTCTAGTCCACTTTCCATCTTTAATTACATCAGGTGGTGCAGGTGCCATTTCACCCATGAGCAACATTTGGCGTGTGTCATTTGAACAAGGACGGGCACACGTTGCCGAGGTCTTGTTCATTCGTCTCATCTGTCACAGCGGCAGCAGGGCTCAGACTCCCGAAGGTCCTGGCTGCAGGGTCTGCCCCCCCACCCCCACCCCTGCCTGCCCAGGACTCACGATGATGTCTCCCCCTCTGACGAACTGCAGACGCATCTGGAACACGGTGATGTCCAGGAGGTAGATGAGGTCGCACAGGTAATCCAGCAGCAGCCACAGGTGGATGTTGGCTGGCGTCTGGTAGGGGAAGGCCCAGCGCACGGGGATCAGCCAGCAGTTCCAGTTCCAGGCCAGCACCACGAAGAATAGCCACAGGATGTACATCAGGTCTGCGGGGGAGCGGAGCGGCAGGAATGTGCTAGAACGTTGGTCAGAGGAGGGCTCCTTGCAGCAGCATCAGGGTAGGGCTTCCTTCTTTCCACTGGCCTGTTCCTAGACGTGGCACTTCCATAACTGGGGTATGCATGTGCGTGTGCGTGCCTGTGCCTGTGTGTGTGCACGTGTGTGTGCCTGTGTGTGAGTGTGCCTATGCACGTGTGTGCCTGTGTGTGCGTGCATGTGCCTGTGTGTGCATGTGTGCCTGTGCATGTGCGTGTGTGCACATCCGTGTGCCTGTGTGCGCGCACGTGTGTGTGCCTGTGTCTGAGTGTGCCTATGCACGTGCGTGCCTGTGTGTGCGTGCATGTGCCTGTGTGCGTGTGTGCATGTGCGTGTGTGCACATGTGTGTGCCTGTGCATGTGCGTGCGTGCCTGTGCATGTGTGTGCGTGCCTGTGCCTGTGTGTGCGCACGTGCGTGTGCCTGTGTCTGAGTGTGCCTATGCACGTGTGTGCCTGTGTGTGCGTGCATGTCCCTGTGTGTGCCTGTGTGCATGTGCGTGTGTGCACATGCGTGTGCCTGTGTGCGCGCACGTGCGTGTGCCTGTGTCTGAGTGTGCCTATGCACGTGTGTGCCTGTGTGTGCGTGCATGTCCCTGTGTGTGCCTGTGTGCATGTGCGTGTGTGCACATGCGTGTGCCTGTGTGCGCGCACGTGCGTGTGCCTGTGTCTGAGTGTGCCTATGCACGTGTGTGCCTGTGTGTGCGTGCATGTCCCTGTGTGTGCCTGTGTGCATGTGCGTGTGTGCACATGCGTGTGCCTGTGTGCGCGCACGTGCGTGTGCCTGTGTCTGAGTGTGCCTATGCACGTGTGTGCCTGTGTGTGCGTGCATGTCCCTGTGTGTGCCTGTGTGCATGTGCGTGTGTGCACATGCGTGTGCCTGTGTGCGCGCACGTGCGTGTGCCTGTGTCTGAGTGTGCCTATGCACGTGTGTGCCTGTGTGTGCGTGCATGTCCCTGTGTGTGCCTGTGTGCATGTGCGTGTGTGCACATGCGTGTGCCTGTGTGCGCGCACGTGCGTGTGCCTGTGTCTGAGTGTGCCTATGCACGTGTGTGCCTGTGTGTGCGTGCATGTCCCTGTGTGTGCCTGTGTGCATGTGCGTGTGTGCACATGCGTGTGCCTGTGTGCGCGCACGTGCGTGTGCCTGTGTCTGAGTGTGCCTATGCACGTGTGTGCCTGTGTGTGCGTGCATGTCCCTGTGTGTGCCTGTGTGCATGTGCGTGTGTGCACATGCGTGTGCCTGTGTGCGCGCACGTGCGTGTGCCTGTGTCTGAGTGTGCCTATGCACGTGTGTGCCTGTGTGTGCGTGCATGTCCCTGTGTGTGCCTGTGTGCATGTGCGTGTGTGCACATGCGTGTGCCTGTGTGTGCGCACGTGCGTGTGCCTGTGTCTGAGTGTGCCTATGCACGTGTGTGCCTGTGTGTGCGTGCATGTCCCTGTGTGTGCCTGTGTGCATGTGTGCCTGTGCATGTGCGTGTGTGCACATGCGTGTGCCTGTGCATGTGTGCATGTGCCTATGTGTGCACGCGTGTGTGCCTGTGCATGTGTGTGCCTGTGTGTGCATGTGCTTGTGTGAGTGCATGCCTGTGTGTGCCTGTGTGAGTGCGTGCCTGTGTGTGCGCACACGCACGTGTGCCTATGTGTGAGTGTGCATGTGTGTGCATGTCTGAGTGCATGCCTGCGTGTGCACGTGCGTGTGCCTGTGTGTGAGTGTGCCTGTGCATGTGTGTGCCTGTGTGTGCATGTGCGTCTGTGTGTGTGTGTGTGCGCGCCTTTGTGTGTAAAACTACCTCTGATTTTAAAAATAAATCACAGCCAGGCCTGAATAAACCAGAGAACTTGGGGGGGGGCAGTGGGGGCATTCTTAGATAATAGGCAGCTAACTAGAAAACACTTTTGCTCTCATTCTTATTGAAATATTTCCAAAAATATATTTCCTGCTTTAGTAAATACACAACAGTGGATAATGCATAGAAGATGGATACGCAGACAGATGGATGGATGGATGGATGGATGGATGGATGGATGTCGTGGGTCACGTGGTCATTTTAGAGGCCCAGTGGACACCAGGGTTGGCATCCTGTCCCCCCAGGGCTTGTTGTGTGACCACAGGAAAGTCTCTCTCTGGCGCCTACCCTGCCATCCAGGGAAGGCACAAGGGAGAGGGCAGCTAAGAAGGGCTGGGAGGTTCTTCGTAAACTGTAAAGTGCTGTGCCCATAGGAAGGGTTGTCATTCCCGAGAAATAGAACATGGGCTACAAGCGAAGTGAGGAGAATTCACTTCAGAAGTCAGAAGAATTTCTGCCCTTTTCTGCTCAGAGCAGCAGCTCCTGGAAGGGCCCGGCAAGAGCAGAGTAGAAACAGACTTGGCCAAGGGTCAGGGCCCCTGGGTCTGCCACTCACGCGTCGTGCCTCAGTTTCCTCGTCTGTAAGGTGGGGGTGATGGCAGGTTCCCATTCAGGGGCTTTTGGCTCGTTTGCTTCTGGCATGCCCTGCATCCCCCCGCTTCTCCGTCTCGCTCTCCTGCCCTTGCACAGTACGGAGCGCGAGGCCGGGGCCCAGCCAGGACTCACTGGTCAGCGGGTCGATGCTCTGGGGAAACCGGTACGTCTTCCAGGGCCGGCGCTTGATCTTGCAGCACAGCATGTCACAATAGTGCTCCTCCTCCGCCTGCCCCCCCTCAGCCGGCTTCACGTCCGGGGCCGGCTCCGGGGCTTTCTTGGCCGGGGCTGTGGGATGACACGGGTCACCATCTGGCCCAGCCCTGAGGCTCGGGCAGAGGCTACAGAGACAGGGCAACCCAACGACAGACTCTGGACCTGGAGCCGAGGGAACCCTGGCGTCACCCCCCAACCTGCTGTCAGCTCTGCGTGCAGAAACCGGGGTGCTCTCCGCAGCGAACCCCACAGCACCCAGCCGGACACTCTTGACAGCCACCAGTCTGGAACTGCTTGTCAGGGGCTTCCCAGAATGAAGTGTTTCTGGGCAAGTTGGGTGTTTCCAAAAGTCTGTTTGTGTGTCTGTGTTTGGACCCCGTTGGTTCTCTCTGGAGGGCTGGGGGCGTTTTGTACCCCAGGCCCCCACCGCCCAGGGCCAGAAACCTGGGAAACCTTGCTCTGGGCTTTTCAGAGCAGGAACCTGAGCTCCCTCATCTCTGAAAGAAGACACGGAAGGACCACAGCCTCCCTGTGCATCGAAGGCAATGGCGCTGGTGACCTAGAGGTTGACTTTCGTAGGTTCGATATGGTTGCGTTTCTAGGTTTAGGACTGTGGATCCAGGCCCTGCTAGGTCCATTGTTGGTGCCCTGAGCTCTGAGGCACAGTCCTCCTTTGGGAAGACCTGGAAAACCTCCCTGGCAAGACAGCACTTCCCTTATTTCCTCCTGGAATCTTGAAAGCAGGAAACTTTCAGGTAGCCCCCTGAGACTATTGCAAATGAGGCCTCCGAAAAATAAGACAGCCCGGTTCCAGAGTGAGATGAGGACACCATCTGTGTGTAAGGCCATGGGATGCCTCCCAGGCTGGACCACCTGCCTGCCAGTGGGAAAGGGTCAGAAGGGTCCATGAGGGTACTTGCCCTGTGGGAGTGGGAGCCAAGTACGACTGGATCATCGGTCAGAACTTTGACCTTATTCCCTCCCCCGATTCCATAGCTAAACCTGTATATACGGGACCCAAAAATCTAGACAGTGGGGATCTGGGCTTTTCTCAAGCACCCCGAGCATTTCCTTGGGGGTACCCTCACGATGAGTTTACAAGGGGCTTTGGGGGCCCCATTTCCGGTGGGGTGAATCACCCAGCTCTGGACTCACAGGGCTTAGGACTGTCCTCATCAGAGGTGACATCAGGGTCGATGAGCTTCTCCTTCACCTTCTCTGTCCGTTCCTTGAAAAGCCTCACCAGCTCCTGGAGCCGGTCGTTGATGATGGCGCTGTTCTGGCTGGCTGCGGAGGCTGCGCGATCCTGGCCACTGTGGACACACCACCGGACGCGGAGTGGGCCGGATGGGAAGGGGCCCCGTGCCCCCGGGGAAGAACCGAACGGCATCTGTCCCACCCCCCGCCCCCGGCCCGAAGGATGCAAAAGCTGCCCCAGTTTCCTTCTGACACCAGAAACATCAAACCCATTTTAATAGCTCCTAGGAGGAAATTCAGTCTGGGGCTCACACCTGGGGGCCCAGCTTCTAGAAAATGTACCACACAGGATCTGATTCAGATGGACAGCTCTGAGAAAACTTTGATCCTATTTGCGATTTAGGGGGAAACTCTTGGAACTCAGGTCAGGACTGTTGGTCCTAGTTTGGCGTTCCCATGAAATTCATGTCTGGGACAGATCAAAGAGGGGACAGGGCCACTCTCGTGGCTCGGGAAAGAGCTGATGGAAAGAAATAGTGCAGATACATTCTCTACCCTTTTAACTTACAGGAATTTAACCTGTACGCACTTGCAGAAAGAGAGACCCACGGACAGAGAGAGAATGAATGTGAGTCTGTCCAACGCTCCGCTCAGCATGGGGCAAGTGCCCTGGGTGGGCTGAGACAGGCTGCACATTGGCTGTCCTCTGAGCAGTGTCACTGTGCCCATCATGCTGAGCTGAGGGCAATTCTAGTGTCTTCACATCTATTTGTTTTCAGACACGGGGGTCCCGGAACTCAAGCCAGCTACTCCCCTAGTGCTCTCATGACAAAGCGGGCTGGAGACAAGCAGTATGGGGGTCCCAACAAGAAAGGGCACATAGGTATGGTGGAGATGCTAGCCACTCGCCCACATGTACTCCCTCCCGTGGGGCATGGCCGCTGGGATTCAGACACCCAGCCAGAGCTCCCAGCAGGGGAACCTGGGTAGACTTGCTACATGCATCATCGAGCCCCCTGTCTGGCGTTCTCCCCTTCTAGGGGTGACCGGCGGGGTTCTGGGAGCCACACAGAGGTGGCAGAGCTGCTGTCGGCCCGGTTCCTACATGACTGCATGGAGCAGAAGCCTCTCCTGAGATGAAACAGGTGTCTGGTGACATGATGATGATAAATGAGACGTCTTGTTGCTTAAGCCACTGAATCTGTGGGGTCTATTTGTTACAGCGGCTGAGCCCACCTCACTAATGCACGGATCCCCACGCTGAACTCTTTAAGGGGCTTCAAGGGTAATTTTTATTCTTATAACTGATTTCTGCCTGGTTTTCTGATACTAAACTCTGACCCTATCCCTACCCTACTGCAGAGGATGGGATCCCACTGTATACTCAGAGGGACCAGTGAACTAGGGCTAAGGTTTGGATTTTTTTTTCTTTCTCCTTTAACTTTTCTGAACTTTCCACAACTCCATAAAACAAACACCATAAAATTATGATGGGGGGGGCGGGGGAGAGGCTGGAAGGAAAGCCCAGTGCCTCCTGTGGCCACCCCAGGAGCTGTGGCTGGGAATAGGAAGGGGATCGCAGGCTAAAGCCTGGGACCAGGGGATTCACCACCAACCAGGCATCTCAGACTCTTCAGGAAAACACCTTCCATTGGCCCAGCCCTTGCAATAGCTAGATGTCAGAGACCCAGGTCCCACTGCCCTCAGTGTGGCCTCTAAACATTGTCCCACAGACCAGCGGCATCAGAACCAGCTGGAGGCTTGTAAAGACATGGACCCCTGGGGCCCACTGTCTGAGGTTCTGATCCAGCCGGTCTGGGCTGGGAGCTGGGAATCTGTATTTTTAACAAGCTCCCTGGGTTCAGGCCCCTGGAGATCCTTGTGGTCCTCGTGCTGCCTGCTGACCCTCTCAGGGGTTCAGAGCCAGGAGCCTCTCCTTCACCACAAAGCCTCTGTGCACCGTGCAGATGGTACAGAACTCCTAGGCCCACCAGAACCAGCCTGGACAGGAGGCCCAGTCCTGTCTTATTGCTCAGAAGCCACGGGCAAAGTTGTGGTGAAAGGTTCTAAAAACGTCCATGTTCTCCCCCCACCTCAATCCCCTCCCCTCGTGTGCTCACCCCATCCAGACTTCCAGCTCTCTGAGACCCCAGGGGTGGGCCCCACTCACTCAGTGCCCTGTGGGCTGGACGGGTCCAACCAGGCGACCATGGGGGACTCAGCTGGTGACAGTGCCTTGAGCTCTTCAGCCTCGTCATCTTGGGAGGGCAGCCTCTTCCTGCAAGGACACGGACATGGAGGGGCCTTCAGCAAGGGCAGGAGCCATAGCGGGACGTGAGCCAACCCTGACCCCTGCAGATTACCCGGAGCTGCACCCTGGGCAGGGGGAATGAGGCAGGGGGTGGTTGGTGCTGCCAAAGGGTCCCCACTTGCCTGCAGGGAGACAGAAAGGGAGAAGAGAGAGACACAGCCACTCTCTGACCGCAGTCTCCACATCTGTTCAATGGCCTAGTGCAATAGTAACAACATTAACTTGGTATCTGGCAAACCGGAGTTTGCATCTCCATCCTGCTTCTTACTAGTGTGTGATCTTGGCAAGCAACTTAATCTCTCTGAGCTACCTCAGTTTTACCCTCTGTAAAATGGGACTAGATTTACTCAACTCCGTGAGATACTCAGGACTCAGGGGGGCCTCAGCTTAAATGTTCTTCTGCTTTCCCCTCCCACTCCCCAGCACACCCCCTCCAGGCTCCCTATCTGAGGAAGGAAGACATAATCCTCCCCGGGGTCCCCTGTCATTCAGTTCATGTCTGCCACCAGGTAGTGAGCTGGGATTCCCACCAAATCAAGGCTTTAAGCTATGAGGCATGGCCTTGTACGTGTGCCCCTCCATCAGGGTCTGTAATTTCCATGGTTTTTTGGTGCCTCTTAGTTGCCCACAATGCTCATTCCATCCCTGATCCTAGGCAGCCCCATTGGCCTCCCAAGTCAGGTATCAGAATTCTCCCTTCTCAGGGCCAAGCTCAGGCAGGGAGGCTCAGGTAGATATTCCCCTTGTTTCTCAAAGTCATGTTCGGGACAGTCTTGCTTGTGTATTTAATTCCGTGTTCATTGTCTGTCTCAGCCCCACTAGAACATCAGCTCCGTGACAGTAGGCCCCTGTCAGGCTTCTCCTTGATGTGTCCCCAGCACCCAGAGCAGAGCCTGACACATACAGATGTTCAATGAACGTTTATGAATGAATGAATGAATGAATGAATGAATGAGTGAATGAATGATAAGGACAAAAGGAGCCTCACAGGCCCAGCCCATAAACAGAAGGCAGAGGGCTTGGATTCTGTCCCCAAAGGAGCCTACTCCTCTCTCTGTGCCTAGATACCCACCCCCCAAACCAGCCCATATAAAGAGAACAGAGGGAGGTAGACCAGATGTCTGCAACAATGTTGGCTCCATTTCTTCTGCTATGTTCTGCATAGTTCAATTAATGAAATAAGAGGATTGATGGGACAGTGAGCTGTGTTCCAAGGCTAGGTGAGATTATGACTCTTTTCTTCACATTAAAATCAGAGAGCCCTCAATTGGCCATATCTAGCCATCTCTGTTATGATAGGCTTTTTACTTTGGCTGAGAAAGTCCTCAAGGACCCATGGATGAGAGCAAAGATTAACCAAGAAAAAAGAACTATCTCCCACTCCAACCACCTCAGGAGAAGCACTGGCAGCTCCCCTGCAGCTTGAATGCTGTCATTCACAAAGCAATGCACTGCACTTCACAGTTTGCCTACAGCTGTATACAAGACCTCTCTGTTACCTGGCTCAGGTTGTACAAAACCAACTTTAATCATGCAACAAATTTATATCAAGAAGCATAAAAATGTGCACAAACTTGACCAGGATTCCCACTTTTAAGAAAGGAGCCCAAGGACAGAAAGAAGCCCAAAGAGATGTCCATAGCTCCATTATGGACAGTGCCCAAAAAAGAAGGTATTTGTTAAGTTCATTCTGGCACACAGAAACAGAGGAATGTCAGATGTGGTCTCAAATGAATTGTGATCCAAATCACCCCTCCAGGTAAAACCATACAAAAGCATGGGCCCATAGACAAGGTATGAAGAGAAGGCAGTAAAATGAAATCACTATCTAGCGTGGTGGGGAGAGGGATGCTTATTTTTCTAGGGTTTTTTGGTTACTATCTCCATTCCATTATTTTAATAATAAAACAAGGGGGTGGAAATTAGCCTTGTCACATTTATGACCCCCCTTCTATACTTCTGTACTTGGTACAGGACTCCCTTGGAAAACTCCTTATAGAATCCTAAACCAGGGTTGAGGACCAGGAAGTGGGGCCATAGTCCCAGTTCTGACACTAAGTCAGTGAGTGACCTTGGGCCAGCTGCTTTCCCCACTCTGGCCTCAGTCTCCCCAAACAGACAGGTGGCCTTGTGCTGCGAAAAGCCCAAAAGCAGCATAGAAGGTGACCTTTCAGTTCCTGCGGCAATTCCCGGGACGGTGAGGGTGTCGGATTTGGCAGGAGAAGGTGGTGGCAGCTCGGGTGATGGTGGGTTCTCCACGATGAGGGGGTGGCTGTCTGCATCAGCGTCTTCCACCTGTACTTCGGGGTGCTCTTTTGTAGCAGGCACTTGGAGAAGGGAAGGAGAGGACAGTCAGAGAGAGAGAGAAAGAGAGAGAGAGAAGCTGGGTCCTAAGGGCCTTGCTCTGTTCCTGATAAAGCCATAGCAAGCACGTTTGGAGGGGCCTCTGGCTGCCTTACCTTCCAGTGCGGCCCACGGGAAAGCTCCATGCAGGGGGTGCAAGAATGCAGAGCCTGGGGGCCTCTGAGGGCCTTGGCCACCCCAGACACCAACCCAGGAGCTGCAAAAGAGCCATGACACCATCGAAGCCACAGGTGCCCCTGAGCACGGCGTGGAGTCCAGCTCTCCAGTGAGACTGGTTTCCCTGGGCCTAGTGCAGCCTCAAAGACCTGGGGTTTGGCCGGATTGGGGGTTGGGGTTGGGCGGCAGCACCCAGAGAGGGCAGGGGGAGGCTGTGAGAGCCCAAGTCAGAGTGCCTGGCCTAGCAGAGTCTCAGCTGCTTCCCCTTGCTGGGCCTCAGTTTCCCCATCCCAAGGTAGGGGTGACAAAGGCCCACGACCTCACACTCTTGAAGGGCCTCAAATGGAGACACTAGGCTATTTCTTGCAATCAAGGACACCAGCCTGTCCTTGTAGTGTGTGTCACCCCTGTTTGGGAATCTGTCTCCTTGTTTCCGGACACTCCAGGAGCCCCTGAAATTCATCAACCTAACTCTTCTCCTGACCTCTAGAGGCCTGGTGCCGGGTCCCACGTCCCAAGGACCAGGTCTGCCCTGGTGAGTCTGGGGGCGGCCCTGCCTCAGACTTCATCACCCACCCCAGGGGCTGTGGGGACAGGCCTGCCTGAGATGAAGCTCAGAGGAAGTGGAGGGGCCAATACATGGACCCCTCTCTCCGCCACACCTGGGCGGGACCACTTGCTAGCAGCCAGGCCCATTGCACCCAAAATAAGGAGAGGGAGCATTTTGAAGCCCTTGGAGACTCGACTTTCTTTTTAAATGGCCCCCATGGGGAAAAGCCAGCTCTTCACGGAATGTGGCAGAGGGAACCTAAGCAAGACCTTTGGCATTTGTTCTAAGACTTAAGCCCTGAGGGGAAGAGGATGAGCAGGAATGGAGAAGTTTGCAACATTGAAGCAAGAAGTGTTGCCAGACTGACAAGAGATCAGCGGGGCAGGGTGAGCTGGGGGCGGGGCGGCCTGTCCAAAATGCTCAGTGTCCCAGACTGCCCCCAGCGTGGCCCCCGGAGCCTCTGTGAGGCCGTCGCGGGGAGCCTGGCAGGGGGCAGGTGCTCCCCTACTCTGCCTCCCCCTGAGCAAGACTGTGCGACCGCCATCACCCTTGGGAATGGAGGAAAACTCCTAAGCCTGGTGTTTCATTTTTATAGAACGAGAATACGATTATGAAAGATAGAATAATATGGCACGATGCTATTGGTTGAGAGAACAGTCATATTTACCGGGAAGCACTTCCTACGTGCCTGCCAGCCATTCATTTCACTAAAGTCTTAGTGCTTTATATAGATTAATTCTTTCCCCCTTCCCGGCCCTTCCAGAAGGCCGCCGTTAACACTGTCCCCATTTCGTGGATAAACGAAGCACAGAGAAGTGAAGGAACCGGCCTCAGAGCCAGGACGTGGACCCAGGCAGCCCCGCTCTAGCACTTAGCCTCCTCTTGCTTCGTCCTGAGGTTGGTGACCGGCTGGCATAGAGGCCTCCATATAAACAGAACCTCACTCCAGGCCAAGCGGCATCACTGCAGCGGGGAGAGTGTTTTTCCCACGGGCTGCCACGCCTTATCCACAGTATCTCACATCATCGCGGGCCATACCACCATGGCCACATCAGCCCACTGTCCCAGAATGGCCGTGGGACTATTTCCCCAAGTGTGGGGCTCCCGGGGACCAGGGAGGACACAAGATGACTTTGGATGGCGCAGACAAGGCAAAGGAAACGTGCGATGAGAAGATGCCTCTCATCTCAACTCTCTCTAGATCTGGAATGCACAGAGACGGAGTCTCGGCCTGGGGCTCCCCCCGCCTTAACGCCGCTAGGACACAGCCGAATTCCCCTCTGGGGCTAAGAGGGCAGGTCTGGGGGTGGGGGGAGGGTGCCGACAGGTCATTGCCCTTCACTAAAACTACCAGCATGACTTTGTTTTCAGTTCATTTGTGGTTATTCCTATTTATGCCTTCTAGGCATGGCAAGCAATGCTGGTTTCCCACTGGAATAGTATGGTCAAGGTTCCTGATTGAATAAGCTTAATTACATTTAAAAAATGAATCCACTGAAAGAAAAACAGCAAGCCAATAAAAGTAGAATTGGTACAGAATATAGCACAAGTTGAGAAGGGATCTGTGGGGGGTGGAAATTGGGGGATGCTTGGGAGTAAGTAGATGGAGGGCTTGCCCAGAAGACCAAGCCTGGGGGTGTCAATCCTTGCTGTGGGGGTGATCACCCCCACTCTGTGCGTATCGCAAGCTGGGAAGAGAGGACTGTGGTGGATCTATTCTCATGAAATGTTCAGTTCTGCTGTCTACTGACCTCACAGGCAACCTTGGACACTATCCCTCAAAATAAACAAATGAAAAGGGAAGGCAGACGGGTCTGGCTTAAGTCAAAGCAGACAGTGACAGGGGCTGGTGCACAGGCACTCCGCTGTCCCCGAGCACTTTGTCATCAGGAAGCAAGCAGCAGGAGCCCAAAGGTTGTCACAGAAACCTTGTCACATCGAAACAGATCTAGAATGGCCCTCCTTCTTCACTGGCCCCTAAGGATGTCTCCCCCCGCTCCCGTCTGCCTGCGGACACCTGGGGGCCTCTCCTTTCCTGAAATTGGATTTGCTGGGCAGATATCAATTCTCCTCAGAAAATCCAGCTCCCAGAAAATCCTCAAGGTCAGTAGGATTCTGTCTGAAATGGGTCCCCACGTCCTTCTTCTGCTCCATTCCCCTCAATTTATTCTCTTCCCCTACCCAAGTCTCTTAGCCTAGAGATTATAGTAATTTGTTTAAATTAGGGTGTGACTGACTACTTGTAAAAAAAAAAAAAATGATGATCTGCAGAAAGTAATGTTTAACCCAAAGAAATTAATTGCTAATTGTGGGATTTTACGTACAGAGATAAGGGGACTAATACCCCTTAAGTCACCACAAAGCAAGATGAAGGCAATGATCAACAGAGGAAGAGAGGGTGGTTTTCCACAAGTTCAACTGGTAATCCCACACCTCGACCATGGCACCCAGCAGGGAACAGCCCAGGCCATGCAGAAGCCCACACCACAGGCGCAAGCATGCTGGCGGCATGAGGTCACGCTACCTAGGCGACGGATGGAACTCCTGGTCTCCTTGGCGAAGCTGGAGTTGGACAAGGTCGTCCTCCGGGAGATAAGGACAGGGATGCGGGTGATTGAGGGGCGGTAGCTGGGCACATTGGGGAGGTGCTCCGCCAGGGTTGGAGGAGCAAGCCCTGGGGCCACCTGGCCAGGTGGCTGGTCCTGGACCAGGCGATTCAACTCCACGTCCTGGCCTGGTTGAGCCATGGTGCTGGGGCCGGAGGGACTCAGGCAGATGTGGGACCCTGGGGACTGCAACCAGGAACACAGGGTTGGAGGAGACAGGGGAGGTGGGCTCCGCCCCACCAGCATCAACTCGGACCAGCCCGGTGACCGCCTGCTCTTGCAGCCACCGCACCCGAAGCCCGAGCATCGTTCGTGTCCCCGGAGTCAACGTCGAAAACATCACCAAGTCATGTTGGCTGGTCTACTCGGCAGCTCTGAGGGACAGCATCAGGCCCCCCAACTTCTTGTGTTCTGTTAACCAACCACCAGTAACATTTCCCACCTCAGACAGAAAAAGTTAGAATCAAAGAACCCCCACCTCCTGGACTCAAACATTCCTAGCCTGGTCGGATTTTCCATCCCAAAGAAACCCTGGAGCTCAATGAATTTCACTTCCTCCCGACCAGAAGCAGGAACTTTCCCTGGGCTTCTCATTGGAATCACCCGGGGACACTTGGAAATATCTGATTTTTTTAAATCTCCCCAAATGATTTTGATGTGCAGACATGTTTGCAAACCAGGGCTCGAGGCCATCGCCTCTCAAACACTAATGTGCAAACCAATCCCGGGGGATCTGGTTATAACGTAGATCCTGGCTCAGCAGGTCTGGGGTGGGGCCTGGGATTCTGTATTTCCAACCTCCCAGGTGACCCCAAAGCTGCTGGTTCTAGGGCCACACTTTTGAGTAGCGGCAGACAAAGGGCCATGCCTGTGTTTCTCAGAGTGTGGTTCCCAGGCCACCCGCTCTCTAACGAGCAGGGGCGGGTGGAGAACAAGCCCCACAGAACCTGAGTCAGCATCGGGGTGACCCCAGTCTTATTCACCTGTGTGGGGTGCAGACTTAGCAGCTTTCCTACAGATAATGTGTTGAAGTGCACAAAAGGTGCTTTTCAGGGACGCCTGGGTGGCTTAGTCGGTTAAGCGCCTGCCTTTGGCTCAGGTCATGATCCCAGGGTCCTGGGATTGAGCCCCACGTTGGGCTCCCTGCTCAGTGGGGAGTCTGCTTCTCCCTCTGCCTGCCGCTCCCCTGTTTTGTGCTCTCTCTCTGACAAATAAATAAATACAATCTTAAAAAAAAGAAAAAAGGTGTTTTTCAAAGACCAGGTAGGGAGCAAGCTTGGGACACCTGGGGTCAGGACACCTGCGTCCAGTCCCGTGTCAGTCTCAGGCTGGCTGGGACAGGAGCATCATGGTCCCCCTTACAGCCTCCTGCCTCCGTGCCGCACGGTGTTGGGTACCTTTGACACTGTGTCCCCCTACTCTGCCCCACGGCCCTGCGAAGTAGGTACTACGATTGCTCCATCTTTCTGGATTTGGGGGCCACAGTTAAGAGAGGTCACACACCTGGCTCCAGGTCCCACAGCAAGGAGGAGGCAGGAGCCTAGAGCGAGATGCAGGTCTGTGCCCTTCACCGCTCAACCCCTTCCTGCCCACTTGGAGCCTCAGGTTTCTCATCTGTGAAATGGTCTGTCTGCCTCACAGCGTGGCTTGGGGAACATGGAGGCCCGTAAGGCCAGGGCTCCATGTCTGTCTGTCTCGGGGTCCCCAGCCTGGCTATCCTCGACTCCCCTAGTCTCTGCCACACCCACCCTGGAGTTTTCGGGTTTGGCAAGAAATAATAACCAAGGACCTGTGCTGGGTACAGCCTGGACATCTGAGCAGTAAGGGAAAGCTCATCAAGACACATGGGGTCTCGGACAGGCCCTTAGCAAGCTGGGTCCCGATTTTCACTCAGAAATGCTACATTTCAGCCACAACCTCCCTAGATGGTAGTCCGGGGAGCTGCGTTCCCAGCGAGAGTGGCAGGAGGGGCTGACCGGGAGTGGGGTTTCCACAGGCCTGCTGGAGTCCCGGGAGCCTCCAGCAATTCCCCTGGGGTCTCTGAAACGCATCACCAAGCTCTGATAATGTGGCCCCAAGATGCAGACGATGGCTTTCGCCTGAGGATGAGACAGGTGCAGGGGTGTGGGGACGGTAGGGATGGAGGGAGAGGGGCTGAGTGCCCTTGTCCCCAGGCATCCCCAGCCTGCAAGTATCATCAATGCTCTGTGCCCTCCCCCCACAACACACCTACCTTCTGGGCTGACAGTCGCGGCCTCCTCCTGCAGCTCCTGTTGGAGACAGGGGAGGGGAAACAGAAGCTGGATCTTCAAGGCCCCTCCTCGCCCCAAGCCAGCCCACACCCTGTGGGGAGATCTGTCTTCAAGAGTCCTCCCTGATTCTACTCCTTGCCCTGCCTGACTGGCCAGGCCCTGCCACCCCACCTGCTGGGGCATCCAGGGAGGCGGCCCCCACCATGCAGAGGGGAGGGCACCCAGGAGCCCTGGGCCCCAGCGCCTGGACTTGGCACAGATGGAGGGGTGTTCTCATGCAGCCCTGTGCATGTGGGGACCAAGCAGCCGCCACAGCTCTCCCCACCTGGGCGCCGCACTTCACAGGGACAACAGTGTGGGACACCCTGGGGAGGCGTTTTTAGCCCCATTTTACAAAAGTGGCCACTGAGGCCCAGAGTGGGGAGGTGACTCGTCCAGAGTCACACAGCCATGTGAGGACTGGCGTGCAGGCCCAGCTGCTCCCCACCCATGGCCGTGTCACTCCAGGCCCTCCCTGACACCACCTGACCCCTGGTATAAGCCAGGCCCTGCAGTACCCACCACCCTGCTCCCCTCTGTCCAGTGGGCATCTCACCAGCTGAAAATCCCCCTGTAAACAAAGTAGACAAAGCCCGCCCAGGCCTCAAAGGGAGTCGGGTACCAGGCCTGGTGCTGCTCCGTACCTGGTGCGAGGCCCTCTGGGGCTGCGTCCTGCCTACTCTGCTCGGATGCTCGCCAGCCTGTGCCACCAGACAGCTATCCAGCAGGACACTGTGACCCCAAGAGGGGAGGAGGAAAGGGCTAGTGTTAGGGGCATTAGACATTTCCTGAGCCCTGCCCACCGAGAGCCAGCCCCTGTGCTGGGAGCTGGTGCACAAAGATGGCCAAGAACAGGTCCTCACCCTCATGAGGCTTCCCACGTGGGGCAGGCAGACCACCGTTGTGCCTAGGGAGGAGGCCTGCCCAGAGAAGGTGGCCTCTGGGCTAGACCTCAGGGACAATGAGTTGACTATGAGGAATAGGTGAGGAAGGGTGTCCAGGAAGGGGGAAGAGCATGTGCAAAGAAAAGCATGGTGGATGGTTTGAGGAGCTGTCCTCTGGGGCGTGGGACCAGAGGGTACTGGATAGTGTTCAAATGTGCTCCCAGCTTTTCCCCTCCGCAAGTCTCCAGGTGACGTTGGTGATGCAGGCAGGGCAGGGAGTATGAGAAAAGTGAGGCCCAGAGAGGTGATCTGACCTGGCCAAAGTCACACAGCAGACTGTCTGACATCATAGAGATCTCGAATGCAGGCCCTGGTTCTTTCCAGGCCACGAGATCAGAGCCACACTTCAGCGCTGAGGTTTCAGGGGTCCCTGGCCCAGGCTGCAGGCATACGCAGGTGACGGGGACCAGAGGTGCAGAGAGGCCTATGGCCCAATTAGAGAACGTGCACCCATCTGAGTCGGCAACCCCACTTGGCTTGGAAAATCTTCCGATTTTCAAGAGGAGCCTGAACTACATGTTTTAAAGGTGGAATCTCTAATCTTTGGATGCTGATAATTAATCCAATTTAATAGGCTCATAGCAATACATAGATAAACAAAAAAAGCCGGTTTACAGGTTAAATTGGCCCCTTCAATGCCCATGTGTGGCCTCTGGGTTAAAATGGTGACTCAGATCCAGGGGCCAATGGGACTGTTGTAGTTAGAATTGGATCCTGGTTCCTAGTGGCCCACCCCGCCCCGCAGACCTCTGTCAGCGAGGACTCATGGAGGGTGACCTGCAGTGTCTACCGTTCAGAAAACTTGGATTCATCATCTCCTGCCCAGAGGACTAAGCCTCAGCCCTCCCAAGGTGGGTGAAGATGTGGGGACAGCATTGCAGCCCCCGTCAGTTTGGAGCTAGCGGCCTGGGAGCATGACTCAGTCGGTGATCACACGGTCACAGCAGCCCCCACGGGCTGTGGCTCCCCACATCCTCACCCAGACTACCCTGAGAGCCCATCCCAGGGTGGTCCCATCCCAGCTCAGCAGTCGAAGGCACAGAGAGGGCAGATGGCCCGTCCATGGTCACACGGCTGGCATAAGGCAAGCCCAGATAAAACACGGATCTCTCTGACCCCACGGCCATATATGCGACACTTGGCTGTCTGCCCCCGAGCGTCTACATGGCCCCATGTGACACAGAGGAGTGAGGCAAGTGTGCTGAGGCCCCGAGCACCCAACTCTCTTCATTTCCCTTCACTAACACAGAGCTATTTCCATCGTAAGGCGCCTCAGCTGTCAGGGTCATCCCCCCCACCCTGCCCCGGAAGAAACAGGTTTTCATAAAGAGATTCAAGTCACAAAAGCAAGGGCACATGATAACTTTCCAGGGGACTGAGCGCTTTAGCCATCATGGGCCTATTTGTCCTTGAAAATAAAAATTATATTCTGGCACCGCCCGTATATAAGATTCAATATTATATATATTCTCTTCCACAGAAAAGTTCATTTTGGGGTCTGACATTAAAAGAAATTAAAATGTGCTTGAAGGCCCCTAGATGTGTGACGGGAACCACGCCCTTCCCCGTTCTCAAAGCACAAAGGCCCAGGACATGAACATCCGCAGCCCCGTCTGGGACTGCCCGGCGTCTTGCTCATTCCAGAATCAGGCCAGGACAGCGCTGGATGGCCCCAAGCACGTCACTGGGAAGCCCTCAGGCTGCCTCTCTTTGCCCATCTGTCAAATGGGTAGGACTTGCTCAGCCTGTCCAGCCGGACTTATTTGAGGGAGGTCAGAAGGGCCAGTGAGAATCTCATGAAAAAGTCAAAAATGACGTCCCATGTCTGGTGTCCTCCTTGACCCTCCATCTCTCGACGCCGATAAGCGACTCTCCTTGCGTGCGGCACCAAGTGTCTGCTTCGCTCCCAGCTCTGCGCCTGCTGGCAGCGCACCCCTGCACATGGAGGGGACCATGTCTGAGCCCCCGTTCTCTCGTCTGGGAAACGGGATGAATAATCAGTGCCCAGAGTCCAGCACGGACACGATGTGTGAGGCAAATGGCCGCTGTTGTCATGATTGCTCTCGTCATTATTATTACTAATAGTAGAGGAGGCAGCATCCTGCAGGGTTATGATCACCCACGTGGATTGGGGAACACCTTACACAAACATCTCTGGCTATCAAGACACCTAACGAGCCCTCCCGTGGCCCTGCCAGCACCACCAGGGGCTGCTTTGGGAGCTCCATACCCAACGTCATGTTGCCCCTGATCGGTCCCCTCTTGCCCATCCCAGAAGCCACAAGCCAGCAACTTCTAGAAACCTCCCCAATCCCAGGGGTTTCCAAGCGGAGATCAGACAGACGGGCTGAGGTGGGTACCCCTGGAGGGCCTCTCCCCCCGGCCATCCAAGTTAAATGTGCAGGGAGTAGCCAAGAGATGGCCATCCCGCTCCCTGTCTCCCAAGTCACCTGGCGGGCTACACCCCTAAGCTAAGGTCCTCAGTACACTCCTCACCAGATACCCCAACCCTGAAAGAAAGAAGGGAGCCCTTAGGAAGGAGCAGCCACCTACTTGGGTCTCGCCGTCTTTGCCAACAAGAACGCCCATGATGCAGGAGGTCAGCTGGGGGCGATGACATTCATCCCAAGCCCCGGGGTCGGGTGCACACGGGTAGACAGTGGGAAAGCCCCGGCCCAGCCCCAAGCCTGCCAGGCCAGCTCTGGAGCCAGTGTGGCTCGGGTCGCGGATGAGCCACTGATCCTTCCTGCTTCTAATCAGATTGAGGGGATGTGCAGGGAACTCTGCAGAAATGCCCCCAGGGAGGCCAGGTGGGGACCAAAAGGCTGCAGTTGCTAGGAAAAGCCGAGCCGTTGCCGGCAGAGACCAGGTCGCTAGGCGACCGTCTGCCTGTTACCAGGGCCTGCGCGCGTCATCAGTAACCCCTGTGCCTCCGCGAAGCTGGCCAAGAGCCCCCTCCCCCAGCCAGTGACAGCCCAGTCCACCTGCCCATGCTGGACCCCCTCTGGCCCCGGCGCGGGCATCACTCACTCTATCACCCAGTGCCCTTGTCCCGACCTAGGGCCTCGGGCCCCAAAGTTTGAAACTCTGGGTAAACATTTATGTGAATACGTGTGTGTCTGCGGCATTTGTGGGTGACTCTATACATGTGCTTGTGTGCATGGGCACACTGTGTATCAGTGTGCCTGCGTGTGCACGTTTGTGTGTGCGTGTGCATGTGTGCAGGCTGCGTGCAGGTGCAACTGTGTGCAAACCTGCCCGTGACCCAGCGTGCACGTCAGTATCTGTGTGTGTGTGTACCTGTGTGTACGGTGCACTGAGAACACGTGTGTACTTGGTGTGTGTGCATGTGTGTGAGCACACTAACTCACTGGCCTCCGAGGTGGAAAGCAGACAGCAGACGGGGCTGCACTAACGAGGCTGGGCCACACCTAAGTCTTCACCCAGGAGAAGGGGTGTCACCTGTCAGTGAGAGCAGCCTGGCTCTGGGGGACCCAGAGGGCAGAATTCGGACCAGGCTACAGAAACCATAGGGACACATGCTTATTTTTGGTGGAAGAAATACTTTCATAAGTCAGAGGTGTATAAGGATGGGATGGACAGCCCTCAAGAGGTTGTGAGCTCCCCATCACTGGAGGCAAGCAAGTAGCTGTGTGGCCTCCTGCCAAGGATGAAAAAATTATATGTGAACTAGGGAAAGGTGGACTAAGAGCGGAAGCCACCGAGCAGGCCTCCAGCCCGGAAGTCCTGCGTTGGTCTCACGGTGTAACTGTTTCCTGCCTGGGTCTGTAAGTGACCCTCCGTGGGGACAAGAACATCAGTGACCTCTGATGGGGCGCCCACTGAGTGCCATGCCCTGCTACGCCCGCTACACAGCTGGCCCTGTCACCACTCCACAGGGGTTGTGCGTGTTCCCCTTCCACAGACGCGGAGGCAGGAGCTCTGTGCGGTGTGCGCCTGCACAGGTCACTCTGTCAGGAGGAGCGGAGTCCATGTCTCAGGCCAGGGAGGAAAAGTGTGGGCCAGGGGGCACCACAGAGGGCTCAGTGATCCAGGGGGCACGCAGAGGGCCCAGGGAGTAATGCAAGGGACAGATTAAATCCCTTAATGGGGCAGTCTGGCCTGCCACATGATAACAGCCTTCTCACAGCTCTCCCTGCCTCAGTCTCCCCACAGTGCAGCTGCCAGATCATGCCACTGCCCTGCTCATGAAACTTCAATGGCTCCCCATTGCTTCCGGGAGAGCAAGTCCAAGCTTTCACAATCTGGCCGCCCCCATCTGAAGCATTGTCTCCCCCCACGTCCACCAACTGCATTGTCACTGTCCCTGGACATGCGGGCTGCTTTTGAGGCTCTTCAAAACCCCCAGGCTCTACACTCTTCTTGCCTCCCACTCCCCTCATTGGCACCTCCTCATCAGGCCTTTCTGGTTCCTCAAACCCTGGCTGTGATCTGGCCTTTGGGCCTTTCCTCTGCCCACGCTGGCTCCCCCAGCAGCTCCACCAGCCCCATGGTTTCCAGTTCCGTCTACGTGACCAGACTCCTGACTTCACATCTCCAACCTCTCACCCCCAACTCCACACTCAGGCCCAACTGCCTGCTCTTCATCTCCCCATGGGTCCCCCTCTCTAGCTGTCCTTCTGTCCATCCCACGTTGCTAAAAATCTTCTCCCTCTTAGTGGTCTTTTTGTGTTATTGTTGAAAGACGTTTGACATGGAACGTTGTGGAAATTTTAGATGCGTGTTGATTTGATGCATTTGTAGATAATATGATTGCCACCGTGGGGACAATTAGCACCTCCATCGTGTCACATAATTATCATTTCTTTTTAGTGGTCGGAATAATTAAGATCTAGTCTCTTATCAAGTTTGATGATTTTAACTTTTAGTGGTTTCTGATCCCCATTCTTAACCGTTATTGTAGCTGACTTCTCTGTGTGTTCATGTGAAGTCTTCATGAATCTGGACAGAGAAGCAACCATTCCCGGGCAGGAGGACAGAATCCAGGGCGGCCTTCGCGGTGTCAAAGGCACCCATGGGACTGTTGCAGGCGGGGTGGAGGGGGACACAGCCCTGTGCTTTGGCTTTGTTCATGACGGGGCTGTGAGTGCACTGCATGGGCCCCTTCACTCCTCCATCCATGCATTCAGTGACATTTATTGGGCGCCAAGGATCTAGGGACATGGGAGTGAGAGCAACAGACAAAACTCCCTCACCAAGGAGGCTGCATTCTGGGGTGTGTGTGTGTGTGTGTGTGTGTAGGCGTGTGGGAGGCTGTTAAGTGGTGGGCAATAAGTGTCCTTGGTTATTATGAGCACAGTGGGGGACCCCCAGCTTCCCCAGCCTCTCTGGTCAGTACCCGGCAGCACCCAGTACAGAACAAAGGAAGGAGCTCCCCCACCCCAGAAACCCGGCTGCCACTCGCTGCAACCCCTCCCTGGGTCATCCTCCAGGGGAAGACGGAGAACACACAAGCGCCTTACTTCGGCTCCTCCTCCTCTTCTTCCTCTTCCTCTCCATCCTCCTCCTCTTCTTCTCTCTCCTCTTGAATCCTAGGCAGCTCCCTGAGTTGAGGTCAGAAGCAGGAGGTGAGGCCCCCTGCAGCTCCACCCCAAGTCCACCTCCTGTCCCCATTTTCAGGAAGATGTCCCATGACCCCTGAGACCAGACCTGAACTTCTCCACCAAGGCTTGACCCAGGGAACCCCACCAGAGCAGCCTCGGGCTCCCTCCAGCAGCAAGGCCTCCTCATGGCCAAGGGCCTGGCCCAGCCCCTACCATCCTAGTGGCAATCCTAGGTCAGCCCTTGAGCCTCTCTGAGCCTCAGTTTCCCCACCTTCACAAGTAGGTCATGGACCTGATGACCTGAGACCTTCCAGCTCGAGAGGCTATCACCAAGATCACTAGTGGGAACAAAGATCATGATGTCCCTACAGAGGGCAAGGGGGCAGTCATTACCACCGTTACAAGTTCCCATGGAAATTTATGGAAATTTCTAGAAATTTATCCTGCACACCTACTCATGTGCCTATGTAAGGACATCTGTGCCAGAGTGTTTGTTGCAAAATTGTTTATAACAGAACTTCAGTATCATAAATGTCCACTCATAGTGGGCAGATTAGATCAATTCTGGCACATTCACACAACAGAATATCACACAGTTGTAAAAAAAAAAGAAAGAAAAAGAAAAACGGTGGATGATCTTTCTATGCACAAGGTGGAAAGACCTCAAGGTACAGCTAGGTAGGTGCATGTGATATGCTATTTTCTGCGCAAAAAAAAAAAAAAAAAAAAAAAAAAAAAAAGGAGGGGGAACCATGCTTGTAAACGTTCAGATGCTCCCTGGACTGGTAGGCACTGTTTCTGTCCACAGACAGAGGGATAGAAGTCTGGCATAGGGAGGAGGAAAAAGTGGAGGCAGGTTTGGTTCCTGTTCTATACCCTTTGGTACCTTTGGGATTCCCTACCGTGTGCCTGTTTTCTTCCCAATCATTTTTTCCAGGGCTTTCTCTGGCTCCCACCTGGGCATCTCCTCCACGGCCTCGTTCTCCTCTTCGTAAGCTGGAGCTGCCTCTGAGCCCTGCGGGCCAGTGCCACCGTCCTGATGCTCGTCCTCCTCCCAGTGAGGGTCAACCTCCTCTAGGACGAGATCGGGCTCCTCTTGGCCTCCAGGGAGGATGCAGACTGCAGGCGACACAGGATGCGGGAGAGAATGAGCTTGGACCTCTGAGTCCCAGGGACCACATGGGGGGCCTTGGCCATCACCCACCGCGAGCCAGCTCTCAGCCAAGCAGCAGAAACAGCAGCATTATTCAGGGTGATAGCACTGATCAGATCAGTGGTAAAAGGACAAGCTGAAACCCGTGATCATTCACCCTGTCTCCTTCCAGTTGTTTCCCCTCTCCTTCTCCTCTCGAGCTAGAGCTTCGATTACAGTTAGCCCTTATGTCCCCGTGGGCCTCCTTCTTGGAAGTTTGCACAAAAACAGAACCACAGCACTACAGGTGATATGAAAGATCCGGGCTCAGGGACCGCCTTGGCATGTGCAGGTGCAAGGTGGCCTGGACTGTCCTGTGAGATTCAGAGAGGGCCTGCCCCTGCCTGTTCTCTAGATGCCGCCCACTGGTGACAGCATACTACATGTTCCTAACCTCAAAATCCGCTTCCAGAAGTCTTCCCCTCCTGGGCCTAGAGGCTCCAACTTCCAAAGAGATTGAATTTCTGGTAGAGGTGGTCCCACCTTCACATAGGAATTGGTCACTTTCACTATTTCTCCATATACCCAGGTCCCTGACAATGCAAACAGTGTGGGGCTGTGAGCTTGGCAGAAGTGGGCATAGGGGAGACTCGTCAGGAACCTAAGCCCCCAACAAGCAAGAGAAAGGGGGGAAGAGGGGAGATTGCCTGGATCCCAGGTGTTCCCAAAAAGCTCCACAGTCTTGGTTGGCCCTTCAATCAAGCATGAAATTATGAACAGTGACTTTAAATGGGAATTGGTCTCATGTCTTACCCTGAGACTAGGAATTATTGCTCATGGTGTAGAAAAAATATATATATAATGGCAGCTGCACTGATTGAGCACTTACTATGTGCTTGGCCCTGTACTTATGATATACATGGATTAACTCAACGAGTCCTCACACCAACCTTTCGAGGCGGGTCATTGTTACTTTCCATTTTATTTCCCTCTTTTATATTATTCCCCATTTTATCGATGAGCAAACTGAGACCCAGGTGAACACCTTCCTTTCCAGGGTGCTTCCCATGTGCCAGGCTCGGGCTGTCTGCTTTCTGAGAGCTGCCTCTTCCGGCTCCCGCCTCCTGGCTCCCAAACACAGACATTGTCCTGCCTCACAGAGGATGGATCAGCCTGCCCTCCAGGGAAGTACCCCCCACCCCGGCCATGCATCCTGAACTAGCTAGCCTTTTCCACACCAGTCCTGGCTCCTCCAGCCCTACAAACAACCGTGGTGTCTGACCTGGGAGGGCCTTTCAAGCAGGACCTCGAATCCAGTGGTGGGACACATCCTGAACATCATTCTAGAACATCGTCCGGTCATGGTATAGCATCTCTGCCCTGAGCAGCCACTTGGGGTGCAAGTCCCCACCTGACATAGCAAGGGACATCCAGGGGACAGGACAACCTCTGGCCCATGAGCTCATTAGCTTTCACAACAACCCTGCTTGGGGAGAACAGTACTCTCGCCATTTGATAAACCACAGAGCCAGCTCAGAGAGGCTGAGTGACTTGTCCAAGGCCACACAGGATGTCGGAGGCATTGCCGGGTCTCCTGACTCCCTATTCCCTGATATGCTATCTTAGGAGATAAACACGTGCCATGAGTGTCTCTCTGGCATGGGTGGCCTCTCTGTAACGGGCACTGGAGGAGCCCAGCATGTGGGTCCTGAAGAGTCAATGCCATCTTTGTTTACATCCTTGCTTTCTCTTTCAACCCTTTCTTTTTAGGTACTCTTTAGTGAGCAAGCATTTTACAAGCTTTTCCTCCTTCCATAGCTTTGCCAGGCCTGTGAGCCATGCTCTATACTGTCTCATGTGACAGCTCAAAGATTCTGTGGCTCTGAGAAAAGGATGGTGACCAAGCACTGGACAGGACGGGCAGGCACAGGGTACTCTGCCACGCTGACTGGGGCAGGGTTCTGAGACCCTCTCTGTAAGCATCCGATTCACAGCTCTCCTGGCTTTTCCAGGGCCCCACCCTTGGGTCACAGATGGGGCCACCCAAGCACTGTGGGTGCTTGAGCTCCCACAGAAACCCCTGCCCCATCCGGGGCTGAAGCTTTGCTCCTGGAGTCCCTCCCTGGCACACCACCTCCTGGCCAGCATCCTCTCTGCCAGCCTCAGGTGTCCCTCAGGGCAACTGAATGGGGTTCTGACTCCAGCAGTGAAGGTCATCAGGTGCATCTGGGGAAGGAGCTCCTGTTTCCAGGATCAGCAAACAGGCAGCCTGGGGCATGGGTTCTAGGCCAGGCCCCCCACCGGACCCTGGGGTGTTGGCAAACCCAAGCTCTGGCTCATCCTCTCTGGCAGGCCTGGGTTCCAGGTGCTTTGGATGTGGCTTCGATTGCTTTCTCTGCCTCCAATGCTCAGCCTCCGAGTAGTCTTTGTGAAGGCATCCCCCTGCTCAATCACCTTCAATGGCTCCCCACTGCCTACAGTCTAGTCCCCTAAAATCAGGCCCCAGCTTTTCTAGTTTTAACGGGTACAGCAAGAACTCAGGTTTCATGGAAATACCCACCACTCTCCCTCTCCCACCTCCAGGCATTTGCTCACTTTATTCCCTCTCCCGAGTTGCCCCCCACCCACGCCGCCTGTTTGGGACCTCAGGTGTCTCCAAGTCAAAGGCCTGTGTAGCCAGGGAGATGGTGTATGTGGGTGTGGGAGTGTGTCCCCGCCTTCGGAAGGCAGTTGCTGCTCAGACTGTCCTCACAAGCACGGTGTGTGTCCGTCACAGCCGGATAGTCCTAGATTTTGAGAGAAGCCAGGCTTTTCCTCTGCACCATCACCTCATTTTTAGATGTTGGCAACTAATTCTAACATTGAAAATCATTCCGTGCCCCAAGCACGGCCTTCTGTGAATCAGCTGGGCCCAGGGCAACTGGCTCAGGATCCCTGGAAAGCTCCTCCTTCCTGCTCCCCCCACCCCACAGGCCGCATGAGCCCGTCCATCTTTCGAAGCTAAGTACTCATAGTAGCTTCACCCGAAGCAAGGACATCATGCAATCACAGCTCTGATGTGCCAATTTGTGCTTTTTAATGTCAGTGAAGGCATGTGTTGCTGTCCACTGCTGGACCCCAGCTCTTCAGGGAGAGAACATAGCCAAGTCTAAGGGGATCCTCTTCTGGGAAAAATTGTGTCCCCTGGGGGCACCAGCTGGGTGCCCAGCCCCACGCTGAAGGCTGTGCAGGCGACCTCCCAAAGAGAGTCCTCCACAGGCTTTCCCACAGCCTTCTGGGGGGAAGTCCTCCTGCTGTCTAGCCTGAATCCCACCGGCTGCCCTTGGCCGCCCTTCTCCTTGCTTCCATGGAAAGGGGCTGGCCTTGGTCTCGGAGAGGCAGCTCTGGGACTGGCTCCCGTCGCCCTGCCTGGGAGCGTGGGGAGTGGCCGGGGTGGGGAGGTCATTGTTCAAGGAGGGTGCGGGGTCGACAGCCTCCTCTTCCCTTCCCCTGCCAGTCTTCAGGGCACCCTCCTTTCTTTCCATCCATCCGTCCGTTTGTCCATCCGCACTCTCCCAGGATCCCTTCTCTCTTGTTTCAGAGGCCTCCCGCTGCTGCCACGCCTGAAACAAGACAGAAGGGTGGGTGGCTGGGTGGGCAGGCGGAGAGAATGAATGAGCAGGTGCGTGCGTGCGTGAGTGAATGGGCAGGGAGGCTGGGGGCGGAGGGGGCAGCCGGGGAGGGAACTCATCCCCCAGCCCCTTGGGTTCACCCCCTAGCATGGGTTGAACAGTGTCCCCCCAAAAGAGGTATTCAGTCCTAATCCCTGTGACCTGTGAAGGTGACCTCATTCGGAAACAGGGTCGTTGCAGATGTTATTAGGTAAGGATCTCAGCCTGGATTTAGGGTGGGCCTTACATCCATGACTGGGGTCTTTACAAGAGAAAGGAGAGGAGACTGGACAGACACAGAGGAAAAGGCAGAGACCGGAGGCCAGCTGGAAGCCTATAGGACACCGAGCATTGCCGGCAGCCACCAGAAGCCGGGAGAGAGGCATGGGATGGTTTCTCCCCAGAGCAGCAGGAGGAACCAACCCTGCCAAGGCTTCGAGTTTGGGCTTCTGGATCCTGAGCGGTGACAGAACGCACATCTGCTGTTTGCAGGTGCCCAGTTTGTGGTCCTTTTCTCTGACAGCCCTAGGGAGCTCACACACCCGGCTCCTGGCCCTGGAGCCCCCGCGCCCACCCATGACCCACATGCTCTGGGCTCACGGGGCAGCGCCGCCTACAGCTGGCTGAGCCCCCTGCCTCCTTCCAGGGGAGCAGAAAGGAGAAGAAAGGGCTGGGGCCTCCGTCTTCAGAGCTCTCCAGGGCCCCAGCTCCAGGGTCTCTGCTCCAGGGAACGTCTTCTGCTCCTTTAGTCTCAACAACGGCTGCCGGGACAAGTGGACGCTAGTCGCCGCTCCGTGACAACTTGCTCTGTGACCTTGGCACATCCCTGTGCCCTTGCCAGCCCCAGCAGCCATTTGGGGCTCACTGCTCTACGCAGGGTCTCCACGAGACCAGGCAAGCCCTGCTCTGAGGCCTGCCCTCACAACATCATCACCATCATACAAATGCCATCTCTTCCTGCAGCCCCCTCTGCCAGAGCCCAGCTCTGTGGTCACTGGCCTGTCTGAGCTATGGGCCTGGTGGCCATCCTCATCCTCAGAGTGCTTGGAAAGACCGCCATCTGCCTAGCGGAGCTAGGGTTGACAGCCTGAGGACACCCAGGGCCCAGGCTCTGAGGGCCCGTGTCCAGGGTGGAGTAGGGCCACCGCCCACAGGCCCTGAACTCTGCTCTGCTCGCCTCTAGAACATATCACAGGCCTGGTACATAGCAGGCCCTCTATGACCTTCGTAAATGAATAAAAGCCCTGTATGCCACATGCTTTTCCTGAGGCCATGAAATACAGGAAGGACAGACTTGGGACCCTGGCCTTCCCCTCCTGGCCTCTGTTCATCCCCCAATACCAGTGTGGGGCTAGGATAAAGGGCAGCACACAGCTCCCCACCCCACCCATAGATGAGGGGAACCCTCCTGGCTCAAGAGAGCTGGAGTTTATGGGACCTAGTCCCCCAGGGAAACCCCATGCCTTCTCCCTGCCCCCTCAACCAGGGGCTCTGCTTAGCCCAACCCACTGGCCCAGGGAAGCAGTGGGAGCTCTCTCTAGGTGTTGCCAGAGGAAGGCGGTCCATCCAACTTGGCCTCAGAACTGTTTCCTCTGCATAGAAACTGGAAGGCAAACCAAGTCCCCCACCACGTCTCTCCCCAGCCCCTAGGAGGGGCCTCCAGCCACCGTCTGGCACTGGGCTGGGTTGACCTGGGGGGAAGTCTGCCTGGCATGGGCGCTCACAGCTCCAGGTCAGGAGGCCCTGACTGAACCTCCCAAGCAAGTCCAGGCCTGGCCAGGGACTGGCCCACCGCACATTCAGACTGAGGAACCCTCCTGGAGACGCCTATGAGGACCCACTAAGGTGTCACTTACTCGTCTGCACGTCACATGTCCCAGGGGAGTCAGGCTCCTGCATGGGGAGAAAGGAGCAAATGCCGTGTCTCCTCACCAGCCTCCCCGCTCCCACCACCCCTCCCAGCACACACAGAAGCAAGAGAGTTTTCCTCATCCCCTACTAGGTCCCATTGCTCCTGGCTCCTCTCTGGCCTGCTTTTCCCCTCCTGCCTCAGAGCTTGCTCTCCGCTCCCTGGATCACCACTGGGTTCCCCCTCAGCTCCTCTGCCCGGCTGGGCCCCCTGCCTACCTTCTGCTCTCCATGTGTGGGGAAAACCTCCTCCCAGCCTTCCCTGGGCGGGGCGGGGGGGGGGGAGTGTCTCAAAGATCCGTCTGCAGGAGAGCACCGTGTCTTCCCCTACCCCAGCCCCGTCCTCAGGAGCCCCTCCTCTCTGTGAGGGCATCTTCATGGACACAGTGTTCCTGCCACCAGGCCCCTCTTTCCTTGTCTTGGAAAACTCCAAAGCTCCATTTCCTCTGCTTCCTGCAGAGTCACATGGATACAGAGTCTGAGGGCTTGGCCTGCCCGGAAGGGGGCCCTGAGGCTTCTTGTCCACCTCCTGTTACAGCCAGGACTGGGACACAGGCCTCCTGCCTCCCAGCTCCAGGTGCTGCTGTCAAGATACACAATTGTCCCCAAAGGAGAAGGGCCAGATGCCAGGGAATTTTTTTCTTTTTTTTCAGATTGATCAATCAATAGATCGATTATTTATTTATTTATTTAGAGCACAAGCAGGGGGAGCGGCAGAAGGAGAGAGAGAAGGAGACAAAGAATCTGAAGCAGATTCCCTGCTGTGATCATGACCCCAGCCAACATCAAGAGGTGGACGCTAAACCAGCTGAGCCACCCAGGTGCCCCCAGGTGCCAGGCTCTTGGAGAAGGAGAGGAAGAGGTGACAGAGGCCTTGCTCCCCCACCCACCCATGTCAGAGTTCTAGGTTCTCAGAAATGCATACAGTGCCCTCTGCCTTCCTACAAGCCCCACTTCTTTCCAGAACATTCCAGGCCTCTCCTGTCTCTGGGCCTTTACATATGCTGATCTTTTGCCTTCCTACACAACCCCCCTTCACCTTTACCCATCCCCATCCTACTTCTCCCTCAGGTCTCAGCTTGCAAGCCACCTCCATCTGGAAGCCTTCCTTCATGCTCCTGGGGGGCTCCTCCTCTGCACCCCACATCCTCTCTGCTCCCTCTATAGAAGCACCTCCCCCACTGACTGTGACCTCCTGGTTAGCAAGGCTGAGCTGGCTCTTCTCAGCCCTGTGGACAAGGTGCCCCGGAGAGTGTGAGTGGAAGAAGTGTGAGCCGAGCAGATGGGCAGGCTACATGGGCTGGGCTCCCACGACGGGCTCCCTTCTTCCTTCTGTACCCCGCCCCCCAGACCATCCATCCTTGTCTGAGCTCCCAAGACTCTTCCCCCCACGACCTAGGCCCCAATCCCCCAGCCCAGCACTGACCTGCTCCCTGGCCTTCCCGTGGAGCACTGGCTGCGGCAAGGCCATCTCCAGCCTGTGCAGGAGCCAAGCCGTCAACCTGCATGTGGGAGAGGACAGGCCATGTCTAAGCAGCAGGGCTCATGGGGAAACTGACACCAGAGTCAGGTCCCCTCCCACGGCAGATAGCAAGCCCACTGGAAGGCAGACCAGAACCCAGGACTCCGGCCCCAAAGACTGTTGTCCTCCTCCCTGGCCTCCCTAGGCCAGCATCTGGGTACCGCTCAGACCCCAGCAGGTAGCTCAGCAGCCCCCCAGCCCGCCCTGCAGGTGCACGCAGCCCTCTCCCCTACTGCCATGGCAGGAGCATTTGGCAGCACCGATCCTGATTTTTACGGCACGCATTCTTTGGCTCAGCAACTGCCACGCCTTGGATTTACCCTACGGATTTACTTGCACAGGAGCAAAATGATGCCTATGCAAGTGGAAACAAACCTAAGTGGCCAGCAAATGGCTAAAGAAAAGCTGGTGGGGCCATAAAATGGGGGACTAGGCAGCTGTTGAAAGAATGAAGCAGGCCCATGTGCATAAAACCACCTCAAAGATACACTTTTTGGTGAAAAAAAGCAAGATGCGAAGCAGTATATAGATTTTGCTGTTGTCTGGTATGTGTGTTTGGCTAAAGGAGAAATGGCTGCCCTGGCCTGTGTGTGTGTACAGAACGTGTGGAGGACAGTGGCTGATGGGGCTGCCCGGGGAAAGGCCGCTGGGAATCCCTTTAAATTTCTCCCAGGGGCATATGCTACATTTCTCATTTAAAAAACTAGTTTGGTGATGTGTTGGGCGTGGGGCTGGGTCCTGCTCCCGAGGAAAGGTGTAGCATTTGGGGGGCTCACCTGGTGGGGTCGCTGGGGGGCAGCAGGGAGGAAGCCTGAGAGCAGGGCTGGGGCTCTGAGGTCAGCTCCTCCGTGGGCTCCGGGGGGCCAGCCGTGGGCTCACTGTGGCTCTCTGGGGTCTGCAGCATGGGCTCCGTTTCCAAGGTGGGTTCTGGGTGCTCTACGCAGCGGGGAGAGCAAGAGTCTAAAGATGACAAGGCAGGGCTCCATGCAACCCCTCATGGGCACCGGGGGCCAGATTCGAGGCACCAGCCAGACCGAGAAGGGAGCCCCTTGGGCCCACTCCAGCTACCCCTCTCATCAGACCAACATGGAACCGAGACCTGAAAGCTTAAGGCACTTGTCTAAGACCTCACAAGACCGTCCCACACCACTGGCTTCCCAGCCTAGACTGGGGAGGAGTTCTGAGGCCCACCACAACAGCCAGTACTGGCGAGCCTTGAACCCCTCTGTAGCCTGGGTGATGGCTAAGGTCCTCCCCCAGGGTCCCTGAGGCCCCAGGTGCACCCTCAGCCCAGCCTGTGACCATGCCAGGCAGCCCTTCCCAGGTCCCCTCCCTTACCTGGGCCCAAGGCAGCACCTCCAGCCTCATCTCTCCAGTCCTAGAGCAGAAACAGGGAGTGGGGTCGTGGAATGAAGCAAGCCCTGTGCATTCCCTCCCCTGGCCAACTGTGTCCAAGGCAGGTGGGGCAGGTGGCAGGGGGGTCCCATCCTTCCCTATGAACCCCCCTGCTGTTTTGCAGTCACTCCTCTCCATCAAGAACCCTCCAGGGAGGAGAATACCCCCTCCATGTGTCCCAGGAGGTGGGGATAGCATGCTGGGTCCTTCCTGAGGCCCCAGAAACCCTCCCAGGTGGTCATCTGCCTGCTCCCCCTTTTCCTTGACTTACCTGGGAGGGTTTTGGGGGCTGAGGCAGCACTTTCTCCAGATTCTGCTCAAGCCACCTGAGCAGCCAGGGCCCAGACCTGCAAAGGGGCCAGCGGTCAATGGAACAGCCTAGTCACACTGACCTGAACATCTGTTGGAGTCCCAGGCTTTGACCAGCCCTTCCTCACCTCTGGTCCCATTGTGCACAGTGGGGACGTTGTATTGGATGCTCTGGAAGAGCCTCAGGTAAGGGGGGGCGACTTCCTCCAGCCTCAAATTCTGATGCATGGTTGGACCAGACCCAGAACAACAGGCCCAGCCCTGGCCTCCTGGGCAGCAGGTGAGGAATAGGGGCTGCCTAGGAACCTGAATGCAGCATGGGGGGGCTGGCCCAGGTAGGTCTGGCTCCATGGGTCTGGGAGCAGTACAGTCACACGGGGCCTGATACCTAGAAGGGCCCAGTTTAGGTTTCATGCTGTTGTCACAACCTTAAACTCAATCTCAAATTTTTTTAAAGATTTATTTGTTTTAGAGACAGAGAGATCACAAGCATGAGAGGGAGAGGCAGAAGGAGAGAGAATCTCAAGCAGACTCCCTGCAGCCCGACATGGGGCTCAATCCCACGACCCTGAGATCATGCCGTGAGCCGAAACCAAGAGCTGGACACTCAGCTGACTGAGCCATAGGAGCCAAACTCTTATGAATGTTTAAAAGAGTCCTGCATTTTAATTTTGCACTGAGTCCCACAAATTACACAGTTGGTTCTGGGGTAGATGGGTCCCAGACCCACCTGGCCTCCACGCAGCTGCTCGCTCCTCAGGGAAGCTCCATGTTCCCAGGGGAACACATCCCCCCAGGTATGGCCCAAAAGAAAGCTGGCAAGTCCTCTGGGGGCCTTCATCCTAAATTGTGTTACTGGTCTCGTGAGTCAGCGGAGTGGCCCTGGGGACCCCTGACCTGGGCAGCCTCTGGGAGACAAAAAGACTATGAGCTAGGACAATGAGTGAATGAATGGAGTACATTCATTCATTCATCCCCTTTGTGCTGAGTTCCTTCCTTATGGCAGGCACTGTGCCGGGTGCTGGGGGTTCAGCAGAGACGAGACAAAAACCTCTGCATTCAAGGACCTAAAAGTCTCACAGGCGCCTGGGTGGCTCAGTTGTTATGTGTCTGCCTTCAGCTCAGGTCATTGTCTCAGGGTCCTGGGATTGAGCCCCTTGTTGGGCTCCCCGCTCAGCAGAGAGCCTGCTTCTCCCCCTGCTTGTGCTTGCTCTCTCTCTGTCATAAATAAATAAAATCTAAAAAAAAAAAAAAAAAAAAGAACCCAAAAGCCTAACAAATGAATAAGAGAAGGAATGAATGAATGGGGTGAATAAAGATGAATGCATGACTCTGGGTTTCCAGCAGAAATTGCAAACTGGAGGCTTCAGGCTTATTTTGGGGGGTCCACAGTGTTCCAAAAATTTTTCAATTAGTTGGCAACAGCTAAAAATTAAGGATTACATAAAAACCTAAATTTCTAGCTTCTCTTGAAAAACTGGAGGATCTGGCCACACTGGGCCTGAACTCCTCCGAAGCAGAGGCAAGGGGAGCAGAGCAGCGACCCTCCAGGAGAAGGACATGGGCTCCCCTGTTTGCCATAGCCCTCACCCAGCCCGCCACCCTCCTTGACAAGACAGCCGCCCACCTTGGTCAAATCGGAGAAGTCTGAAACTATCACCAACTGTGAGGCCAACCTGGGTACCTCTGTGTCCCCCACAGTGGCCCCAGGCCTGCCTCTGGGCTCCACATGACACCCATGTACACCAGCCCATCTATGAGAACTCATCCATGCCCCTCCCTGTGGCCCCTCACCTGGGGACCTCCCAGAAATCAGCACAACAAACCACGGGAAGCACAGGGCCCTTTGGCTCCATTTTATGGATAAGAAAAGTGAGGCTCAGGAGAGCTGAGAGGCAAGTCCAATGTCACACACCGAGGTGGGGGTGGACCCCGCTGCTGAACCCAAGATCCTCAGCTCTAGGCACACTGCTGCCCCCACCACACACACACTACACATGAGGCTCAGGGGATCCCAAGCCAGTGCTCAGGGATGGGGACTCACCCAGTGTCCTGGGCCCCAGGAGCCTCCCCGAGTCCATCTGCAGAAGAGAGGAAGGTGGTCAGCAGCAAGAGGCCCACCCAGCCCCTCTCCTCCGGTCAGCCTCACTCATACCCAGGCTGGAGTCTGGGGCCAGAGGAGAGTCCCCCGCCTGGGGGCTCTCTGCAGGGGCAGGGCCCATCCCAAGCTCCCCCTGTCCCAACCCCAAAAAGCCGTCCTGCCTCCTGGCCTTACCTGAGCCCCCAGTGCTGCATGGCCCAGACGTCTGTGCACCTGCCTGCTAGGACAGATGGACACATGAGGACAGAGAGCCCAGATGCCATGGCCTCCCAGGCCGCCCACCTCAACTCCTGGCCCAGAAGTACCTCAGCAGCCATGCTCTGGGCGGGCCCGCCGCTGGGCACGGGCTGTGGGACAACCTTCTCCATGCCCTTCTTGAGCCAGCTCAGCACCCAGCCGCCGGAACTGCTGAGGGACAGAGATACAGACCCACCCTCAAGGTCCCCAGCCCCCCCACCCCCGGCCAGGGGGCACTGCACAGTGTCCTAAAGAACTCGGTTTGAATCCCAAATGTCTATCTCCTCACTGTGAGACTTCACATATGCCACCTCCCCCGAGTCTTGTGTCCAACTCCGGAAAATGGGGGACACCGACCCTTGGTGAGGCCAGGTATGCCCGGAGCCAACCTGAGCCCAGCCCCATCAGATGCTGGGTACAAAGCAGCCAAGTTTGTCAACCTGCTTCCCCCGACCCTGGCTCTTGGGGGTCCCCTCCTATCCTTGGCACATGTCTTGTGCTCCAGAAGGGTTGAGGGTTTCCGGTGAGGTGTTTCCTTGTGGCTGAGGCTGGGAGGCCTCGATAGAAGGGTCACAGACTCACTGCTTGAGCCTAGCCCCCCACAGGTAGGCTCACGTGGATAAGCTCTAGGGGTCTAAAATGAGCCCACTTGGAGATGTCATCTCAAAGTCTGGATTTCTGGCTCAGTTAGAAAAATGGGAAGCTCTGGCCACACTGGGTCTGCATTTCCCCCAAGCAGAGAACACTCTGGCCCCTACTCACTGTTTCTCTTGGTCACATTATCCATTTGGCCCAGGAGATCCCTGCCCTCTGCCTGAATCTCCCTTCTGCCGGTTCCCAAGATGTTCTTGGCACTGGGCAGCTGCCTGTGAATGACTAGCGACCTGAGAGCAGGGCTGGTCCCCACCCCCAAGTGGCTCCTTAGTTTTGGGGTGGGGTGGGGGCCGGTCCCCAAGAGAGGGGTGGTTGGTGTGGTACCTGTTCACTTCGGGAACCACAGCGACCTGGGCCTGGAGGGATGTAGGCGGAGTAGAGGCAGCCTCCTGGATTTCTGGAAAAGAGTCCCTCATACTTAAGATCTGGAGCCTCAGAGCGGCCTGTTGCTACCCTGCTGGAAAGTCGAGGCAGGGGAAAGGGGAGAGCCCCAAGGGACTCAGAAGGCCAGGGTTCCAGCTCAGCTCAGCTAAAACTCCCCAGGAGCCCAGCCCTCAACTCCTCTGAGCCTCGGTTTCTTCACGCAGTGGGCCCGCCATCCCCCGGATGCAGAAACACCTACGGGGAGCACGCTCCTGCCCGCTGCCCGCCCGCCAGCGGGGCTTCCGGCACTCACCCTGAGGGCCCGGGGCAGCTGCAGCCAATTCCTCCCCCTCCAGCGGCTCTTCAGGTGGCTGGCAGGTTCGAACAGGACCACGGAAGGCCTCAGTGAGACCAGCCTGCTTCGGCACGGGCAGCCCCTACCCAACTGCAAGGGACCCACTCACCCCACAGGAACGAGCAGCTCTGCCCTCACAGTCGTCCCTGTAAATCCTGGCAGCTTCAGCTGCGGCTTGGGACGCTCCCTTCCTCACACCCCAGGGATCCCTCGTCCAGGCTAGGGCCCTCACCGCCACCCCCCTGCCCCCGCCAAGGCAGTCCCCCGGCCTACCACACCCCCCAGGAAGCTGCCCTCCAGTGGCCTGAGAACAGGGAGGAACACTGGCGCAAACTGAGGGGGAGAGGGAGGTGAGAGGACCCTCCACACCTAACCCCCAGCCAGAGCTCTCCCGCCTCCTCTGGGCCAAAGCTTCCATTCCCCTCCAGCAGCTGGAGAGCATGCAGCACCTGCCACCTGCCTCGCCTCTGCCTCCACAGAGACGGCTCCTACTGCCGCATGCGCATACGGGTCTGTATGGACAAACATGCACGCGCACGCAGAGACGCGAACACGTGCACGCTCACCGTGACGTGTAAACGAAGGAGCGCCCGTGAATTTCCATATACGTACAGATGCTTGCATACGTGAGCACACATAGGTATACATGCAGTAACGCAGAGATGGGTGTATATACGCATGAACAGACGCAAAACCAAGGGTATCTGCCCACACGTGCATGTGTACGTGCAAGACACAAAGCACACGTACATATACACTCGCACGTGCATGCATGCCGCGCTACACATGCATGTGCACGCGGGCCATGCAAACATTCATATATACATGGGCACGCATGCAGATGTACACATGTGCAGACACCAGCAAGTATCAGAGACACCCAAACGTGTGCATATGCACACACGGACATTTGTATATGTACACGCCACAGATGCTTGTGTATACACTCGTGCACACATATATGCTCAGTCACATAGACATGGGCATATACACACATACACACGCACTGACACACAGACATGTATTCATGAGCGCATCCTTTCATGTGTGCATCGACACACACACCTAGATGAACATACATATGCATATACACCTGCTTGCGCAAAGTTCTGCATCTGAATATGCATACATGAGCAGATGTGCACAGATGTATGAAATATGTACACATACATTCAGACACATATAAATATGTCCATACATACATGCACAGATACACAGACACGTGCACACACAAACACACGTATACATTCACAGACTCAGAAACATTTGCATACATATACACAGCATGCCCCACATGCACATGGAATCACAGGTACACCAATGCATGTGTGTGCGCGTGCATACATGTATGTGCATGTGCACACATACACATGCATGTAAACATGTGCACATTCGTGTGCGCACAGTTTGCTAGTGTGTATGTATGCCCAGGCATACCAGTAAGGACAAAGGGCATGCACATGTGGGTACACATGTGTGCACATGTGAACACTATAGGCACAAACCCTATACCTGGGTAGTCATTGTTTACTGCAGGTGCCCTGCACGGCCCAGACTTGCCCTTCCTCTGCCAGGCACGCCCCACCTCTTCATCTCCAGTCACACTGGGCCCAGCCCACCATGTCTGGGAAGCACTCCCCCAACAGCTTCCACTCTTCAAACTTAAGACGATTCTCTCCCTCCTCTGAGCTCCCCTAGTTCTGTCTTATACACTGGTTTGGCCCTCCCGGGAGGGCAGAACTAAGCCCAGTGTTGGAAGTCCCCGCATTTCCTTATCACCTCTGTCTTCTGGTAGAATGACCTGGCTGGTACTTGTCTGCTAACCCCCGGGGGCAACGCCTTACTCATCATCATGCTCCCAGCACAGCGCACAGGCCTGGCATCAATTAGGAGCTAAATCAAGTCTGTGTAATTGAGCTTCTGAATTAGTTGTCATCAGGCTCCTGAACGGATGGGATGCAGAACTGGCAAGCATGGATGCGCTCGAGTCCCCCTGTGGAAGGTTCCCAGGGGGCGGCAGATCCAAGCTGGGAATCCGTTGAGCTGCTAGGCCGGCAAGCCCTCCCTCAGCCTCAGTCTCTTACCAGGGACTCAGCCCCTCTCTCAGCCTCCTCGGGGGCGGTGTCAGGCTCCGGCTCTGGTTCCGGTTCCCGCTCCACCTCCGGCTCTGGTTCTGCGCCCCCCTCCTCCTCCTCCACCTTGGTCTTCTGAGGGGTCCCTGGGGGCTGAGGCAGCACCCTCTGGACCCAGCTCAACATCCTGACACCTGCAGGACACAGAGTCCTTAGGCCTCCCCAGAGTGCCCACCGTTGCTCCCACCACATGCGGGTCACTTTTGTGGGTCACACATTTCCCTTTTCTCTCATTCATCTTTCAAAACATTTCTACAAATTATACCTCTAAGTATTCACCTGATAGAAATACCCAGGCAAGAAACGAAAAGAAAAAAGAAAAGAAAAGAAAAGAGAGAGAGAAAGAGAGAGGAGAGGAGAGGAGAGGAGAGGAGAGGAGAGGAGAGGAGAAGAGAAGAGAAGAGAAGAGAAGAGAAGAGAAGAGAAGAGAAGAGAAGAGGAGAGAGGAAAAGAAAAAAGAAAAAAAGAAAATACTCAAGCCAAAAACCTGTGTATGAAGAGGTTGGTCACCACAGTGTTATAGCAAAAGATGAAAAGCGTCCAAATATGCATCAGTAGGACCCTGGTTATTAGAAAATATCTAAATGTTCATCTGTAAGAGAGACTTGTATTAAATAAATTACAATACATCCAATAATGGAATATTATGGAGCCGTAAGAAAGTGGCTCTATTTGAACTAATACAGAAAGATGTACAGCTCCGGCCTCCGGTCGTGACCAAATGAGTTAAACTCGGTGCCTCAGTGTGCTTGTCTGTGAAACGGGATGTTACAGAACCTATTTTGTGGAGAGGGTTGTGAAGATAAAATGTACCCACACAAACGTGACGGGCACACATTGGGAGCTTAATAAATGCTGGCCATGACTATTATTTGGTGTCAAGCAAAAACACCAATTGTAGAATATCACATTCAGCACGATCCCAATATAAATTTAAAAAAATACATTACGAATAGAAACTATTTTAACATAAACATTAACCTATTTTCATGATTTAAAAACGTTTAAGATGACAGTCACTTCCCCTTTTCAAGATGTACTGTCCCACCTTAGATGGGTCTAGTTTCTGGCGTCATTTCCCTTCTGGGGATGGGGGGCCTCTGCCCTTCTGACTAAATCCTTGCGGGCTGGCCCGGCCCAGCGGGTACAACGCAGGTTAGTACCTGCAAACTGCTGCCCTCGAAAGGGCCCTTTTGAGGCAATGCCCAACATGACAGAGTGCTTCTCTGTCCCTCCTCTGCCAGGACCCTGGCCCCACGCTGAAAAGGACAGGCAGAGGGCCCAGGATCCCTGCCCCAGTGCCCAGCTCCCCACAGCCCCCAGCCATGCTGCCTGCCCTTCTACTCACAGCCCTGACTTCTGCCCCTGCTCCGGCCTCAGCTGCCCAGCTCTCCTAGGAGAGGCCGCGGCGAGGGACCGAGCTCCAGGTGGGAAATCAGATCCCTGACCCAGTGTCCAAAAAGGTGAACCCGAGCCAGACGTGAACCCCTCCCGTCTTCCGTTCTCTTGTTGGGTGGGGGCACAGACACAGTGATTTCCGAGGTTGGGAGAGCCCAAGATCATATGTTTAGGATGGCAAATTCCACCAACAAGACCAGCCCCAGGCAGCCCCATGAGCCCAAATGGAGCTAAGTGTCCTCCACCCCGGATTACACTCATCCTCATTCTCCCCACCGGCCAGTAGCCTCAGGAAGATAAGTGCTACCACTTTACAGCTAAGGAAACAGAGGCACAGAGAGGTCAGTAGACCTGCCCAACGCCACACAGCCGGTAAGCGGCCAAGCTGAGTCACACTCAGGTCTGCTGGCCTCCAGATGTCCCACATCTACCCCTGCGGGCCAGTTCTGCAGACCCTTTCCCAGTGGGCACAATTCTGGCCTGAACCTTCTGGAAATGACCAGGGAAGCCTTCCCCACTCCCAACTTTTCTCCTTCCCCCAGACCCAGTCATTTCCTCCCGCATGGGCATATCTGCACATCCCTGTTGATTCCACAATGATAAGGGAGGCAAAGATGGGAAGGCGTAGCTGAGAGCCCAGGGTAAGTCTGGGGCTGGGACCACCAGCCTTTCAGAATCTCCTGGGAAGCTGGTGAAAACACAGATTCCTAGGCGCCTCTCACCCCTCTGCGGGACCTGGAGTCTGCATGTCACAAGGTCCCTTGAGGATTCACTAAGGTTTGAGCCCCACAGGCAGAGAAGGAAGCTCCAGGTTTCCAGCCTTGCCCTATTTTGAATGCCTTGCTAGAAGGAGAGCATGGGGGTCCGACCAGAGGTCCCACCGAGCCACCACCCCATTCTGTCTTACCTGCTCAGATGCCGACCACCAGCCAGGAATCACCTTCTCCCCGCCACTCACGCTGGTCTCCCAGACACAAGGGGGGATTAGCTGACAGCAGTGGGGCCGTGTGCAAAGGATTAGCAGGTGCCCAACAGGAGTGGGGAGGTGGCGGTGGAAGACAGGAGTTCGATGGCCAGGCAGCCAGCAATAACCCTCTGGGGGCCGTCAGGGATCTAGGCGCCTGGGGATGGAGCCCCTCAGGGCCCTGGTTGGGGTACCATGAGTTGCCAGGGGACCCAGTGTACCACACACCTTGGCCGGTGGGAGAATAACAGCTTCGTGTCCCTTTGTGATCCTGGGAGACTCTAGATGGCAGGGGCTGGTCAGCTTGCAGTCATGAAGGGCAGGAGGCACACCCCAGCCCTCCAGCTCCAGAGCCAGGACTCAAGCAGAGTCTCCCTGGCCCAGAGTCTTCTGCAACTCCCCAAGGTAGCTGGCGTGGGAGAAGGTTCTTTCTGCCACCAAGGCCGAACATCAGAGGCAGAGCGCAAGGAGGTCCCTGCCCCTCCTCTGTAAATACACTGGGCTGCAGGGCATGAGGGCCCCTCCCACAGCACCTCTGGCCAGGCGCTGGCAGGGAACAGCATCTCTTCAGCTCTGCCTGGCCTGCAAGCGATGGCCTGGGTTCTCGGTGATATTCACCCTTGCCTCTGGCTTGCTGGAGGCCCGTGTGGAGGTGGCAGGGCTTGGGCTTGCGGGGGGGCGGGCAGCCAGAGACAGAGAGAAAGGGGAAGGGTGGGGGAAAGGGAGGTGTTGGGGGTACAGCTTGAGCCACTGGTGGCAGGTGGTGCCCTTTACCTAAAAGAGGAAGCCTGGGGCTGGGAAGTGGGGGGAAGAATTTTGGGGGGCAGGGGAAATCATGAACTCTACTTTGGTAAGATGTCTGAGAGACACCCAAGTGGGAATGTGCGGTAGGTGGCGAGGGCGTGTGTGTGTGTGTGCGTGTGTGTGTGTGTGTGTGTGCGTGTGTGTGCGTGTGTGCGTGTGCGCGCGCGTATCCGGAGTTTGGGGAGATGGAAATGTTGGACTCATGAGCTCATCTTATAGATGCTTAAAGCCACAAGATGGATTGCGAACCCCTGGGAAATCCAATACAACTCAAGAAGAGAAAGGGACAAAGAACCCTCTGGCACATTTTGAGGCCAGGAAAAGGAGGAGGAGCAGGAAGCGAGGGGAGTGAGGTGCTGGGGGAGGAGAGATCACTCAGGGCCCTGCATGAGCGTGGCTTGGCCTGGGCCCCTCTCCCTGGGCTGAGCAACCTGGAGGCAGTAGAGCCCCTGGGGAGTGGGCCAGGTCAGATGTGCCTGGGGGAAGAGGCAGGGCCTCTAGAGCAAGGAAAAAGAACAAACTTTGGCCACACACCAATTTGGACGACCCTCATGTGCATATATATGGAGGGAAAGAAGCCAGACTCAAAAGAACCCAATGAGCCACACAGACAAAGCTCAAAAGGGGCAAAATTAGCCTGTCTTGTCTATGGCTGCAAACAGAGGTAGTAAAAGGACCGAGAAAAGCAGTGGTGATGTTCTATAGTCAGAGAGTGGTCACCTCTGCAGGGCATTGGCCTGGGGAAGGGGTATATGGAAGCTTCTAGGGGCTGGCAGGGCCTTCCCCGTTTCTTGCTTCCTTTAGCTGGCATCACTTTTTAAAAACAACTTACTGAGGTATAATTTCTATGCCATAAAATTCGCCCATTTTTAATAAATTGACTGAGCGAGGCAGTTAGCACTGCCCCGTTTTAGACCACTGCCGTTCCCCCAATGAGACCCTTCATGCTTGATAGGACTCACGCCCGTCCTCAGCCACAGCTCTGGACAACTGCCAGTCGCCTTCCTGGCCCCTAAAATGGGCTTTTTCTGGACATTTTCTGTAAATGGGTCATACAACACGGGGAGTGTTTTTGTGTCTGATTTCTTTCATTTAGCATAATGTTATGAGGATCACCCACATGGTACCATGTATCAGTAATTCCTTTTGTTAAATTCCTGAGTATTCCACGTGGGGGTATGCCACAGTCTATGAACCCACTCACTCGTCAGTGGCCACTTGGCTTGCTCCCACCTATCGGCTATTTGAAATCATGCTGCTGTGAACATTTCCATGCCAGCTTTTGTGTGGACATACATATTTTCCGTATGTTTGGGGAGATTCCTAGGGGTAAAATTGCTGTGCTCTGTAGTAATTTTATGTGCCGTGTTTTAAGAAACTGCTAATCTGTTTTGCAAAGTAGTACCTCTTGTCTTGGCCTGAGTAATAGAACGTGGGCTCTCGCTTTATAAATTATTAGTTACATTCTGTATTTACATGCCTGCTGTATTTTGTTGTATTTTATAACTTTAAAAGAATTAAAAACAAATCGGGGGTGGGGTGGTGCATAGGGGCAACGCTGGGAGAGTTTTCTCTAAGGGGTGGGGCTCAGGGGTGCTGTCTGGGGGGGGGGGAGACTGTCTGGAGCAGCGAGGGAGCCAGCTCCTGCATGACCCTCCCAGGAGGGGTCTCCCAGGACCCTGCAGTCTCAGCACCTGGGCCAGTGACTGCAGAACACACGCCAATACCAGCAAGTCAGTTAGCCTCTCCCCAGGTCCCCTCACCTGTGGGGCCCATCGCCAACGGTTGGGACCAGGGCAGTGGGCAGGCCCCAGGGCTTTCAGGTGCTGGGCTTAGGCACTCATGACCTCTCTTTTCTGGGAAGGAGGGAGGGAGGCAGCAGACCGGCAAGGGGTCGGGGCTAGAATATCACCTGCTAATCCCTAGCCTGCTGAGGCCACCACTCTCCCTGATCCCTTTATGCTGACCCTGGATACTGGCCACTGCTAATCGCCACTCCCTGGAGGCTCAAGGGCTGGGCAGGCAGGGCAGCACCCTCTTCTCTCAAGTCTGCAGGAGGGCTCATGGTCGCCCTACATGGCAGGTCCTAGGGTCTTGCCTAACACAGAGCCTCGAGGCTCAGAGAGAGAGAACAACTAGCCCAGAATCACACAGCATGCCCTGGCTTGTGCTGGCATGGCCACCTCCAGGGAGGCCCGCTTCCTTTCTGACATTTCTCAACACGCCTGGCTTGGGCTCAGGTCTGAGAGACAGCAACCTTCAGGAAAGCCAAAAGCGGGAGCCAGTGCGCAACACCCCAGGTAGCGGGCTCCCCTCCTCAGAGCCGACAGTTGCCAGGGTTGCCGAGGAGTTGGCGCCCTCATAATCAGGCGGCAATGGGCGTTGTCTCTCTGCAGAATGTTCCTTTATTCTCCTACTGTATAAGGCACTAGGGCCAGCCCATCTCCCTGCCTCTTCTCCCCACTGAGCCGTCAGAAGAGCAGAAACCCCTCACAGGCCGGTGTACCTGCAGACCAGGTAGCTGCTTTCGGGGGGGGGGGGGGTCAGGAGCAAGGAGTCCTTTCTCCCCTCTTCTCCCTGCCCCACTTCCCCGTCCTCCCTGGGAAGGCCCACTCCGGAGACAGCTTCCCTAGGGCCAGTCCCCTTGCCCTCTCCCTGCTGCTTCATGGTCCAAGGTCCTTGCTTCTCCTGCCCACCTACACTCACCTCCACCTCACACGTCTAACTGGGTCAGGCAGAAAGCAAGCAGACTCAACAAATTCGCACTAAATTTCAGTGACCGACAAGCCACTGGGAATAGCCACTCTTTGAAGGGAGGCACTGAGCAATCAGCAATGCTTTTCTAGTTCTTATCTCTCATGCCTCACCCCTTATTTAAAACTTTCCTGTGTCTCCCTGTAGAATTTTGAGTAAATGCCAGATACTTTAGCTAAGGCCAGAAGTCCATAATTAGCTGCCCAGAGGCAAACAGTGCTAAATTCTGAACCCACTTGCCGCTGCTGCTTCCCGATCACGATTTAAGAATAGACTCCCATGCAGCCGCTTTTAGACGGTTCCCAGCCACACACCCTGTACTGACCTCTCAGAGCCCTTAGCACATCGTGCGTGCGTGCGCAGGGGCGGGGCGTCTGAACATCCCTGACTCCGCATGGGGAGCCCCCAGCTCCGGGTAGTAGTGTTGGAGGAGTAGAGAAATCCGCACTGGCCAAGGTTGTGCTACCCCATAGAAGGGTGTTGGGTCGGGGTGTCTCTGCTCCCCAGCCATGGCCCGCATCATCGACCTGGTGCCCTGGGACGACGGCTCCACGCACGTGTACGCGTCCCCGGCCATCCTGCTGCCAGTGGAGCGGCCGCGCAACCATCTGGCCGGCGTGAAGCAGCAGCTCTACCACCCGGCCCTGCCCAGCCTGCGCCGCATGGACATGGACTCGGTCAGGGCCTGCCTTTCCGACGAGCACTGCCGGTCCACCACCTACTGCCGCAAAGGTCCGGCCACCTGGCTGCCAGGGTCACCGAGCCCCTTTGGGCCTTGCGGGGGAGGGGCAGGTGGTTTCCAGGAGAGCCCTGGGGGAGAGAAAAGCGGGGGACGGGGGGTGGGGTGGGGGGGGGAGACACCTGCCCGGGTCTCAGCCTCTGTTTCCTTATCAGGAAAATGGGATAACAGGGCCTGCCTCATATTATGGTGAGATTAAAAGGAGCTGAGAGAATAGGGGAAGGGAGGGCAAAATAAAACAAGACAAAATCAGAGTGGCAGACAAACCATAAGAGACTCTTAATCACAGGAAACACACTGAAGGTTGCTGGAGGGGGGTGGGGTGGGGGGATGGGGTAACTGGGTGACAGGCATGAAGGAGGGCACGTGATGTGATGAGCACTGGGTGTTACATACAACCCACGAACCACTGAACTCTATCTCTGAAACTAATAATACATTATATGTTAATTAATTGAATGTAAATAAATAAATAAATAAATAACAAGCTAAGAGAAGCACTTAAAGTCATGCCTAGCACAGAATATGTGCTCAACAATAATGGAATGGTGGTTACTAATGGAGAGAGAAGTGTGCAGAAGTCCGTCATCACGGTAGCAGGAGTGACCATAAAGCGATAGTGACAGTCTCTGCCCGCTCTGCTCTCCACATGGAAAAGGAAGAGAAGACGCTCCTCACACTTCCCATGAATGAGAGGTAGACAGAAGAGTCTTTGGGGTGAAAAGGGCACATGCACCCAAGGAATAGCCCTTCATCAATTGAAAAGCTTGGGTGTGGAGGTGGGGGTGCCTGTGAATGAATGAATGAGTGAATGAATGAATGAATGAATACACGTTCATTTCAGCACAGGTATTCAGCATTTGCTTTGTGCCTGATGCTGCCCCAGAGGCAGGGAAACAGGGGGAACAGCATGTGCAGGGGCCTGGAAGGGAAAAATTGCCCTAGGTATTGGGGGAACTTGAGGAGTTTGGTTGGGCTGAAGGACAAGGTTGGGGCAGCAGCAGGAGCTGGGGCTGGGGGCAAGGGCTCTGTTGCTAAGCTCAGGGAGATTTGGAGGCAAAGGGGACCCTCTGAAGACCTGAAGTAGAAAAAAGGTCTGAGCATTCTGGGGTGGGGAGGGGGTGAGGAGGGGGTGGGGGATGGCCCAAGGGACCAGAGATGGATGGTGACTGGGGGGTATGACACTGGGAGGGACCGCCCTGTAGGGCCTAGATGGGAAATGCTGGAGGTGGGTGGGGAAGCAGTGAGGAGGGAGGGATGAAAGGTGAAGTGGAGCCCCCATACCTGTCCCTCTAAGGGGGAGCAGTCACAGGGCTCCGGCTAACTGCTGCGTGGGAAGGCTCAGCACGTTTCTTCCAATTTCCTGGTTTCTCTTATCTAGATTTTTTAGGGAAAGCTCTTGATTTAGATATATATTTTATTGCAAGTATATGCTTTTAATAAAAGTAATGGAGTCACGGGTTCAAAATTCAAATGCTGTAACAATATACATCTTAACATCTCCCTCCCCCCACCTCTGCTGACTTACAGGTAACTGCCCAGTTTCCAACCTATCCTTCCATTGTTTCCTAATGTGAATACAAACATATATTCTTTTGCTCCCCAGCTTTTTGTTATGAAGATATTCAAACAGAGAAATGTGAAAGGATAATACTATGGACGCCCAGTGCCTTCCACCTGCTTCAGTTAATCTATTACCATTTTTTATTATTCTCTAACACACACACACACGCACATACACACACACTCACACTCTCTCACACACACTTCAGCAAGCAGTTCCCAGTGACAACAACTTCCTATATGACACAATACCATTATCACATCTAGGAAAGTTAACAATCATTCCATAACATCCACTCTTCGGTCCATATTGAAATGTCCCAAATGGCCCCTAAAGATGTCTCACAGCTTCAAAATCCTTCTGGAACCAGCCTGCAATCTAGGATTGTGCATTGCAACTGGTTGCTACGTATCTTGTTTCAGTCTGAAATAGTCCACCCACTTTCCCTTTTCCCCTAATACCGGCTTTTTAGAGGTCAAAATAGTTACATTGTAGATAGTCCCACATGGTGTATCTGAGTATTTCCTTACAATGTCATTTACTTTGATTGCCTTCCGTGAACTAGCAACTAGATGCAGAGGCTTGGTTAGCCCGGTAAAACGCTGCTGGCCAGAATCTTGCACAGGGGATGGACGCCATGTTTGCCCTAATGCTTCAGCGGGAGACACGTAATGTTATTATCCTGATATTCGTGAAGTGAAGTTTGATGACTTGGTTATGGTAGTGACCTGAATGCATATTCTTCTCTGCCTCCAATGGCCTCAGTTTTAGGCGTTTAAGCAAAAGGCAGCAAACAGCATATACCCTTGTGCGCCTTGAGGTTGCGTATGGAGAACTCCGTCTATTTATTTTAAGTGGCTGCCTAGTGAGGACGTCTCATGGCGTATTTAACAAGTCCTTGAATGACAGACCCTTGAGCTGTTCCGTCATTCTCTGCTACGAACAATGCTGAAATGGGTAGATCTCTTAGCCACATCATTTCCCAGGTGTACACCTGTAATGTGGGATAAATTCCCCGAAGTAGGACTGGAGGGTCTGCAGGTATGTGTATTTATACTTCTGATAGATAATGCCAATTGCTTTCCATCGGCTGGAATCAATTTATACCCCCTCCGGCAATGTTACAGCAGTGGCACTGTTTCCAATAACTGCACTGACTTTGGGATTGTTTCCAATCTGATAGGCAAATATTGGCATCTTCGTGTAATTTGAATATGCATTCATCTTATTGTGAATGAGGCTGAGTGTCTTTTTCATGTTTGAGGGACCATCTGCATTCCCTGTGTTTGCGTGTGAACTACCTATGCACGTGGCTCGCTCCATCTTCTTTTCTTGTCTGGATTCCTAGGAATTCCTTAGGGAAATTTCACCTCATCTGTAAAATAAGTAGAAATATTTTTTCCCATTTGCCCTTTGACTCCTGTCCGTTTTGCCAAGTAGAAGTTTGTTTTTATGTAGTCAAAGTCATCAATCTTCCCTTAATGGCTATCAGATTGTGAATGAGTTGGTATGGCCTTCCCCACCCCAAGGTTATAAGGGAATTATAATGCCTTCCTCTAGTACTTTTACGGTTTCGGGTTTTTTAACATTGAAATCTTTTATTTACTTGGAGTTTATCCCGTTGAAAAAGTAAAAATCTCTTTTATCTTGAGTTTAGTTTTTTTTTTTTTAAGTTGTCAAATATTTCCAGGAACTTTTGAAGCAATGTGAGCCAAAGTTCTCCTGAGTGGGCCCATGATGGCAGGTGGAGGAGACACCTCTTCTCCCTCTCTCTCTCTTCTTCAGATGACTTTGACAACGCCTACTTCACACTTTTGGGTGTCCCCAACAAACCCCTGCAGTGTTTGGTGAGTGTCCCCTGCTCCTGGCCGTGGGTTTGCTCAGGGGAAAGGGTGTGAAGGTCCTGCCTGAGGGGCACCTGGGTGGCTCAGTCGTTAAGCGTCTGCCTTCGGCTCAGGGAGTGATCCCAGGGTCCTGGGATAGAGCCCCACATAGGGCTCCATGCTCTGCTGGGAGCCTGCTTCTCCCTCTCCCACTTCCCCTGCTTGTGTTCCCTCTCTCGCTGGCTGTCTCTCTTTCTGTCAAATAAGTAAAATAAAATCTTAAAAAAAAAAAAAGATCCTGCCTGAGCCCAGCCCAAGTACCTCGGGTTCTTCAGCTGCCTGCTTGGGCCCTCGCACCCTTCCCATCTCCTTTAGGGGGCTTCAGGCTCTCCACCTGGCGCCTGGGTCCCAGGGGCCAAGCTGTTAGCCCCAGGCAATGGGATGGAATGGTCTGGGTCAGCCTCCAGGCCTCTGCACTTACCACCGTGGCCCTGACTCCCATCACCCTGGCAGGACGTCACGGCGACCGGCCAGAGACTCCGCAACAGGTGCCACGAGGGGAAGCTGGTACCCATAGTGCCGGGCATCAACCGGGTCGACTGGCCCTGCTTCACACGAGCCATTGAGGACTGGTCCCGCTTCGTGTCCTCAGCCGGCGAGTTCAAGCTGCCCTGCCCAAGCAAGAGGGGTCCGTCTACTGGGCCCGGGGGACGCCCTAGGGTGGGAGAGACCCGGAGCGCCAGCTGTGGACGGGAGGGCAGGGGTCGGGCGGCTGGCGGCAAGGACGGCGGGGAAGCTGCGGAGCAGCTGGGGCACTTAGAGCGGGCAGAACCGAGGTGGGTTGAGGGGCAAAGAGGTGGGGGTCGTCGTGGGGAGGGGCCAGGGGCCAGGTCCCAACTCGAGGGAGCCACTGGGGCGGCGGCCGAGCGCGGGGCGTGTTCTGGGACTGGTGGAGCAGGGTCTAGAAGCGGGGCTTGTTCAGGCGAGGCGGTAGAGGCGGGACTGGCTCCCCGACCAGCAGTGGGCGTTGTTCGATCAGGGGGCGGGGCTCAGGTGAGAGCAGGGGCGCGGCTTGTTTGGGGTGGGCTGGGACTGGAGCAGGGCGGTCTCCCCACAGTGGAGAGTTTCAGTGGCTACGCGGTGCGGTACTTGAAGCCGGAGGTGACCCAGAACTGGCGCGTAAGGAGGGCTGCGCGCTGACCTGTCCTGGGGACCAGGGGGTCGGGGAGGAGAGGCTAACACGGGGGACGGGGTGGGGGAGAGGACACCCAGAGTAGGGTTTTCCGGTCCCCAGGGCCAAGATCGCTGGCAGAGAGCTATGTGGGGGGCGGGGGAGGAGGGTCAGTGTCCCCCCCTTGGCTCACGGACCCCCCCCATTCCTCTGGCCCTCTCCAGTACTGTCTCAACCAGAACCCCAGCCTGGACCGCTACGGACAAAAGCCCCTGCCTTTCGACTCCTTGTAAGTGACGCCACAGGCCCGGGGACCCCATACCTGGAGGGGGGAGATGGGGTCTTGGCCGCTTTCCTCAGAGCACACTTAGTGACTCTTGAAAGTGTAAGACCCGGGAAAACTGCTGGGTTCCAATACACCACAAGAAAACTGCAGGTTCAAAATGAATAGATGTTTGATTAAACGGAGCATCCCGTCGTCCAGTCCCTGGCAACCCCACCTTTCCAAGTGGAGGCATTAGGTGGGACCAGGGTGGAATGTAATCCGTCTGGTTGGCTGGCTCCTCCCGACATGGGAGTGAGGTTCCCGGAGAGGGTCGCCCTTCCCCACCTCCGGCTCACCTTCCTCCCTTTTTCTCAGGAACGCTTTCCGACGCTTTGGCTCTATCTACAGGTAGGGAAATGACCCCGGACCCGCTCCACACCTGGCCCCTCCCCCCTCAGGCTGTGCCCAGGCCGCCTCTGGGCTCAGGCGACTCTCAGACCCCTCTCCACCTGGCCTCGCACCAAGGGCTTGGTACCCCCCCGAGTGACATCCAGGCCGCGCCAAGCGAAAGCGCAGCCTACTGGGAGATGGGGGGAGCAGAGTGCATGTCCCACCCGACGTGGCTCAGACTAGGCCAAAAGGAGGGCGGCTTACCAGGGAGGAGAGCAGGGACCAAAGGAAAGGACCAAGAGTCTGCCTTCCAGGATGCGGGTAGGTGGGAAGGGCTGAGGCGTGTGTTCCCAGCAGGAAGGTGCTAGGTGCAAGGTATTCAAGCATCATTTGGCCATCGCCCACCTACCAGGCCCCCTTTCCTCCACCGCAGCAGTACCACACTCCTGGGTGTCCCCCAAAGCACCAGCACTACGAAGAACACAACACCCTTGCTGGTGCTGTTTCAGGGCCTAGGTGATCCTTCCTTCTCTGCCTGGAAAATTCCTCCTCACTCTTGAAAGCTCAGCCTAGATGTCCCATCCTCCTCGAAGTCTTCCCTGACCCTCTGCCTCTCCCCTCCAGCTCAAACCCCCTCGGGTTGGTCACCACAGGGGCATCCCTATCCGATAGCACGTAGACTACTGCATTATAATTACCGATGGGAAGTTGGCCTTCTCTCGCCCACCCTGGGCACACACACGGGAACGCTTTCTGATATTTTACTACATGTAATGCCTGCCAGAGTAAGCGCACAAAGGTCTGAAGAATGAGTAAAGCAGGGCAGGACTGGGGGTCAATGAGAAACAGGGATGAGGCAAACTGGAAGGGGGGGCTTGAAAGTCAAGCAGAGTCTCAGAAAATATATAAATGAAAGGAAATAAAGAGCTATTGAGGGCTCTTGAGCCACAGAGAGACAGGATGGAAGCTGTGTTTTCAGAGCCTTGAGGACAGGAAGGTGGGTTTGGGGGGCAGGCCTACAGAAGGACAGCTTGATTTTCCCCAGGACACCCTGGAGGCCCCTGCCTCAGCCCTGTTTCTCTCCATAGTCGTGTCAACTACCTGACCCCCTGGCATTAATCTGTGAAAAGGAAGCTGACCCCCGGGCTGCTGGACTACGCCCTCCTCAGGTTCTCCAGCAGGACAGACGGTGTATGGTGGGACCGCCCATCTCCCTAAGAGTTCAGCCTGACTGGAAATAAACCTAATAATAATAATAATAAATCAGGCCTGTGTGTGTGTGTGTGTGTGTGTGTGTGTGTGTGTGTGTGTGGTGCAGGGAATGGGAGAGGGGTCAGTACCTCAGGATGATGCTCTCTCACCTTTACCTGTCCCCTGCCAACTCCTGGAGGACTGGTGGGGGGAGGAGAAAGAGGTCTCGTGACAACCGGTAGAGAGTCGGGGTCTTAGCCCTAAGGCTCAGCTAGGGGTGAGGTATAAAGGCAGCTTGGGAATCGGGTTTTCCCTGTGCCCCTGTCCCCTGCTTGTAGCCCCACAAGCAAGCCCCCTCCACCTCAGACTCTGAACTTGGGCCCTAAAGAGAAAAGAAGAGGTCTGAAAGGGATTTTAGATACTTTTCTCAGAAGCTTTCCCCATACCTGTATCCTCTGGGGGCTTCCCTGGGCCTGGCAGGCTCTGGTGGGCTAGAGGCAGCCTCTGGGCATGGAGCAAGGGTTGCCTACTCTATCCACCTAGCTTCAGGACCAGCCCTCACATCTGTCCACCAAACTACAGAAAGGAAAGCATGACGTCCTGGGATAGCCACAGGCTCTCCTGGGCCAGGTATAACCCCCCTCAAAGGGCTAGGGAAGAGTGTCTCTGGCACAGTTAGGGAGAGCCAGGATCAATGCACAGCTCCCAGACCTTCCAGATACCCCACCCTCATCCCACTTGTGGGAAGTCTGCAAGGACAGATCCCAATCAGGGTAAATAGCCACCAAGCTCTAAGACTATTTGAACAAGACCCCTGCTGCTAGGATCTGGGGCCTCAGGGATCCTTGAACTTTCTGAAATCACAAGCAAAACTGTATGTCCCCCCACATATACATTTTCCCATGGAGAATCTCCTTGTTTTCATCTGATTCTCAGGAGAGTCAGTGCCCACAAAGGTTAGGAAACCCTGACTTACACCCTCCCCATCCCCTTCCACTAATATTTACTGAGCACCTACTGCATGCAAGCCAGGTCTCAGGTGGAAAGAATTTAAAGAACAATACCAGCCTTTTATTTCTGGACCCCATGTTACACTATTCAAAACACATCATCAAGTGACTCATTATCTCCTGCACGCCTCATAGCCCATAGACACTCTGGAAAGTGACGGGAACAGATGCTATGCTATATCATAGACGGAAAAACAGGCCCAGATCAGGAAGTCGTTCACCTCAGCCAAATCCAGAACTCAGAACTCAAAACAAGTCCCAGCACCTGACACAGTGCTCAGATAGAGTTTGCCCTCAGTGTCGTAGAACAAATTTTTTTCCCGGAATGGGAGGTCTTTTGTTCAATCTTGCGTAAAAAACAAGATGAGTTGTGTTGTCATCTGATAATGCAGACAGAGCCTGCCTTACAGACTCCTGGCTGATTTTAATTTCTTTTAGGGGTGGAGGTGACAGTTACTACCCTTATACCGAGGTGAGGGACCATGGTGTCTGTCTCTCTCTCCTTGAGGGTGGGGTTCTGCTGACAACAGAGCAGGAACATGGGGAGGAGCAGATGGGGAGTGGTAAGCAGATCACGGAGCCCCTTCCTCCTTGGGGGCTTACTGAGAAGGTAGCCAGCTTCCTGCCATTTCATGCAGGAAGAAACCCTTTCCTCCAAGCCCAGTGGACAGTCCACCTGGCTTGAACCTCGGGAAGCCACTGGCAGAACCTCTTGGGGTGTCAGAGACACATCCTGAGAACCTGAATGCCTCCTCCAACATGACAGCTCGGAGAAGAGAGAGATTTGCCCAAGCCTCCCTTCACAGCAGGGATGCTGGACTCCTGGCCTGTGTGGGACTGGAGACAGCCAGAGAGCATGCCTCAGTGTGCCAGGGGGAGTCAGGTACCTGGGGTTTTTTCCTGGCCCTGCTTCCTTCATGTTGAATGACTGGACAAGGCCCTCTGGGAGTTTGGCCCAGCAGACATCTGAGGCCTTGCCTGGCCCCATGCTGGGTGCAGGAAGGACACACACCAGATGCCATTCCTGCCTGGGAGATGCTTCCAATCCAGGAGGAGGAAGGCAGACCCAGCTGATTCAAACCTGAAGGCAGAAGGTGAGAATGTGGGCACACCTGGACCATGTTCCTCAAGCCCAAGACACTGTGGATGGTAACCCACGCTAGCAATATCAGATTCTTGCTCACCAATTACACACTGAATCCTGGTTCCACAGACCTAAAAATGTGTGCCCAAGAATAAAGGAAATGCGGGGTAGATGAGCATTAACAAGTCTGATTCACTATATACTTTCTTTTTTTTAATTAATTTATTTATTTTTAATTAATCTCTATGCCCAACATGGGGCTCAAACTCAGGACCCCAAGATCAAGAGTCGCATGCTCTTCTGACTGAGCCAGCCAGGCGCCCCAACACTTTCTATTTTTTAAGTGCAAGATAACGTATTAAACACTTTGCAGACACCATGAGGTGGGTGATTTTAGACCCATTTTATGGATGATGGAATGGACTCAGGGAGGTTAAGTACCTGGCCCAAGGTCACACTGCCGGTGATCGGCAGAGCTGGGGACTGAAGCCAGCCTGCCTGACCCTTGGGCTCGCAGGCACCACATTGCACTGCCTTCCCGCTATGAGAGAGATAGAGGCAAGAGTGGGGAGGAAACCAGACGGGGCTTCCTGGGGGTGAGGACATCTGATAATCCCACCCAGAGGCCAAGAGATGGGAAGAAGCCCCACTCCAACCTAGCCTGGGCCACTGTCTCCTGGCCTCGAAGTCCCCTCAGCCTCAGGGGGCTCTTTACTCATCATAAATAGATCAAATTAGAAATCCTCCCTATGGCCACTACCTTGGGGATAGTCCAGTCTCATGGCCTCACCTGTAGGTCTTCCTGGTCAGTCCCCCAATCCACTTCCCTGGCCCTGGGCCTCAGTGAATTACCCCACACAAAGCTCCCTGCCAGCCTCCTTGCTGTTCTGAACACCCAGGCTCTTGTCTGCCTCCTCACCTTTGTTCAAAGCCTTCCTCCCACCCGAAAAGCTTTCCACATCTCTTCCGACCCAAATCCCACCATGTCTCCCAGGCAGGCCTCTCTCAAGTGTTCCCTTCTCCCCGTATCTCTTCCCCGATACTACGGAACAACTCCTAGCCTCTGGCCCACAGTCGGCTCTAAGGGAACACTGCACTTGGAGCCTCCTTTTATCTCTCTGAGTGAATGGGGGCTCAGAAATGGGGCCTGGGGCCACCCAGAGCCCACACGCAGATCTGGACTAAATGAAACAACTACTACAAAGTACTAGCTGTGTTGATGACAAAGTAACACACCAAACACATCCTCACCCAGGGCCTGGGGCCGGCAGTGGGAGTGGATCAGGGGTGAGGCGAGGGTCAGGGAGGACTCACACGTCATCTTTTGTGCTAAAAATCAGAAGCTTTGACATTTCTGACCCTACCTTTTGACACACGAAAACCTCAAACCTCTCTCCTCTGAAGTGTTAGCTGCATACCCCGCAGCACCAGCTT